>NC_133144.1:66240597-66840597 GCF_048418815.1 Hemitrygon akajei | reverse complement strand
TACTGCCTCTGATACACTTGTGAAGTACTGCCTCTGATACACTTCTGAAGAACTGCCTCTGATACACTTGTGAAGTACTGCCTCTGATACACTTGTGAAGAACTGCCTCTGATACACTTGTGAAGTACTGCCTCTGATACACTTGTGAAGAACTGCCTCTGATACACTTGTGAAGTACTGCCTCTGTTATACTTGTGAAGTACTGCCTCTGGTACACTTGTGAAGTACTGCCTCTGTTACACTTGTGAAGTACTGCCTCTGTTGATACACTTGTGAAGTACTGCATCTGTTATACTTGTGAAGTACTGCCACTGTTCTTACACTTGTGAAGTACTGCCTCTGTTATACTTGTGAAGTACTGCCTCTGTTATACTTGTGAAGTACTGCCTCTGTTACACTTGTGAAGTACTGCCTCTGTTATACTTGTGAAGTACTGCCTCTGTTATACTTGTGAAGTACTGCCGCTGTTACACATGTGAAGTACTGCCTCTGTTATACTTGTGAAGTACTGCCCCTGTTGTTACACTTGTGAAGTACTGCCTCTGTTGTTACACTTGTGAAGTACTGCCTCCGTTACACTTGTGAAGTACTGCCTCTGTTACACTTGTGAAGTACTGCCTCTGTTATACTTGTGAAGTACTACCTCTGCTATACTTGTGAAGTACTGCCTCTGTTACACTTGTGAGGTACTGCCACTGTTGTTATCCTTGTGAAGTACTGCCTCTGTTACACTTGTGAAGTACTGCCTCTGTTGTTATACTTGTGAAGTACTGCCTCTGTTACACTTGTGAAGTACTGCCTCTGTTACACTTGTGAAGTACTGCCTCTGTTGTTACACTTGTGAAGTACTGCCTCTTTTGTTACACCTGTGAAGTATTGCCTGTGTTATACTTGTGAAGTACTGTGTCTGTTACACTTGTAAAGTACTGCCTCTGTTATACTTGTGAAGCACTGCCTCTGTTACACATGTGAAGTACTACCTCTGTTATACTTGTGAAGTACTGCCTCTGTTATACTTGTGAAGTACTGCCACTGTTGTTATACATGTGAAGTACTGCCTCTGTTACACTTGTGAAGTACTGCCTCTGTTATACTTGTGAAGTACTGCCTCTGTTGTTACACTTGTGAAGTACTGCCTCTGTTGTTACACTTGTGAAGTACTGCCTCTGTTACACTTGTGAAGTACTGCCTCTGTTACACTTGTAAAGTACTGCCTCTGTTATACTTGTGAAGTACTGCCTCTGTTGTTACACTTGTGAAGTACTGCCTCTGTTACACTTGTGAGGTACTGCCACTGTTGTTATACTTGTGAAGTACTGCCTCTGTTACACTTGTGAAGTACTGCCTCTGTTACACTTGTGAAGTACTGCCTCTGTTGTTACACTTGTGAAGTACTGCCTCTGTTGTTACACTTGTGAAGTACTGCCTCTGTTACACTTGTGAAGTACTGCCTCTGTTACACTTGGGAAGTACTGCCTATGTTATACTTGTGAAGTACTACCTCTGCTATACTTGTGAAGTACTGCCTCTGTTACACTTGTGAGGTACTGCCACTGTTGTTATACTTGTGAAGTACTGCCTCTGTTACACTTGTGAAGTACTGCCTCTGTTGTTACACTTGTGAAGTACTGCCCCTTTTGTTACACCTGTGAAGTATTGCCTGTGTTATACTTGTGAAGTACTGCGTCTGTTACACTTGTAAAGTACTGCCTCTGTTATACTTGTGAAGCACTGCCTCTGTTACACATGTGAAGTACTGCCTCCGTTATACTTGTGAAGTACTGCCTCTGTTGTTACACTTGTGAAGTACTGCCTCTGTTACACTTGTGAAGTACTGCCTCTGTTATACTTGTGAAGTACTGCCACTGTTGTTATACATGTGAAGTACTGCCTCTGTTACACTTGTGAAGTACTGCCTCTGTTATACTTGTGAAGTACTGCCTCTGCTATACTTGTGAAGTACTGCCTCTGTTATACTTGTGAAGTACTGCCTCTGTTATACTTGTGAAGTACTGCCTCTGTTATACTTGTGAAGTACTGCCTCTGTTATACTTGTGAAGTACTGCCTCTGTTATACTTCTGAAGTACTGCCTCTTATACACTTATGAAGTACTGCCTCTGATACACTTGTGAAGCACTGCCTCTGTTATACTTGTGAACTACTGCCTCTGATACACTTGTGAAGTACTGCCTCTGATACACTTGTGAAGTACTGCCTCCATTATACTTGTGAAGTACTGCCTCTGTTGTTACACTTGTGAAGTACTGCCTCTGTTACACTTGTGAAGTACTGTCATTGCTGTTACACTTGTGAAGTACTGCCTCTGTTACACTTGTGAAGTACTGCCTCTGATACACTTGTGAAGTACTGCCTCTGATACACTTGTGAAGTACTGCCTCTGATACACTTGTGAAGTACTGCCGCTGTTATACTTGTGAAGTACTGCCTCTGTTACACTCGTGAAGTACTGCCTCTGTTATACTTGTGAAGTACTGCCTCTGTTATACTTGTGAAGTACTGCCTCTGTTACACATGTGAAGTACTGCCTCTGTTATACTTGTGAAGCACTGCCTCTGTTACACATGTGAAGTACTGCCTCTGTTATACTTGTGAAGTACTGCCTCTGTTATACTTGTGAAGTACTGCCTCTGTTATACTTGTGAAGTACTGCCACTGTTGTTATACATGTGAAGTACTGCCTCTATTACACTTGTGAAGTACTGGCATGTTGTTACACTTGTGAAGTACTGCCTCTGTTGTTACACTTGTGCAGTACAACCTCTGTTACACTTGTGAAGTACTGCCTCTGATACACTTCTGAAGTACTGCCTCTGTTGTTACACTTGTGAAGTACTGCCTCTTTTGTTACACCTGTGAAGTATTGCCTGTGTTATACTTGTGAAGTACTGGGTCTGTTACACTTGTGAAGTACTGCCTGTGTTCTACTTGTGAAGTACTGTGTCTGTTACACTTGTAAAGTACTGCCTCTGTTATACTTGTGAAGCACTGCCTCTGTTACACATGTGAAGTACTGCCTCCGTTATACTTGTGAAGTACTGCCTCTGTTGTTACACTTGTGAAGTACTGCCTCTGTTACACTTGTGAAGTACTGCCTCTGTTATACTTGTGAAGTACTGCCACTGTTGTTATACATGTGAAGTACTGCCTCTGTTACACTTGTGAAGTACTGCCTCTGTTATACTTGTGAAGTACTGCCTCTGCTATACTTGTGAAGTACTGCCTCTGTTATACTTGTGAAGTACTGCCTCTGTTATACTTGTGAAGTACTGCCTCTGTTATACTTGTGAAGTACTGCCTCTGTTATACTTGTGAAGCGCTGCCTCTGTTACACATGTGAAGTACTGCCTCTGTTATACTTGTGAAGTATTGCCTCTTATACACTTATGAAGTACTGCCTCTGATACACTTGTGAAGCACTGCCTCTGTTATACTTGTGAACTACTGCCTCTGATACACTTGTGAAGTACTGCCTCTGTTATACTTGTGAAGCACTGCCTCTGTTACACATGTGAAGTACTGCCTCTGTTATACTTGTGAAGTACTGCCTCTGTTATACTTGTGAAGTACTGCCTCTGTTATACTTGTGAAGTACTGCCACTGTTGTTATACATGTGAAGTACTGCCTCTGTTACACTTGTGAAGTACTGGCATGTTGTTACACTTGTGAAGTACTGCCTCTGTTGTTACACTTGTGCAGTACAACCTCTGTTACACTTGTGAAGTACTGCCTCTGATACACTTCTGAAGTACTGCCTCTGTTGTTACACTTGTGAAGTACTGCCTCTTTTGTTACACCTGTGAAGTATTGCCTGTGTTATACTTGTGAAGTACTGCGTCTGTTACACTTGTGAAGTACTGCCTGTGTTCTACTTGTGAAGTACTGTGTCTGTTACACTTGTAAAGTACTGCCTCTGTTATACTTGTGAAGCACTGCCTCTGTTACACATGTGAAGTACTGCCTCCGTTATACTTGTGAAGTACTGCCTCTGTTGTTACACTTGTGAAGTACTGCCTCTGTTACACTTGTGAAGTACTGCCTCTGTTATACTTGTGAAGTACTGCCACTGTTGTTATACATGTGAAGTACTGCCTCTGTTACACTTGTGAAGTACTGCCTCTGTTATACTTGTGAAGTACTGCCTCTGCTATACTTGTGAAGTACTGCCTCTGTTATACTTGTGAAGTACTGCCTCTGTTATACTTGTGAAGTACTGCCTCTGTTATACTTGTGAAGCGCTGCCTCTGTTACACATGTGAAGTACTGCCTCTGTTATACTTGTGAAGTACTGCCTCTTATACACTTATGAAGTACTGCCTCTGATACACTTGTGAAGCACTGCCTCTGTTATACTTGTGAACTACTGCCTCTGATACACTTGTGAAGTACTGCCTCTGATACACTTGTGAAGTACTGCCTCCATTATACTTGTGAAGTACTGCCTCTGTTGTTACACTTGTGAAGTACTGCCTCTGTTACACTTGTGAAGTACTGTCATTGCTGTTACACTTGTGAAGTACTGCCTCTGTTACACTTGTGAAGTACTGCCTCTGATACACTTGTGAAGTACTGCCTCTGATACACTTGTGAAGTACTGCCTCTGATACACTTGTGAAGTACTGCCGCTGTTATACTTGTGAAGTACTGCCTCTGTTACACTTGTGAAGTACTGCCTCTGTTATACTTGTGAAGTACTGCCTCTGTTATACTTGTGAAGTACTGCCTCTGTTACACATGTGAAGTACTGCCTCTGTTATACTTGTGAAGCACTGCCTCTGTTATACTTGTGAAGTACTGCCTCTGTTATACTTGTGAAGTACTGCCACTGTTGTTATACATGTGAAGTACTGCCTCTGTTACACTTGTGAAGGACTGGCATGTTGTTACACTTGTGAAGTACTGCCTCTGTTGTTACACTTGTGCAGTACAACCTCTGTTACACTTGTGAAGTACTGCCTCCATTATACTTGTGAAGTACTGCCCCTGTTGTTACACTTGTGAAGTACTGTCATTGCTGTTACACTTGTGAAGTACTGTCATTGCTGTTACACTTGTGAAGTACTGCCTCTGTTACACTTGTGAAGAACTGCCTCTGATACACTTGTGAAGTACTGCCTCTGATACACTTGTGAAGTACTGCCGCTGTTATACTTGTGAAGTACTGCCTCTGTTACACTTGTGAGGTACTGCCACTGTTGTTATACTTGTGAAGTACTGCCTCTGTTACACTTGTGAAGTACTGCCTCTGTTGTTACACTTGTGAAGTACTGCCTCTTTTGTTACACCTGTGAAGTATTGCCTGTGTTATACTTGTGAAGTATTGCGTCTGTTACACTTGTAAAGTACTGCCTCTGTTATACTTGTGAAGCACTGCCTCTGTTACACATGTGAAGTACTGCCTCCGTTATACTTGTGAAGTACTGCCTCTGTTGTTACACTTGTGAAGTACCTCCTCTGTTGCACTTGTGAAGTACTGCCTCTGTTATACTTGTGAAGTACTGCCACTGTTGTTATACATGTGAAGTACTGCCTCTGTTACACTTGTGAAGTACTGCCTCTGTTATACTTGTGAAGTACTGCCTCTGCTATACTTGTGAAGTACTGCCTCTGTTATACTTGTGAAGTACTGCCTCTGTTATACTTGTGAAGTACTGCCTCTGTTATACTTGTGAAGTACTGCCTCTGTTATACTTGTGAAGTACTGCCTCTGTTATACTTGTGAAGCGCTGCCTCTGTTACACATGTGAAGTACTGCCTCTTATACACTTATGAAGTACTGCCTCTGATACACTTGTGAAGCACTGCCTCTGTTATACTTGTGAACTACTGCCTCTGATACACTTGTGAAGTACTGCCTCTGATACACTTGTGAAGTACTGCCTCCATTATACTTGTGAAGTACTGCCTCTGTTGTTACACTTGTGAAGTACTGCCTCTGTTACACTTGTGAAGTACTGTCATTGCTGTTACACTTGTGAAGTACTGCCTCTGTTACACTTGTGAAGTACTGCCTCTGATACACTTGTGAAGTACTGCCTCTGATACACTTGTGAAGTACTGCCGCTGTTATACTTGTGAACTACTGCCTCTGTTACACTCGTGAAGTACTACCTCTGTTATACTTGTGAAGTACTGCCTCTGTTATACTTGTGAAGTACTGCCTCTGTTACACATGTGAAGTACTGCCTCTGTTATACTTGTGAAGCACTGCCTCTGTTACACATGTGAAGTACTGCCTCTGTTATACTTGTGAAGTACTGCCTCTGTTATACTTGTGAAGTACTGTCTCTGTTATACTTGTGAAGTACTGCCACTGTTGTTATACATGTGAAGTACTGCCTCTGTTACACTTGTGAAGTACTGGCATGTTGTTACACTTGTGAAGTACTGCCTCTGTTGTTACACTTGTGCAGTACAACCTCTGTTACACTTGCGAAGTACTGCCTCTGATACACTTCTGAAGTACTGCCTCTGTTGTTACACTTGTGAAGTACTGCCTCTTTTGTTACACCTGTGAAGTGTTGCCTGTGTTATACTTGTGAAGTACTGGGTCTGTTACACTTGTGAAGTACTGCCTGTGTTCTACTTGTGAAGTACTGTGTCTGTTACACTTGTAAAGTACTGCCTCTGTTATACTTGTGAAGCACTGCCTCTGTTACACATGTGAAGTACTGCCTCCGTTATACTTGTGAAGTACTGCCTCTGTTATACTTGTGAAGCACTGCCTCTGATACACTTGTGAAGCACTGCCTCTGTTATACTTGTGAACTACTGCCTCTGATACACTTGTGAAGTACTGCCTCTGATACACTTGTGAAGTACTGCCTCCATTATACTTGTGAAGTACTGCCTCTGTTGTTACACTTGTGAAGTACTGCCTCTGTTACACTTGTGAAGTACTGTCATTGCTGTTACACTTGTGAAGTACTGCCTCTGTTACACTTGTGAAGTACTGCCTCTGATACACTTGTGAAGTACTGCCTCTGATACACTTGTGAAGTACTGCCGCTGTTATACTTGTGAAGTACTGCCTCTGTTACACTTGTGAAGTACTGCCTCTGTTATACTTGTGAAGTACTGCCTCTGTTATACTTGTGAAGTACTGCCTCTGTTACACATGTGAAGTACTGCCTCTGTTATACTTGTGAAGCACTGCCTCTGTTACACATGTGAAGTACTGCCTCTGTTATACTTGTGAAGTACTGCCTCTGTTATACTTGTGAAGTACTGCCTCTGTTATACTTGTGAAGTACTGCCACTGTTGTTATACATGTGAAGTACTGCCTCTGTTACACTTGTGAAGTACTGGCATGTTGTTACACTTGTGAAGTACTGCCTCTGTTGTTACACTTGTGCAGTACAACCTCTGTTACACTTGTGAAGTACTGCCTCCATTATACTTGTGAAGTACTGCCTCTGTTGTTACACTTGTGAAGTACTGTCATTGCTGTTACACTTGTGAAGTACTGTCATTGCTGTTACACTTGTGAAGTACTGCCTCTGTTACACTTGTGAAGTACTGCCTCTGATACACTTGTGAAGTACTGCCTCTGATACACTTGTGAAGTACTGCCGCTGTTATACTTGTGAAGTACTGCCTCTGTTGTTACACTTGTGAAGTACTGCCTCTGTTATACTTGTGAAGCACTGCCTCTGTTACACATGTGAAGTACTGCCTCTGTTAAACTTGTGAAGTACTGCCTCTGTTATACTTGTGAAGTACTGCCACTGTTGTTATACATGTGAAGTACTGCCTCTGTAACACTTGTGAAGTACTGCCTCTGTTATACTTGTGAAGTACTGCCACTGTTGTTATACATGTGAAGTACTGCCTCTCTTACACTTGTGAAGTTCTGCCTCTGTTATACTTGTGAAGTACTGCCTCTGCTATACTTGTGAAGTACTGCCTCTGTTATACTTGTGAAGTACTGCCTCTGTTACACTTGTGAAGTACTGCCTCTGATACACTTGTGAAGTACTGCCTCTGATACACTTGTGAAGTACTGCCGCTGTTATACTTGTGAAGTACTGCCTCTGTTGTTACACATGTGAAGTACTGCCTCTGTTATACTTGTGAAGCACTGCCTCTGTTACACATGTGAAGTACTGCCTCTGTTAAACTTGTGAAGTACTGCCTCTGTTATACTTGTGAAGTACTGCCACTGTTGTTATACATGTGAAGTACTGCCTCTGTAACACTTGTGAAGTACTGCCTCTGTTATACTTGTGAAGTACTGCCACTGTTGTTATACATGTGAAGTACTGCCTCTCTTACACTTGTGAAGTTCTGCCTCTGTTATACTTGTGAAGTACTGCCTCTGCTATACTTGTGAAGTACTGCCTCTGTTATACTTGTGAAGTACTGCCTCTGTAAAACTTGTGAAGTACTGCCTCTGCTAAACTTGTGAAGTACTGCCTCTGATACACTTGTAAAGTACTGCCTCTGTTATACTTGTGAAGTACTGCCTCTGATACACTTGTGAAGTACTGTCATTGCTGTTACACTTGTGAAGTACTGCCTCTGATACACTTGTGAAGTACTGCCTCTGATACACTTGTGAAGTACTGCCTCTGATACACTTGTGAAGTACTGCCTCTGCTAAACTTGTGAAGTACTGCCTCTGATACACTTGTGAAGTACTGCCTCTGTTATACTTGTGAAGTACTGCCTCTGTTACACTTGTGAAGTACTGTCATTGCTGTTACACTTGTGAAGTACTGCCTCTGATACACTTGTGAAGTACTGCCTCTGATACACTTGTGAAGTACTGCCTCGGATACACTTGTGAAGTACTGCCTCTGTTATACTTGTGAAGTACTGCCTCTGTAAAACTTGTGAAGTACTGCCTCTGCTAAACTTGTGAAGTACTGCCTCTGATACACTTGTGAAGTACTGCCTCTGTTATACTTGTGAAGTACTGCCTCTGTTACACATGTGAAGTACTGCCTCTGTTATACTTGTGAAGCACTGCCTCTGTTACACATGTGAAGTACTGCCTCTGTTAAACTTGTGAAGTACTGCCTCTGTTATACTTGTGAAGTACTGCCACTGTTGTTATACATGTGAAGTACTGCCTCTGTTACACTTGTGAAGTACTGCCTCTGTTATACTTGTGAAGTACTGCCACTGTTGTTATACATGTGAAGTACTGCCTCTCTTACACTTGTGAAGTTCTGCCTCTGTTATACTTGTGAAGTACTGCCTCTGCTATACTTGTGAAGTACTGCCTCTGTTATACTTGTGAAGTACTGCCTCTGTAAAACTTGTGAAGTACTGCCTCTGCTAAACTTGTGAAGTACTGCCTCTGATACACTTGTGAAGTACTGCCTCTGTTATACTTGTGAAGTACTGCCTCTGATACACTTGTGAAGTACTGTCATTGCTGTTACACTTGTGAAGTACTGCCTCTGATACACTTGTGAAGTACTGCCTCTGATACACTTGTGAAGTACTGCCTCTGATACACTTGTGAAGTACTGCCTCTGCTAAACTTGTGAAGTACTGCCTCTGATACACTTGTGAAGTACTGCCTCTGTTATACTTGTGAAGTACTGCCTCTGTTACACTTGTGAAGTACTGTCATTGCTGTTACACTTGTGAAGTACTGCCTCTGATACACTTGTGAAGTACTGCCTCTGATACACTTGTGAAGTACTGCCTCTGTTATACTTGTGAAGTACTGCCTCTGCTATACTTGTGAAGTACTGCCTCTGTTATACTTGTGAAGTACTGCCTCTGTAAAACTTGTGAAGTACTGCCTCTGCTAAACTTGTGAAGTACTGCCTCTGATACACTTGTGAAGTACTGCCTCTGTTATACTTGTGAAGTACTGCCTCTGATACACTTGTGAAGTACTGTCATTGCTGTTACACTTGTGAAGTACTGCCTCTGATACACTTGTGAAGTACTGCCTCTGTTATACTTGTGAAGTACTGCCTCTGTAAAACTTGTGAAGTACTGCCTCTGCTAAACTTGTGAAGTACTGCCTCTGATACACTTGTGAAGTACTGCCTCTGTTACACTTGTGAAGTACTGCCTCTGTTACACTTGTGAAGTACTGTCATTGCTGTTACACTTGTGAAGTACTGCCTCTGATACACTTGTGAAGTACTGCCTCTGATACACTTGTGAAGTACTGCCTCGGATACACTTGTGAAGTACTGCCTCTGATACACTTGTGAAGAACTGCCTCTGATACACTTGTGAAGTACTGCCTCTGTTATACTTGTGAAGTACTGCCTCTGATACACTTGTGAAGTACTGCCTCTGTTGTTACGTTTGTGCAGTACAAACTCTGTTACACTTGTGAAGTACTTCCTCTGTTACACTTGTGAAGTACTACCATTGCTGTTACACTTGTGGAGTACTGCCTCTGTTGTTACACTTGTGAAGTACTGCCTCTGTTACACTTGTGAAGTACTGCCTCTGTTGTTACACTTGTGAAGTACTGCCTCTGTTACACTTCTGAAGTACTGTCTCTATTGTTACACTTATGAAGTACTGCCTCTGTTACAATTGTGAAGTACTGCCTTGTTGTTACACTTGTGAAGTACGGCCTCTGTTACACTTGTGAAGTACTGCCTCTGTTATACTTGTGAAGTACTGCCGCTGTTATACTTGTGAATTACTGCCTCTGTTACACTTGTGAAGTACTGCCTCCGTTATACTTGTGAAGCACTGCCTCTGTTACACATGTGAAGTACTGCCTCTGTTATACTTGTGAAGTACTGCCTCTGTTGTTACACTTGTGAAGTACTGCCTCTGTTGTTACACTTGTGAAGTACTGCCTCTGTTACACTTGTGAAGTACTGGCTCTGTTACACTTGTGAAGTACTGCCTCTGTTATACTTGTGAAGTACTACCTCTGCTATACTTGTGAAGTACTGCCTCTGTTACACTTGTGAGGTACTGCCACTGTTGTTATACTTGTGAAGTACTGCCTCTGTTACACTTGTGAAGTACTGCCTCTGTTGTTACACTTGTGAAGTACTGCCTCTTTTGTTACACCTGTGAAGTATTGCCTGTGTTATACTTGTGAAGTACTGCGTCTGTTACACTTGTGAAGTATTGCCTGTGTTCTACCTGTGAAGTACTGTGTCTGTTACACTTGTAAAGTACTGCCTCTGTTATACTTGTGAAGTACTGCCTCTGTTATACTTGTGAAGTACTGCCTCTGTTGTTACACTTGTGAAGTACTGCCTCTGTTGTTACACTTGTGAAGTACTGCCTCTGTTACACTTGTGAAGTACTGCCTCTGTTACACTTGTGAAGTACTGCCTCTGTTATACTTGTGAAGTACTACTTCTGCTATACTTGTGAAGTACTGCCTCTGTTACACTTGTGAGGTACTGCCACTGTTGTTATACTTGTGAAGTACTGCCTCTGTTACACTTGTGAAGTACTGCCTCAGTTACACTTGTGAAGTACTGCTTCTGTTGTTACACTTGTGATGAACTGCCTCTGTTGTTACACTTGTGAAGTACTGCCTCTGTTGTTACACTTGTGAAGTACTGCCTCTGTTACACTTGTGAAGTACTGCCTCTGTTACACTTGTGAAGTACTGCCTATGTTATACTTGTGAAGTACTACCTCTGCTATACTTGTGAAGTACTGCCTCTGTTACACTTGTGAGGTACTGCCACTGTTGTTATACTTGAGAAGTACTGCCTCTGTTACAGTTGTGAAGTACTGCCTATGTTACACTTGTGAAGTACTGCCTCTGTTGTTACACTTGTGAAGTACTGCCTCTTTTGTTACACCTGTGAAGTATTGCCTGTGTTATACTTGTGAAGTACTGCGTCTGTTACACTTGTGAAGTACTGCCTCTGTTATACTTGTGAAGTACTGCCTCTGTTACACTTGTGAAGTACTGCCTCTGTTATACTTGTGAAGTACTGCCACTGTTGTTATACATGTGAAGTACTGCCTCTGTTACACTTGTGAAGTACTGGCATGTTGTTACACTTGTGAAGTACTGCCTCTGTTGTTACACTTGTGCAGTACAACCTCTGTTACACTTGTGAAGTACAGCCTCTGATACACTTGTGAAGTACTGCCTCTGATACACTTGTGAAGTACTGCCTCCATTATACTTGTGAAGTACTGCCTCTGTTGTTACACTTGTGAAGTACTGTCATTGCTGTTACACTTGTGAAGTACTGTCATTGCTGTTAAACTTGTGAAGTACTGCCTCTGTTACACTTGTGAAGTACTGCCTCTGATACACTTGTGAAGTTCTGCCTCTGATACACTTGTGAAGTACTGCCTCTGATACACTTGTGAAGTACTGCCGCTGTTATACTTGTGAAGTACTGCCTCTGTTACACTTGTGAAGTACTGCCTCTGTTATACTTGTGAAGTACTGCCTCTGTTACACATGTGAAGTACTGCCTCTGTTATACTTGTGAAGCACTGCCTCTGTTACACATGTGAAGTACTGCCTCTGTTATACTTGTGAAGTACTGCCTCTGTTATACTTGTGAAGTACTGCCACTGTTGTTATACATGTGAAGTACTGCCTCTGTTACACTTGTGAAGTACTGCCTCTGTTATACTTGTGAAGTACTGCCACTGTTGTTATACATGTGAAGTACTGCCTCTCTTACACTTGTGAAGTACTGCCTCTGTTATACTTGTAAAGTACTGCCTCTGCTATACTTGTGAAGTACTGCCTCTGTTATACTTGTGAAGTACTGCCTCTGATACACTTGTGAAGTACTGCCTCTGATACACTTGTGAAGAACTGCCTCTGTTACACTTGTGAAGTACTGCCTCTGTTATACTTGTGAAGTACTGCCTCTGTTGTTACACTTGTGAAGTACTGCCTCTGTTACACTTGTGAAGTACTGCCATTGCTGTTACACTTGTGGAGTACTGCCTCTGATACACTTGTGAAGTACTGCCTCTGATAAACTTGTGAAGTACTGCCTCCGTTATACTTGTGAAGTACTGCCTCTGTTGTTACACAAGTGAAGTACTGCCTCTGTTACACTTGTGAAGTACTGCCTCTGCTGTTACACTTGTGAAGTACTGCCATTGCTGTTACACTTCGGAAGTACTGCATCTGTTATACTTGTGAAGTACTGCCAGTGTTCTTACACTTGTGAAGTACTGCCTGTGTTGTTGCACTTGTGAAGTACTGCCTCTGTTACACTTGTGAAGTACTGTCTCTATTGTTACACTTGTGAAGTACTGTCATTGCTGTTACACTTGTGAAGTACTGTCATTGCTGTTACACTTGTGAAGTACTGCCTCTGTTACACTTGTGAAGTACTGCCTCTGATACACTTGTGAAGTTCTGCCTCTGATACACTTGTGAAGTACTGCCTCTGATACACTTGTGAAGTACTGCCGCTGTTATACTTGTGAAGTACTGCCTCTGTTACACTTGTGAAGTACTGCCTCTGTTATACTTGTGAAGTACTGCCTCTGTTACACATGTGAAGTACTGCCTCTGTTATACTTGTGAAGCACTGCCTCTGTTACACATGTGAAGTATTGCCTCTGTTATACTTGTGAAGTACTGCCTCTGTTGTACTTGTGAAGTACTGCCACTGTTGTTATACATGTGAAGTACTGCCTCTGTTACACTTGTGAAGTACTGCCTCTGTTATACTTGTGAAGTACTGCCACTGTTGTTATACATGTGAAGTACTGCCTCTCTTACACTTGTGAAGTACTGCCTCTGTTATACTTGTGAAGTACTGCCTCTGCTATACTTGTGAAGTACTGCCTCTGTTATACTTGTGAAGTACTGCCTCTGATACACTTGTGAAGTACTGCCTCTGATACACTTGTGAAGAACTGCCTCTGTTACACTTGTGAAGTACCGCCTCTGTTATACTTGTGAAGTACTGCCTCTGTTGTTACACTTGTGAAGTACTGCCTCTGTTACACTTGTGAAGTACTGCCATTGCTGTTACACTTGTGGAGTACTGCCTCTGATACACTTGTGAAGTACTGCCTCTGATAAACTTGTGAAGTACTGCCTCCGTTATACTTGTGAAGTACTGCCTCTGTTGTTACACAAGTGAAGTACTGCCTCTGTTACACTTGTGAAGTACTGCCTCTGCTGTTACACTTGTGAAGTACTGCCATTGCTGTTACACTTCGGAAGTACTGCATCTGTTATACTTGTGAAGTACTGCCAGTGTTCTTACACTTGTGAAGTACTGCCTGTGTTGTTGCACTTGTGAAGTACTGCCTCTGTTACACTTGTGAAGTACTGTCTCTATTGTTACACTTATGAAGTACTGCCTCTGTTACAATTGTGAAGTACTGCCTCTGTTAAGTACTGCCTCTGTTACACTTGTGAAGTACTGCCTCTGTTATACTTGTGAAGTACTTCCGCTGTTATACTTGTGAAGTACTGCCTCTGTTACACTTGTGAAGTACTGCCTCTGTTATACTTGTGAAGTACTGCCTCTGTTATACTTGTGAAGTACTGCCTCTGTTACACATGAGAAGTACTGCCTCTGTTATACTTGTGAAGCACTGCCTCTGTTACACATGTGAAGTACTGCCTCTGTTGTTACACTTGTGAAGTACTGCCTCTGTTGTTACACTTGTGAAGTACTGCCTCTGTTACACTTGTGAAGTACTGCCTCTGTTACACTTGTGAAGTACTGCCTCTGTTATACTTGTGAAGTACTACCTCTGCTATACTTGTGAAGTACTGCCTCTGTTACACTTGTGAGGTACTGCCACTGTTGTTATCCTTGTGAAGTACTGCCTCTGTTACACTTGTGAAGTACTGCCTCTGTTACACTTGTGAAGTACTGCCTCTGTTGTTACACTTGTGAAGTACTGCCATTGCTGTTACACTTCTGAAGTACTGCATCTGTTATACTTGTGAAGTACTGCCAGTGTTCTTACACTTGTGAAGTACTGCCTGTGTTGTTGCACTTGTGAAGTACTGCCTCTGTTACACTTGTAAAGTACTGTCTCTATTGTTACACTTATGAAGTACTGCCTCTGTTACAATTGTGAAGTACTGTCTCTGTTGTTACACTTGTGAAGTACTGCCTCTGTTATACTTGTGAAGTACTGCCGCTGTTATACTTGTGAAGTACTGCCTCTGTTACACTTGTGAAGTACTGCCTCTGTTATACTTGTGAAGTACTGCCTCTGTTATACTTGTGAAGTACTGCCTCTGTTACACATGTGAAGTACTGCCTCTGTTATACTTGTGAAGCACTGCCTCTGTTACACATGTGAAGTACTGCCTCTGTTGTTACACTTGTGAAGTACTGCCTCTGTTGTTACACTTGTGAAGTACTGCCTCTGTTACACTTGTGAAGTACTGCCTCTGTTACACTTGTGAAGTACTGCCTCTGTTATACTTGTGAAGTACTACCTCTGCTATACTTGTGAAGTACGGCCTCTGTTACACTTGTGAGGTACTGCCACTGTTGTTATACTTGTGAAGTACTGCCTCTGTTACACTTGTGAAGTACTGCCTCAGTTACACTTGTGAAGTACTGCCTCTGTTGTTACACTTGTGAAGTACTGCCTCTTTTGTTACACCTGTGAAGTATTGCCTCTGTTATACTTGTGAAGTACTGCATCTGTTACACTTGTGAAGTACTGCCTGTGTTCTACTTGTGAAGTACTGTGTCTGTTACACTTGTAAAGTACTGCCTCTGTTATACTTGTGAAGCACTGCCTCTGTTACACATGTGAAGTACTGCCTCTGTTATACTTGTGAAGTACTGCCTCTGTTATACTTGTGAAGTACTGCCACTGTTGTTATACATGTGAAGTACTGCCTCTGTTACACTTGTGAAGTACTGCCTCTGTTATACTTGTGAAGTACTGCCTCTGTTGTTACACTTGTGAAGTACTGCCTCTGTTGTTACACTTGTGAAGTACTGCCTCTGTTACACTTGTGAAGTACTGCCTCTGTTACACTTGTGAAGTACTGCCTCTGTTATACTTGTGAAGTACTACCTCTGCTATACTTGTGAAGTACTGCCTCTGTTACACTTGTGAGGTACTGCCACTGTTGTTATACTTGTGAAGTACTGCCTCTGTTAAACTTGTGAAGTACTGCCTCTGTTACACTTGTGAAGTACTGCCTCTGTTGTTACACTTGTGAAGTACTGCCTCTGTTGTTACACTTGTGAAGTACTGCCTCTGTTACACTTGTGAAGTACTGCCTCTGTTACACTTGAGAAGTACTGCCTCTGTTATACTTGTGAAGTACTACCTCTGCTATACTTGTGAAGTACTGCCTCTGTTACACTTGTGAGGTACTGCCACTGTTGTTATACTTGTGAAGTACTGCCTCTGTTACACTTGTGAAGTACTGCCTCTGTTGTTACACTTGTGAAGTACTGCCTCTTTTGTTACACCTGTGAAGTATTGCCTGTGTTATACTTGTGAAGTACTGCGTCTGTTACACTTGTGAAGTACTGCCTGTGTTCTACTTGTGAAGTACTGTGTCTGTTACACTTGTAAAGTACTGCCTCTGTTATACTTGTGAAGCACTGCCTCTGTTACACATGTGAAGTACTGCCTCTGTTATACTTGTGAAGTACTGCCTCTGTTGTTACACTTGTGAAGTACTGCCTCTGTTACACTTGTGAAGTACTGCCTCTGTTATACTTGTGAAGTACTGCCACTGTTGTTATACATGTGAAGTACTGCCTCTGTTACACTTGTGAAGTACTGCCTCTGTTATACTTGTGAAGTACTGCCTCTGCTATACTTGTGAAGTACTGCCTCTGTTATACTTGTGAAGTACTGCCTCTGCTATACTTGTGAAGCGCTGCCTCTGTTACACATGTGAAGTACTGCCTCTGTTATACTTGTGAAGTACTGCCTCTTATACACTTATGAAGTACTGCCTCTGATACACTTGTGAAGCACTGCCTCAGTTATACTTCAGAACTACTGCCTCTGATACACTTGTGAAGTACTGCCTCTGATACACTTGTGAAGTACTGCCTCTGTTACACTTGTGAAGTACTGCCTCTGTTACACTTGTGAAGTACTGCCTCTGTTATACTTGTGAAGTACTACCTCTGCTATACTTGTGAAGTACTGCCTCTGTTACACTTGTGAGGTACTGCCACTGTTGTTATCCTTGTGAAGTACTGCCTCTGTTACACTTGTGAAGTACTGCCTCTGTTACACTTGTGAAGTACTGCCTCTGTTGTTACACTTGTGAAGTACTGCCATTGCTGTTAAACTTCTGAAGTACTGCATCTGTTATACTTGTGAAGTACTGCCAGTGTTCTTACAATTGGGCAGTACTGCCTGTGTTGTTGCACTTGTGAAGTACTGCCTCTGTTACACTTGTAAAGTACTGTCTCTATTGTTACACTTATGAAGTACTGCCTCTGTTACAATTGTGAAGTACTGCCTCTGTTGTTACACTTGTGAAGTACTGCCTCTGTTATACTTGTGAAGTACTGCCGCTGTTATACTTGTGAAGTACTGCCTCTGTTACACTTGTGAAGTACTGCCTCTGTTATACTTGTGAAGTACTGCCTCTGTTATACTTGTGAAGTACTGCCTCTGTTACACATGTGAAGTACTGCCTCTGTTATACTTGTGAAGCACTGCCACTGTTACACATGTGAAGTACTGCCTCTGTTGTTACACTTGTGAAGTACTGCCTCTGTTGTTACACTTGTGAAGTACTGCCTCTGTTACACTTGTGAAGTACTGCCTCTGTTACACTTGTGAAGTACTGCCTCTGTTATACTTGTGAAGTACTACCTCTGCTATACTTGTGAAGTACGGCCTCTGTTACACTTGTGAGGTACTGCCATTGTTGTTATACTTGTGAAGTACTGCCTCTGTTACACTTGTGAAGTACTGCCTCTGTTACACTTGTGAAGTACTGCCTCTGTTGTTACACTTGTGAAGTACTGCCTCTTTTGTTACACCTGTGAAGTATTGCCTGTGTTATACTTGTGAAGTACTGCGTCTGTTACACTTGTGAAGTACTGCCTGTGTTCTACTTGTGAAGTACTGTGTCTGTTACACTTGTAAAGTACTGCCTCTGTTATACTTGTGAAGCACTGCCTCTGTTACACATGTGAAGTACTGCCTCTGTTATACTTGTGAAGTACTGCCTCTGTTATACTTGTGAAGTACTGCCACTGTTGTTATACATGTGAAGTACTGCCTCTGTTACACTTGTGAAGTACTGCCTCTGTTATACTTGTGAAGTACTGCCTCTGTTGTTACACTTGTGAAGTACTGCCTCTGTTGTTACACTTGTGAAGTACTGCCTCTGTTACACTTGTGAAGTACTGCCTCTGTTACACTTGTGAAGTACTGCCTCTGTTATACTTGTGAAGTACTACCTCTGCTATACTTGTGAAGTACTGCCTCTGTTACACTTGTGAGGTACTGCCACTGTTGTTATACTTGTGAAGTACTGCCTCTGTTAAACTTGTGAAGTACTGCCTCTGTTACACTTGTGAAGTACTGCCTCTGTTGTTACACTTGTGAAGTACTGCCTCTGTTGTTACACTTGTGAAGTACTGCCTCTGTTACACTTGTGAAGTACTGCCTCTGTTACACTTGAGAAGTACTGCCTCTGTTATACTTGTGAAGTACTACCTCTGCTATACTTGTGAAGTACTGCCTCTGTTACACTTGTGAGGTACTGCCACTGTTGTTATACTTGTGAAGTACTGCCTCTGTTACACTTGTGAAGTACTGCCTCTGTTGTTACACTTGTGAAGTACTGCCTCTTTTGTTACACCTGTGAAGTATTGCCTGTGTTATACTTGTGAAGTACTGCGTCTGTTACACTTGTGAAGTACTGCCTGTGTTCTACTTGTGAAGTACTGTGTCTGTTACACTTGTAAAGTACTGCCTCTGTTATACTTGTGAAGCTCTGCCTCTGTTACACATGTGAAGTACTGCCTCTGTTATACTTGTGAAGTACTGCCTCTGTTGTTACACTTGTGAAGTACTGCCTCTGTTACACTTGTGAAGTACTGCCTCTGCTATACTTGTGAAGTACTGCCACTGTTGTTATACATGTGAAGTACTGCCTCTGTTACACTTGTGAAGTACTGCCTCTGTTATACTTGTGAAGTACTGCCTCTGCTATACTTGTGAAGTACTGCCTCTGTTATACTTGTGAAGTACTGCCTCTGCTATACTTGTGAAGCGCTGCCTCTGTTACACATGTGAAGTACTGCCTCTGTTATACTTGTGAAGTACTGCCTCTTATACACTTATGAAGTACTGCCTCTGATACACTTGTGAAGCACTGCCTCAGTTATACTTGTGAACTACTGCCTCTGATACACTTGTGAACTACTGCCTCTGATACACTTGTTAAGTACTGCCTCCATTATACTTGTGAAGTACTGCCTCTGTTACACATGTGAAGTACTGCCTCTGTTGTTACACTTGTGAAGTACTGCCTCTGTTGTTACACTTGTGAAGTACTGCCTCTGTTACACTTGTGAAGTACTGCCTCTGTTACACTTGTGAAGTACTGCCTCTGTTATACTTGTGAAGTACTACCTCTGCTATACTTGTGAAGTACGGCCTCTGTTACACTTGTGAGGTACTGCCATTGTTGTTATACTTGTGAAGTACTGCCTCTGTTACACTTGTGAAGTACTGCCTCTGTTACACTTGTGAAGTACTGCCTCTGTTGTTACACTTGTGAAGTACTGCCTCTTTTGTTACACCTGTGAAGTATTGCCTGTGTTATACTTGTGAAGTACTGCGTCTGTTACACTTGTGAAGTACTGCCTGTGTTCTACTTGTGAAGTACTGTGTCTGTTACACTTGTAAAGTACTGCCTCTGTTATACTTGTGAAGCACTGCCTCTGTTACACATGTGAAGTACTGCCTCTGTTATACTTGTGAAGTACTGCCTCTGTTATACTTGTGAAGTACTGCCACTGTTGTTATACATGTGAAGTACTGCCTCTGTTACACTTGTGAAGTACTGCCTCTGTTATACTTGTGAAGTACTGCCTCTGTTGTTACACTTGTGAAGTACTGCCTCTGTTGTTACACTTGTGAAGTACTGCCTCTGTTACACTTGTGAAGTACTGCCTCTGTTACCCTTGTGAAGTACTGCCTCTGTTATACTTGTGAAGTACTACCTCTGCTATACTTGTGAAGTACTGCCTCTGTTACACTTGTGAGGTACTGCCACTGTTGTTATACTTGTGAAGTACTGCCTCTGTTAAACTTGTGAAGTACTGCCTCTGTTACACTTGTGAAGTACTGCCTCTGTTGTTACACTTGTGAAGTACTGCCTCTGTTGTTACACTTGTGAAGTACTGCCTCTGTTACACTTGTGAAGTACTGCCTCTGTTACACTTGAGAAGTACTGCCTCTGTTATACTTGTGAAGTACTACCTCTGCTATACTTGTGAAGTACTGCCTCTGTTACACTTGTGAGGTACTGCCACTGTTGTTATACTTGTGAAGTACTGCCTCTGTTACACTTGTGAAGTACTGCGTCTGTTGTTACACTTGTGAAGTACTGCCTCTTTTGTTACACCTGTGAAGTATTGCCTGTGTTATACTTGTGAAGTACTGCGTCTGTTACACTTGTGAAGTACTGCCTGTGTTCTACTTGTGAAGTACTGTGTCTGTTACACTTGTAAAGTACTGCCTCTGTTATACTTGTGAAGCTCTGCCTCTGTTACACATGTGAAGTACTGCCTCTGTTATACTTGTGAAGTACTGCCTCTGTTGTTACACTTGTGAAGTACTGCCTCTGTTACACTTGTGAAGTACTGCCTCTGTTATACTTGTGAAGTACTGCCACTGTTGTTATACATGTGAAGTACTGCCTCTGTTACACTTGTGAAGTACTGCCTCTGTTATACTTGTGAAGTACTGCCTCTGCTATACTTGTGAAGTACTGCCTCTGTTATACTTGTGAAGTACTGCCTCTGCTATACTTGTGAAGCGCTGCCTCTGTTACACATGTGAAGTACTGCCTCTGTTATACTTGTGAAGTACTGCCTCTTATACACTTATGAAGTACTGCCTCTGATACACTTGTGAAGCACTGCCTCAGTTATACTTGTGAACTACTGCCTCTGATACACTTGTGAACTACTGCCTCTGATACACTTGTTAAGTACTGCCTCCATTATACTTGTGAAGTACTGCCTCTGTTACACTTGTGAAGTACTGTCATTGCTGTTACACTTGTGAAGTACTGCCTCTGTTACACTTGTGAAGTACTGCCTCTGATTCACTTGTGAAGTACTGCCTCTGATACACTTGTGAAGTACTGCCTCTGTTATACTTGTGAATTACTGCCTCTGTTATACTTGTGAAGTACTGCCACTGTTGTTATACATGTGAAGTACTGCCTCTGTTACACTTGTGAAGTACTGCCTCTGTTATACTTGTGAAGTACTGCCACTGTTGTTATACATGTGAAGTACTGCCTCTGTTACACTTGTGAAGTACTGGCATGTTGTTACACTTGTGAAGTACTGCCTCTGTTGTTACACTTGTGCAGTACAACCTCTGTTACACTTGTGAAGTACAGCCTCTGATACACTTCTGAAGTACTGCCTCTGATACACTTGTGAAGTACTGCCTCCATTATACTTGTGAAGTACTGCCTCTGTTGTTACACTTGTGAAGTACTGTCATTGCTGTTACACTTGTGAAGTACTGTCATTGCTGTTACACTTGTGAAATACTGCCTCTGTTACACTTGTGAAGTACTGCCTCTGATAAACTTGTGAAGTACTGCCTCTGATACACTTGTGAAGTACTGCCGCTGTTATACTTGTGAAGTACTGCCTCTGTTGTTACACTTGTGAAGTACTGCCTCTGTTATACTTGTGAAGTACTGCCTCTGTTACACATGTGAAGTACTGCCTCTGTTATACTTGTGAAGCACTGCCTCTGTTACACATGTGAAGTACTGCCTCTGTTATACTTGTGAAGTACTGCCTCTGTTATACTTGTGAAGTACTGCCACTGTTGTTATACATGTGAAGTACTGCCTCTGTTACACTTGTGAAGTACTGCCTCTGTTATACTTGTGAAGTACTGCCACTGTTGTTATACATGTGAAGTACTGCCTCTCTTACACTTGTGAAGTTCTGCCTCTGTTATACTTGTGAAGTACTGCCTCTGCTATACTTGTGAAGTACTGCCTCTGTTATACTTGTGAAGTACTGCCTCTGTAAAACTTGTGAAGTACTGCCTCTGCTAAACTTGTGAAGTACTGCCTCTGATACACTTGTGAAGTACTGCCTCTGTTATACTTGTGAAGTACTGCCTCTGATACACTTGTGAAGTACTGCCTCTGATACACTTGTGAAGTACTGCCTCCATTATACTTGTGAAGTACTGCCTCTGTTGTTACACTTGTGAAGTACTGCCTCTGTTACACTTGTGAAGTACTGTCATTGCTGTTACACTTGTGAAGTACTGCCTCTGTTATACTTGTGAAGTACTACCTCTGCTATACTTGTGAAGTACTGCCTCTGTTACACTTGTGAGGTACTGCCACTGTTGTTATCCTTGTGAAGTACTGCCTCTGTTACACTTGTGAAGTACTGCCTCTGTTACACTTGTGAAGTACTGCCTCTGTTGTTACACTTGTGAAGTACTGCCATTGCTGTTAAACTTCTGAAGTACTGCATCTGTTATACTTGTGAAGTACTGCCAGTGTTCTTACACTTGGGCAGTACTGCCTGTGTTGTTGCACTTGTGAAGTACTGCCTCTGTTACACTTGTAAAGTACTGTCTCTATTGTTACACTTATGAAGTACTGCCTCAGTTACAATTGTGAAGTACTGCCTCTGTTGTTACACTTGTGAAGTACTGCCTCTGTTATACTTGTGAAGTACTGCCGCTGTTATACTTGTGAAGTACTGCCTCTGTTACACTTGTGAAGTACTGCCTCTGTTATACTTGTGAAGTACTGCCTCTGTTATACTTGTGAAGTACTGCCTCTGTTACACATGTGAAGTACTGCCTCTGTTATACTTGTGAAGCACTGCCTCTGTTACACATGTGAAGTACTGCCTCTGTTGTTACACTTGTGAAGTACTGCCTCTGTTGTTACACTTGGGAAGTACTGCCTCTGTTACACTTGTAAAGTACTGCCTCTGTTATACTTGTGAAGCACTGCCTCTGTTACACATGTGAAGTACTGCCTCTGTTATACTTGTGAAGTACTGCCTCTGTTATACTTGTGAAGTACTGCCACTGTTGTTATACATGTGAAGTACTGCCTCTGTTACACTTGTGAAGTACTGCCTCTGTTATACTTGTGAAGTACTGCCTCTGTTGTTACACTTGTGAAGTACTGCCTCTGTTGTTACACTTGTGAAGTACTGCCTCTGTTACACTTGTGAAGTACTGCCTCTGTTACACTTGTGAAGTACTGCCTCTGTTATACTTGTGAAGTACTACCTCTGCTATACTTGTGAAGTACTGCCTCTGTTACACTTGTGAGGTACTGCCACTGTTGTTATACTTGTGAAGTACTGCCTCTGTTAAACTTGTGAAGTACTGCCTCTGTTATACTTGTGAAGTACTGCCACTGTTGTTATACATGTGAAGTACTGCCTCTGTTACACTTGTGAAGTACTGCCTCTGTTATACTTGTGAAGTACTGCCTCTGCTATACTTGTGAAGTACTGCCTCTGTTATACTTGTGAAGTACTGCCTCTGCTATACTTGTGAAGCGCTGCCTCTGTTACACATGTGAAGTACTGCCTCTGTTATACTTGTGAAGTACTGCCTCTTATACACTTATGAAGTACTGCCTCTGATACACTTGTGAAGCACTGCCTCAGTTATACTTCAGAACTACTGCCTCTGATACACTTGTGAAGTACTGCCTCTGATACACTTGTGAAGTACTGCCTCTGTTACACTTGTGAAGTACTGCCTCTGTTACACTTGTGAAGTACTGCCTCTGTTATACTTGTGAAGTACTACCTCTGCTATACTTGTGAAGTACTGCCTCTGTTACACTTGTGAGGTACTGCCACTGTTGTTATCCTTGTGAAGTACTGCCTCTGTTACACTTGTGAAGTACTGCCTCTGTTACACTTGTGAAGTACTGCCTCTGTTGTTACACTTGTGAAGTACTGCCATTGCTGTTAAACTTCTGAAGTACTGCATCTGTTATACTTGTGAAGTACTGCCAGTGTTCTTACAATTGGGCAGTACTGCCTGTGTTGTTGCACTTGTGAAGTACTGCCTCTGTTACACTTGTAAAGTACTGTCTCTATTGTTACACTTATGAAGTACTGCCTCTGTTACAATTGTGAAGTACTGCCTCTGTTGTTACACTTGTGAAGTACTGCCTCTGTTATACTTGTGAAGTACTGCCGCTGTTATACTTGTGAAGTACTGCCTCTGTTACACTTGTGAAGTACTGCCTCTGTTATACTTGTGAAGTACTGCCTCTGTTATACTTGTGAAGTACTGCCTCTGTTACACATGTGAAGTACTGCCTCTGTTATACTTGTGAAGCACTGCCACTGTTACACATGTGAAGTACTGCCTCTGTTGTTACACTTGTGAAGTACTGCCTCTGTTGTTACACTTGTGAAGTACTGCCTCTGTTACACTTGTGAAGTACTGCCTCTGTTACACTTGTGAAGTACTGCCTCTGTTATACTTGTGAAGTACTACCTCTGCTATACTTGTGAAGTACGGCCTCTGTTACACTTGTGAGGTACTGCCATTGTTGTTATACTTGTGAAGTACTGCCTCTGTTACACTTGTGAAGTACTGCCTCTGTTACACTTGTGAAGTACTGCCTCTGTTGTTACACTTGTGAAGTACTGCCTCTTTTGTTACACCTGTGAAGTATTGCCTGTGTTATACTTGTGAAGTACTGCGTCTGTTACACTTGTGAAGTACTGCCTGTGTTCTACTTGTGAAGTACTGTGTCTGTTACACTTGTAAAGTACTGCCTCTGTTATACTTGTGAAGCACTGCCTCTGTTACACATGTGAAGTACTGCCTCTGTTATACTTGTGAAGTACTGCCTCTGTTATACTTGTGAAGTACTGCCACTGTTGTTATACATGTGAAGTACTGCCTCTGTTACACTTGTGAAGTACTGCCTCTGTTATACTTGTGAAGTACTGCCTCTGTTGTTACACTTGTGAAGTACTGCCTCTGTTGTTACACTTGTGAAGTACTGCCTCTGTTACACTTGTGAAGTACTGCCTCTGTTACACTTGTGAAGTACTGCCTCTGTTATACTTGTGAAGTACTACCTCTGCTATACTTGTGAAGTACTGCCTCTGTTACACTTGTGAGGTACTGCCACTGTTGTTATACTTGTGAAGTACTGCCTCTGTTAAACTTGTGAAGTACTGCCTCTGTTACACTTGTGAAGTACTGCCTCTGTTGTTACACTTGTGAAGTACTGCCTCTGTTGTTACACTTGTGAAGTACTGCCTCTGTTACACTTGTGAAGTACTGCCTCTGTTACACTTGAGAAGTACTGCCTCTGTTATACTTGTGAAGTACTACCTCTGCTATACTTGTGAAGTACTGCCTCTGTTACACTTGTGAGGTACTGCCACTGTTGTTATACTTGTGAAGTACTGCCTCTGTTACACTTGTGAAGTACTGCCTCTGTTGTTACACTTGTGAAGTACTGCCTCTTTTGTTACACCTGTGAAGTATTGCCTGTGTTATACTTGTGAAGTACTGCGTCTGTTACACTTGTGAAGTACTGCCTGTGTTCTACTTGTGAAGTACTGTGTCTGTTACACTTGTAAAGTACTGCCTCTGTTATACTTGTGAAGCTCTGCCTCTGTTACACATGTGAAGTACTGCCTCTGTTATACTTGTGAAGTACTGCCTCTGTTGTTACACTTGTGAAGTACTGCCTCTGTTACACTTGTGAAGTACTGCCTCTGCTATACTTGTGAAGTACTGCCACTGTTGTTATACATGTGAAGTACTGCCTCTGTTACACTTGTGAAGTACTGCCTCTGTTATACTTGTGAAGTACTGCCTCTGCTATACTTGTGAAGTACTGCCTCTGTTATACTTGTGAAGTACTGCCTCTGCTATACTTGTGAAGCGCTGCCTCTGTTACACATGTGAAGTACTGCCTCTGTTATACTTGTGAAGTACTGCCTCTTATACACTTATGAAGTACTGCCTCTGATACACTTGTGAAGCACTGCCTCAGTTATACTTGTGAACTACTGCCTCTGATACACTTGTGAACTACTGCCTCTGATACACTTGTTAAGTACTGCCTCCATTATACTTGTGAAGTACTGCCTCTGTTACACATGTGAAGTACTGCCTCTGTTGTTACACTTGTGAAGTACTGCCTCTGTTGTTACACTTGTGAAGTACTGCCTCTGTTACACTTGTGAAGTACTGCCTCTGTTACACTTGTGAAGTACTGCCTCTGTTATACTTGTGAAGTACTACCTCTGCTATACTTGTGAAGTACGGCCTCTGTTACACTTGTGAGGTACTGCCATTGTTGTTATACTTGTGAAGTACTGCCTCTGTTACACTTGTGAAGTACTGCCTCTGTTACACTTGTGAAGTACTGCCTCTGTTGTTACACTTGTGAAGTACTGCCTCTTTTGTTACACCTGTGAAGTATTGCCTGTGTTATACTTGTGAAGTACTGCGTCTGTTACACTTGTGAAGTACTGCCTGTGTTCTACTTGTGAAGTACTGTGTCTGTTACACTTGTAAAGTACTGCCTCTGTTATACTTGTGAAGCACTGCCTCTGTTACACATGTGAAGTACTGCCTCTGTTATACTTGTGAAGTACTGCCTCTGTTATACTTGTGAAGTACTGCCACTGTTGTTATACATGTGAAGTACTGCCTCTGTTACACTTGTGAAGTACTGCCTCTGTTATACTTGTGAAGTACTGCCTCTGTTGTTACACTTGTGAAGTACTGCCTCTGTTGTTACACTTGTGAAGTACTGCCTCTGTTACACTTGTGAAGTACTGCCTCTGTTACCCTTGTGAAGTACTGCCTCTGTTATACTTGTGAAGTACTACCTCTGCTATACTTGTGAAGTACTGCCTCTGTTACACTTGTGAGGTACTGCCACTGTTGTTATACTTGTGAAGTACTGCCTCTGTTAAACTTGTGAAGTACTGCCTCTGTTACACTTGTGAAGTACTGCCTCTGTTGTTACACTTGTGAAGTACTGCCTCTGTTGTTACACTTGTGAAGTACTGCCTCTGTTACACTTGTGAAGTACTGCCTCTGTTACACTTGAGAAGTACTGCCTCTGTTATACTTGTGAAGTACTACCTCTGCTATACTTGTGAAGTACTGCCTCTGTTACACTTGTGAGGTACTGCCACTGTTGTTATACTTGTGAAGTACTGCCTCTGTTACACTTGTGAAGTACTGCGTCTGTTGTTACACTTGTGAAGTACTGCCTCTTTTGTTACACCTGTGAAGTATTGCCTGTGTTATACTTGTGAAGTACTGCGTCTGTTACACTTGTGAAGTACTGCCTGTGTTCTACTTGTGAAGTACTGTGTCTGTTACACTTGTAAAGTACTGCCTCTGTTATACTTGTGAAGCTCTGCCTCTGTTACACATGTGAAGTACTGCCTCTGTTATACTTGTGAAGTACTGCCTCTGTTGTTACACTTGTGAAGTACTGCCTCTGTTACACTTGTGAAGTACTGCCTCTGTTATACTTGTGAAGTACTGCCACTGTTGTTATACATGTGAAGTACTGCCTCTGTTACACTTGTGAAGTACTGCCTCTGTTATACTTGTGAAGTACTGCCTCTGCTATACTTGTGAAGTACTGCCTCTGTTATACTTGTGAAGTACTGCCTCTGCTATACTTGTGAAGCGCTGCCTCTGTTACACATGTGAAGTACTGCCTCTGTTATACTTGTGAAGTACTGCCTCTTATACACTTATGAAGTACTGCCTCTGATACACTTGTGAAGCACTGCCTCAGTTATACTTGTGAACTACTGCCTCTGATACACTTGTGAACTACTGCCTCTGATACACTTGTTAAGTACTGCCTCCATTATACTTGTGAAGTACTGCCTCTGTTACACTTGTGAAGTACTGTCATTGCTGTTACACTTGTGAAGTACTGCCTCTGTTACACTTGTGAAGTACTGCCTCTGATTCACTTGTGAAGTACTGCCTCTGATACACTTGTGAAGTACTGCCTCTGTTATACTTGTGAATTACTGCCTCTGTTATACTTGTGAAGTACTGCCACTGTTGTTATACATGTGAAGTACTGCCTCTGTTACACTTGTGAAGTACTGCCTCTGTTATACTTGTGAAGTACTGCCACTGTTGTTATACATGTGAAGTACTGCCTCTGTTACACTTGTGAAGTACTGGCATGTTGTTACACTTGTGAAGTACTGCCTCTGTTGTTACACTTGTGCAGTACAACCTCTGTTACACTTGTGAAGTACAGCCTCTGATACACTTCTGAAGTACTGCCTCTGATACACTTGTGAAGTACTGCCTCCATTATACTTGTGAAGTACTGCCTCTGTTGTTACACTTGTGAAGTACTGTCATTGCTGTTACACTTGTGAAGTACTGTCATTGCTGTTACACTTGTGAAATACTGCCTCTGTTACACTTGTGAAGTACTGCCTCTGATAAACTTGTGAAGTACTGCCTCTGATACACTTGTGAAGTACTGCCGCTGTTATACTTGTGAAGTACTGCCTCTGTTGTTACACTTGTGAAGTACTGCCTCTGTTATACTTGTGAAGTACTGCCTCTGTTACACATGTGAAGTACTGCCTCTGTTATACTTGTGAAGCACTGCCTCTGTTACACATGTGAAGTACTGCCTCTGTTATACTTGTGAAGTACTGCCTCTGTTATACTTGTGAAGTACTGCCACTGTTGTTATACATGTGAAGTACTGCCTCTGTTACACTTGTGAAGTACTGCCTCTGTTATACTTGTGAAGTACTGCCACTGTTGTTATACATGTGAAGTACTGCCTCTCTTACACTTGTGAAGTTCTGCCTCTGTTATACTTGTGAAGTACTGCCTCTGCTATACTTGTGAAGTACTGCCTCTGTTATACTTGTGAAGTACTGCCTCTGTAAAACTTGTGAAGTACTGCCTCTGCTAAACTTGTGAAGTACTGCCTCTGATACACTTGTGAAGTACTGCCTCTGTTATACTTGTGAAGTACTGCCTCTGATACACTTGTGAAGTACTGCCTCTGATACACTTGTGAAGTACTGCCTCCATTATACTTGTGAAGTACTGCCTCTGTTGTTACACTTGTGAAGTACTGCCTCTGTTACACTTGTGAAGTACTGTCATTGCTGTTACACTTGTGAAGTACTGCCTCTGTTATACTTGTGAAGTACTACCTCTGCTATACTTGTGAAGTACTGCCTCTGTTACACTTGTGAGGTACTGCCACTGTTGTTATCCTTGTGAAGTACTGCCTCTGTTACACTTGTGAAGTACTGCCTCTGTTACACTTGTGAAGTACTGCCTCTGTTGTTACACTTGTGAAGTACTGCCATTGCTGTTAAACTTCTGAAGTACTGCATCTGTTATACTTGTGAAGTACTGCCAGTGTTCTTACACTTGGGCAGTACTGCCTGTGTTGTTGCACTTGTGAAGTACTGCCTCTGTTACACTTGTAAAGTACTGTCTCTATTGTTACACTTATGAAGTACTGCCTCAGTTACAATTGTGAAGTACTGCCTCTGTTGTTACACTTGTGAAGTACTGCCTCTGTTATACTTGTGAAGTACTGCCGCTGTTATACTTGTGAAGTACTGCCTCTGTTACACTTGTGAAGTACTGCCTCTGTTATACTTGTGAAGTACTGCCTCTGTTATACTTGTGAAGTACTGCCTCTGTTACACATGTGAAGTACTGCCTCTGTTATACTTGTGAAGCACTGCCTCTGTTACACATGTGAAGTACTGCCTCTGTTGTTACACTTGTGAAGTACTGCCTCTGTTGTTACACTTGGGAAGTACTGCCTCTGTTACACTTGTAAAGTACTGCCTCTGTTATACTTGTGAAGCACTGCCTCTGTTACACATGTGAAGTACTGCCTCTGTTATACTTGTGAAGTACTGCCTCTGTTATACTTGTGAAGTACTGCCACTGTTGTTATACATGTGAAGTACTGCCTCTGTTACACTTGTGAAGTACTGCCTCTGTTATACTTGTGAAGTACTGCCTCTGTTGTTACACTTGTGAAGTACTGCCTCTGTTGTTACACTTGTGAAGTACTGCCTCTGTTACACTTGTGAAGTACTGCCTCTGTTACACTTGTGAAGTACTGCCTCTGTTATACTTGTGAAGTACTACCTCTGCTATACTTGTGAAGTACTGCCTCTGTTACACTTGTGAGGTACTGCCACTGTTGTTATACTTGTGAAGTACTGCCTCTGTTAAACTTGTGAAGTACTGCCTCTGTTACACTTGTGAAGTACTGCCTCTGTTGTTACACTTGTGAAGTACTGCCTCTGTTGTTACACTTGTGAAGTACTGCCTCTGTTACACTTGTGAAGTACTGCCTCTGTTACACTTGAGAAGTACTGCCTCTGTTATACTTGTGAAGTACTACCTCTGCTATACTTGTGAAGTACTGCCTCTGTTACACTTGTGAGGTACTGCCACTGTTGTTATCCTTGTGAAGTACTGCCTCTGTTACACTTGTGAAGTACTGCCTCTGTTGTTACACTTGTGAAGTACTGCCTCTTTTGTTACACCTGTGAAGTATTGCCTGTGTTATACTTGTGAAGTACTGCGTCTGTTACACTTGTGAAGTACTGCCTGTGTTCTACTTGTGAAGTACTGTGTCTGTTACACTTGTAAAGTACTGCCTCTGTTATACTTGTGAAGCTCTGCCTCTGTTACACATGTGAAGTACTGCCTCTGTTATACTTGTGAAGTACTGCCTCTGTTGTTACACTTGTGAAGTACTGCCTCTGTTACACTTGTGAAGTACTGCCTCTGTTATACTTGTGAAGTACTGCCACTGTTGTTATACATGTGAAGTACTGCCTCTGTTACACTTGTGAAGTACTGCCTCTGTTATACTTGTGAAGTACTGCCTCTGCTATACTTGTGAAGTACTGCCTCTGTTATACTTGTGAAGTACTGCCTCTGCTATACTTGTGAAGCGCTGCCTCTGTTACACATGTGAAGTACTGCCTCTGTTATACTTGTGAAGTACTGCCTCTTATACACTTATGAAGTACTGCCTCTGATACACTTGTGAAGCACTGCCTCAGTTATACTTGTGAACTACTGCCTCTGATACACTTGTGAACTACTGCCTCTGATACACTTGTTAAGTACTGCCTCCATTATACTTGTGAAGTACTGCCTCTGTTACACTTGTGAAGTACTGTCATTGCTGTTACACTTGTGAAGTACTGCCTCTGTTACACTTGTGAAGTACTGCCTCTGATTCACTTGTGAAGTACTGCCTCTGATACACTTGTGAAGTACTGCCTCTGTTATACTTGTGAATTACTGCCTCTGTTATACTTGTGAAGTACTGCCACTGTTGTTATACATGTGAAGTACTGCCTCTGTTACACTTGTGAAGTACTGCCTCTGTTATACTTGTGAAGTACTGCCACTGTTGTTATACATGTGAAGTACTGCCTCTGTTACACTTGTGAAGTACTGGCATGTTGTTACACTTGTGAAGTACTGCCTCTGTTGTTACACTTGTGCAGTACAACCTCTGTTACACTTGTGAAGTACAGCCTCTGATACACTTCTGAAGTACTGCCTCTGATACACTTGTGAAGTACTGCCTCCATTATACTTGTGAAGTACTGCCTCTGTTGTTACACTTGTGAAGTACTGTCATTGCTGTTACACTTGTGAAGTACTGTCATTGCTGTTACACTTGTGAAATACTGCCTCTGTTACACTTGTGAAGTACTGCCTCTGATAAACTTGTGAAGTACTGCCTCTGATACACTTGTGAAGTACTGCCGCTGTTATACTTGTGAAGTACTGCCTCTGTTGTTACACTTGTGAAGTACTGCCTCTGTTATACTTGTGAAGTACTGCCTCTGTTACACATGTGAAGTACTGCCTCTGTTATACTTGTGAAGCACTGCCTCTGTTACACATGTGAAGTACTGCCTCTGTTATACTTGTGAAGTACTGCCTCTGTTATACTTGTGAAGTACTGCCACTGTTGTTATACATGTGAAGTACTGCCTCTGTTACACTTGTGAAGTACTGCCTCTGTTATACTTGTGAAGTACTGCCACTGTTGTTATACATGTGAAGTACTGCCTCTCTTACACTTGTGAAGTTCTGCCTCTGTTATACTTGTGAAGTACTGCCTCTGCTATACTTGTGAAGTACTGCCTCTGTTATACTTGTGAAGTACTGCCTCTGTAAAACTTGTGAAGTACTGCCTCTGCTAAACTTGTGAAGTACTGCCTCTGATACACTTGTGAAGTACTGCCTCTGTTATACTTGTGAAGTACTGCCTCTGATACACTTGTGAAGTACTGCCTCTGATACACTTGTGAAGTACTGCCTCCATTATACTTGTGAAGTACTGCCTCTGTTGTTACACTTGTGAAGTACTGCCTCTGTTACACTTGTGAAGTACTGTCATTGCTGTTACACTTGTGAAGTACTGCCTCTGTTACACTTGTGAAGTACTGCCTCTGATACACTTGTGAAGTACTGACTCTGATACACTTGTGAAGTACTGCCTCTGATACACTTGTGAAGTACTGCCTCTGATACACTTGTGAAGTACTGCCTCGGATACACTTGTGAAGTACTGCCTCTGATACACTTGTGAAGAACTGCCTCTGATACACTTGTGAAGTACTGCCTCTGTTATACTTGTGAAGTACTGCCTCTGATACACTTGTGAAGTACTGCCTCTGTTGTTACGCTTGTGCAGTACAAACTCTGTTACACTTGTGAAGTACTTCCTCTGTTACACTTGTGAAGTACTACCATTGCTGTTACACTTGTGGAGTACTGCCTCTGATACACTTGTGAAGTCCTGCCTCTGATAAACTTGTGAAGTACTGCCTCCGTTATACTTGTGAAGTACTGCCTCTGTTGTTACACTTGTGAAGTACTGCCTCTGTTACACTTGTGAAGTACTGCCTCTGTTACACTTGTGAAGTACTGCCTGTGTTCTACTTGTGAAGTACTGTGTCTGTTACACTTGTAAAGTACTGCCTCTGTTATACTTGTGAAGTACTGCCTCTGTTATACTTGTGAAGTACTGCCACTGTTGTTATACATGTGAAGTACTGCCTCTGTTACACTTGTGAAGTACTGCCTCTGTTATACTTGTGAAGTACTGCCTCTGTTGTTACACTTGTGAAGTACTGCCTCTGTTGTTACACTTGTGAAGTACTGCCTCTGTTACACTTGTGAAGTACTGCCTCTGTTACACTTGTGAAGTACTGCCTCTGTTATACTTGTGAAGTACTACCTCTGCTATACTTGTGAAGTACTGCCTCTGTTACACTTGTGAGGTACTGCCACTGTTGTTATACTTGTGAAGTACTGCCTCTGTTAAACTTGTGAAGTACTGCCTCTGTTACACTTGTGAAGTACTGCCTCTGTTGTTACACTTGTGAAGTACTGCCTCTGTTGTTACACTTGTGAAGTACTGCCTCTGTTACACTTGTGAAGTACTGCCTCTGTTACACTTGAGAAGTACTGCCTCTGTTATACCTGTGAAGTACTACCTCTGCTATACTTGTGAAGTACTGCCTCTGTTACACTTGTGAGGTACTGCCACTGTTGTTATACTTGTGAAGTACTGCCTCTGTTACACTTGTGAAGTACTGCCTCTGTTGTTACACTTGTGAAGTACTGCCTCTTTTGTTACACCTGTGAAGTATTGCCTGTGTTATACTTGTGAAGTACTGCGTCTGTTACACTTGTGAAGTACTGCCTGTGTTCTACTTGTGAAGTACTGTGTCTGTTACACTTGTAAAGTACTGCCTCTGTTATACTTGTGAAGCTCTGCCTCTGTTACACATGTGAAGTACTGCCTCTGTTATACTTGTGAAGTACTGCCTCTGTTGTTACACTTGTGAAGTACTGCCTCTGTTACACTTGTGAAGTACTGCCTCTGTTATACTTGTGAAGTACTGCCACTGTTGTTATACATGTGAAGTACTGCCTCTGTTACACTTGTGAAGTACTGCCTCTGTTATACTTGTGAAGTACTGCCTCTGCTATACTTGTGAAGTACAGCCTCTGTTATACTTGTGAAGTACTGCCTCTGCTATACTTGTGAAGCGCTGCCTCTGTTACACATGTGAAGTACTGCCTCTGTTATACTTGTGAAGTACTGCCTCTTATACACTTATGAAGTACTGCCTCTGATACACTTGTGAAGCACTGCCTCAGTTATACTTGTGAACTACTGCCTCTGATACACTTGTGAAGTACTGCCTCTGATACACTTGTTAAGTACTGCCTCCATTATACTTGTGAAGTACTGCCTCTGTTGTTACACTTGTGAAGTACTGCCTCTGTTACACTTGTGAAGTACTGCCTCTGATTCACTTGTGAAGTACTGCCTCTGATACACTTGTGAAGTACTGCCTCTGTTATACTTGTGAATTACTGCCTCTGTTATACTTGTGAAGTACTGCCACTGTTGTTATACATGTGAAGTACTGCCTCTGTTACACTTGTGAAGTACTGCCTCTGTTATACTTGTGAAGTACTGCCACTGTTGTTATACATGTGAAGTACTGCCTCTGTTACACTTGTGAAGTACTGGCATGTTGTTACACTTGTGAAGTACTGCCTCTGTTGTTACACTTGTGCAGTACAACCTCTGTTACACTTGTGAAGTACTGCCTCTGATACACTTGTGAAGTACTGCCTCTGATACACTTGTGAAGTACTGCCTCCATTATACTTGTGAAGTACTGCCTCTGTTGTTACACTTGTGAAGTACTGTCATTGCTGTTACACTTGTGAAGTACTGTCATTGCTGTTACACTTGTGAAGTACTGCCTCTGTTACACTTGTGAAGTACTGCCTCTGATACACTTGTGAAGTACTGCCTCTGATACACTTGTGAAGTACTGCCGCTGTTAAACTTGTGAAGTACTGCCTCTGTTGTTACACTTGTGAAGTACTGCCTCTGTTATACTTGTGAAGTACTGCCTCTGTTACACATGTGAAGTACTGCCTCTGTTATACTTGTGAAGCACTGCCTCTGTTACACATGTGAAGTACTGCCTCTGTTATACTTGTGAAGTACTGCCTCTGTTATACTTGTGAAGTACTGCCACTGTTGTTATACATGTGAAGTACTGCCTCTGTTACACTTGTGAAGTACTGCCTCTGTTATACTTGTGAAGTACTGCCACTGTTGTTATACATGTGAAGTACTGCCTCTCTTACACTTGTGAAGTTCTGCCTCTGTTATACTTGTGAAGTACTGCCTCTGCTATACTTGTGAAGTACTGCCTCTGTTATACTTGTGAAGTACTGCCTCTGTAAAACTTGTGAAGTACTGCCTCTGCTAAACTTGTGAAGTACTGCCTCTGATACACTTGTGAAGTACTGCCTCTGTTATACTTGTGAAGTACTGCCTCTGATACACTTGTGAAGTACTGCCTCTGATACACTTGTGAAGTACTGCCTCCATTATACTTGTGAAGTACTGCCTCTGTTGTTACACTTGTGAAGTACTGCCTCTGTTACACTTGTGAAGTACTGTCATTGCTGTTACACTTGTGAAGTACTGCCTCTGTTACACTTGTGAAGTACTGCCTCTGATACACTTGTGAAGTACTGCCTCTGATACACTTGTGAAGTACTGCCTCTGATACACTTGTGAAGTACTGCCTCTGATACACTTGTGAAGTACTGCCTCGGATACACTTGTGAAGTACTGCCTCTGATACACTTGTGAAGAACTGCCTCTGATACACTTGTGAAGTACTGCCTCTGTTATACTTGTGAAGTACTGCCTCTGATACACTTGTGAAGTACTGCCTCTGTTGTTACGCTTGTGCAGTACAAACTCTGTTACACTTGTGAAGTACTTCCTCTGTTACACTTGTGAAGTACTACCATTGCTGTTACACTTGTGGAGTACTGCCTCTGATACACTTGTGAAGTACTGCCTCTGATAAACTTGTGAAGTACTGCCTCCGTTATACTTGTGAAGTACTGCCTCTGTTGTTACACTTGTGAAGTACTGCCTCTGTTACACTTGTGAAGTACTGCCTCTGTTGTTACACTTGTGAAGTACTGCCTCTGTTACACTTCTGAAGTACTGTCTCTATTGTTACACTTATGAAGTACTGCCTCTGTTACAATTGTGAAGTACTGCCTCTGTTGTTACACTTGTGAAGTACGGCCTCTGTTACACTTGTGAAGTACTGCCTCTGTTATACTTGTGAAGTACTGCCTCTGTTATACTTGTGAAGTACTGCCTCTGTTACACATGTGAAGTACTGCCTCCGTTATACTTGTGAAGCACTGCCTCTGTTACACATGTGAAGTACTGCCTCTGTTATACTTGTGAAGTACTGCCTCTGTTGTTACACTTGTGAAGTACTGCCTCTGTTGTTACACTTGTGAAATACTGCCTCTGTTACACTTGTGAAGTACTGCCTCTGTTACACTTGTGAAGTACTGCCTCTGTTATACTTGTGAAGTACTACCTCTGCTATACTTGTGAAGTACTGCCTCTGTTACACTTGTGAGGTACTGCCACTGTTGTTATACTTGTGAAGTACTGCCTCTGTTACACTTGTGAAGTACTGCCTCTGTTGTTACACTTGTGAAGTACTGCCTCTTTTGTTACACCTGTGAAGTATTGCCTGTGTTATACTTGTGAAGTACTGCGTCTGTTACACTTGTGAAGTACTGCCTGTGTTCTACCTGTGAAGTACTGTGTCTGTTACACTTGTAAAGTACTGCCTCTGTTATACTTGTGAAGTACTGCCTCTGTTATACTTGTGAAGTACTGCCTCGGTTGTTACACTTGTGAAGTACTGCCTCTGTTGTTACACTTGTGAAGTACTGCCTCTGTTACACTTGTGAAGTACTGCCTCTGTTACACTTGTGAAGTACTGCCTCTGTTATACTTGTGAAGTACTACTTCTGCTATACTTGTGAAGTACTGCCTCTGTTACACTTGTGAGGTACTGCCACTGTTGTTATACTTGTGAAGTACTGCCTCTGTTACACTTGTGAAGTACTGCCTCAGTTACACTTGTGAAGTACTGCCTCTGTTGTTACACTTGTGAAGTACTGCCTCTGTTGTTACACTTGTGAAGTACTGCCTCTGTTACACTTGTGAAGTACTGCCTCTGTTACACTTGTGAAGTACTGCCTATGTTATACTTGTGAAGTACTACCTCTGCTATACTTGTGAAGTACTGCCTCTGTTACACTTGTGAGGTACTGCCACTGTTGTTATACTTGTGAAGTACTGCCTCTGTTACACTTGTGAAGTACTGCCTATGTTACACTTGTGAAGTACTGCCTCTGTTGTTACACTTGTGAAGTACTGCCTCTTTTGTTACACCTGTGAAGTATTACCTATGTTATACTTGTGAAGTACTGCGTCTGTTACACTTGTGAAGTACTGCCTCTGTTATACTTGTGAAGTACTGCCTCTGTTACACTTGTGAAGTACTGCCTCTGTTATACTTGTGAAGTACTGCCAATGTTGTTATACATGTGAAGAACTGCCTCTGTTACACTTCTGAAGTACTGGCATGTTGTTACACTTGTGAAGTACTGCCTCTTTTGTTACACTTGTGCAGTACAACCTCTATTACACTTGTGAAGTACTGCCTCTGATACACTTGTGAAGTACTGCCTCTGATACACTTGTGAAGTACTGCCTCGATTATACTTGTGAAGTACTGCCTCTGTTGTTACACTTGTGAAGTACTGTCATTGCTGTTACACTTGTGAAGTACTGTCATTGCTGTTACACTTGTGAAGTACTGCCTATGTTACACTTGTGAAGTACTGCCTCTGATACACTTGTGAAGTACTGCCTCTGATACACTTGTGAAGTACTGCCTCTGATACACTTGTGAAGTACTGCCGCTGTTATACTTGTGAAGTACTGCCTCTGTTACACTTGTGAAGTACTGCCTCTGTTATACTTGTGAAGTACTGCCTCTGTTACACATGTGAAGTACTGCCTCTGTTATACTTGTGAAGCACTACCTCTGTTACACATGTGAAGTACTGCCTCTGTTATACTTGTGAAGTACTGCCTCTGTTATACTTGTGAAGTACTGCCACTGTTGTTATACATGTGAAGTACTGCCTCTGTTACACTTGTGAAGTACTGCCTCTGTTATACTTGTGAAGTACTGCCTCTGTTGTTACACTTGTGAAGTACTGCCTCTGTTGTTACACTTGTGAAGTACTGCCTCTGTTACACTTGTGAAGTACTGCCTCTGTTACACTTGTGAAGTACTGCCTCTGTTATACTTGTGAAGTACTACCTCTGCTATACTTATGAAGTACTGCCTCTGTAACACTTGTGAGGTACTGCCACTGTTGTTATACTTGTGAGGTACTGCCTCTGTTACACTTGTGAAGTACTGCCTCTGTTACACTTGTGAAGTACTACCTCTGTTGTTACACTTGTGAAGTACTGCCTCTGTTACACTTGTGAAGTACTGCCTCTGTTACACTTGTGAAGTACTGCCTCTGTTACACTTGTGAAGTACTGCCTCTGTTATACTTGTGAAGTACTGCCACTGTTGTTATACATGTGAAGTACTGCCTCTGTTACACTTGTGAAGTACTGGCATGTTGTTACACTTGTGAAGTACGGCCTCTGTTGTTACACTTGTGAAGTACTGCCTCCATTATACTTGTGAAGTACTGCCTCTGCTATACTTGTGAAGTACTGCCTCTGTTATAATTGTGAAGTACTGCCTCTGCTATACTTGTGAAGCGCAGCCTCTGTTACACATGTGAAGTACTGCCTCTGTTATACTTGTGAAGTAATGCCTCTGATGCACTTATGAAGTACTGCCTCTGATACACTTGTGAAGCACTGCCTCTGTTATACTTGTGAAGTACTGCCTCTGATACACTTGTGAAGTACTGCCTCTGATACACTTGTGAAGTACTGCCTCCATTATACTTGTGAAGTACTGCCTCTGTTGTTACACTTGTGAAGTACTGCCTCTGTTATACTTGTGAAGTACTGCCACTGTTGTTATACATGTGAAGTACTGCCTCTGTTACACTTGTGAAGTACTGCCTCTGTTATACTTGTGAAGTACTGCCACTGTTGTTATACATGTGAAGTACTGCCTCTGTTACACTTGTGAAGTACTGGCATGTTGTTACACTTGTGCAGTACAACCTCTGTTACACTTGTGAAGTACTGCCTCTGTTATACTTGTGAAGTACTACTTCTGCTATACTTGTGAAGTACTGCCTCTGTTACACTTGTGAGGTACTGCCACTGTTGTTATACTTGTGAAGTACTGCCTCTGTTACACTTGTGAAGTACTGCCTCAGTTACACTTGTGAAGTACTGCCTCTGTTGTTACACTTGTGAAGTACTGCCTCTGTTGTTACACTTGTGAAGTACTGCCTCTGTTACACTTGTGAAGTACTGCCTCTGTTACACTTGTGAAGTACTGCCTATGTTATACTTGTGAAGTACTACCTCTGCTATACTTGTGAAGTACTGCCTCTGTTACACTTGTGAGGTACTGCCACTGTTGTTATACTTGTGAAGTACTGCCTCTGTTACACTTGTGAAGTACTGCCTATGTTACACTTGTGAAGTACTGCCTCTGTTGTTACACTTGTGAAGTACTGCCTCTTTTGTTACACCTGTGAAGTATTGCCTGTGTTATACTTGTGAAGTACTGCGTCTGTTACACTTGTGAAGTACTGCCTCTGTTATACTTGTGAAGTACTGCCTCTGTTACACTTGTGAAGTACTGCCTCTGTTATACTTGTGAAGTACTTCCACTGTTGTTATACATGTGAAGAACTGCCTCTGTTACACTTGTGAAGTACTGGCATGTTGTTACACTTGTGAAGTACTGCCTCTGTTGTTACACTTGTGCAGTACAACCTCTATTACACTTGTGAAGTACTGCCTCTGATACACTTGTGAAGTACTGCCTCTGATACACTTGTGAAGTACTGCCTCCATTATACTTGTGAAGTACTGCCTCTGTTGTTACACTTGTGAAGTACTGTCATTGCTGTTACACTTGTGAAGTACTGTCATTGCTGTTACACTTGTGAAGTACTGCCTATGTTACACTTGTGAAGTACTGCCTCTGATACACTTGTGAAGTACTGCCTCTGATACACTTGTGAAGTACTGCCTCTGATACACTTGTGAAGTACTGCCGCTGTTATACTTGTGAAGTACTGCCTCTGTTACACTTGTGAAGTACTGCCTCTGTTATACTTGTGAAGTACTGCCTCTGTTACACATGTGAAGTACTGCCTCTGTTATACTTGTGAAGCACTACCTCTGTTACACATGTGAAGTACTGCCTCTGTTATACTTGTGAAGTACTGCCTCTGTTATACTTGTGAAGTACTGCCACTGTTGTTATACATGTGAAGTACTGCCTCTGTTACACTTGTGAAGTACTGCCTCTGTTATACTTGTGAAGTACTGCCACTGTTGTTATACATGTGAAGTACTGCCTCTATTACACTTGTGAAGTACTGCCTCTGTTATACTTGTGAAGTACTGCCTCTGCTATACTTGTGAAGTACTGCCTCTGTTATACTTGTGAAGTACTGCCTCTGATACACTTGTGAAGTACTGCCTCTGATACACTTGTGAAGAACTGCCTCTGTTACACTTGTGAAGTACTGCCATTGCTGTTACACTTGTGGAGTACTGCCTCTGATACACTTGTGAAGTACTGCCTCTGATAAACTTGTGAAGTACTGCCTCCGTTATACTTGTGAAGTACTGCCTCTGTTGTTACACAAGTGAAGTACTGCCTCTGTTACACTTGTGAAGTACTGCCTCTGTTGTTACACTTGTGAAGTACTGCCATTGCTGTTACACTTCGGAAGTACTGCATCTGTTATACTTGTGAAGTACTGCCAGTGTTCTTACACTTGTGAAGTACTGCCTGTGTTGTTGCACTTGTGAAGTACTGCCTCTGTTACACTTGTGAAGTACTGTCTCTATTGTTACACTTATGAAGTACTGCCTCTGTTACAATTGTGAAGTACTGCCTCTGTTGTTACACTTGTGAAGTACTGCCTCGTTACACTTGTGAAGTACTGCCTCTGTTATACTTGTGAAGTACTGCCGCTGTTATACTTGTGAAGTACTGCCTCTGTTACACTTGTGAAGTACTGCCTCTGTTATACTTGTGAAGTACTGCCTCTGTTATACTTGTGAAGTACTGCCTCTGTTACACATGAGAAGTACTGCCTCTGTTATACTTGTGAAGCACTGCCTCTGTTACACATGTGAAGTACTGCCTCTGTTGTTACACTTGTGAAGTACTGCCTCTGTTGTTACACTTCTGAAGTACTGCCTCTGTTACACTTGTGAAGTACTGCCTCTGTTACACTTGTGAAGTACTGCCTCTGTTATACTTGTGAAGTACTACCTCTGCTATACTTGTGAAGTACTGCCTCTGTTACACTTGTGAGGTACTGCCACTGTTGTTATCCTTGTGAAGTACTGCCTCTGTTACACTTGTGAAGTACTGCCTCTGTTACACTTGTGAAGTACTGCCTCTGTTGTTACACTTGTGAAGTACTGCCATTGCTGTTACACTTCTGAAGTACTGCATCTGTTATACTTGTGAAGTACTGCCAGTGTTCTTACACTTGTGAAGTACTGCCTGTGTTGTTGCACTTGTGAAGTACTGCCTCTGTTACACTTGTAAAGTACTGTCTCTATTCTTACACTTATGAAGTACTGCCTCTGTTACAATTGTGAAGTACTGCCTCTGTTGTTACACTTGTGAAGTACTGCCTCTGTTATACTTGTGAAGTACTGCCGCTGTTATACTTGTGAAGTACTGCCTCTGTTACTCTTGTGAAGTACTGCCTCTGTTATACTTGTGAAGTACTGCCTCTGTTATACTTGTGAAGTACTGCCTCTGTTACACATGTGAAGTACTGCCTCTGTTATACTTGTGAAGCACTGCCTCTGTTACACATGTGAAGTACTGCCTCTGTTGTTACACTTGTGAAGTACTGCCTCTGTTGTTACACTTGTGAAGTACTGCCTCTGTTACACTTGTGAAGTACTGCCTCTGTTACACTTGTGAAGTACTGCATCTGTTATACTTGTGAAGTACTACCTCTGCTATACTTGTGAAGTACGGCCTCTGTTACACTTGTGAGGTACTGCCACTGTTGTTATACTTGTGAAGTACTGCCTCTGTTACACTTGTGAAGTACTGCCTCTGTTACACTTGTGAAGAACTGCCTCTGTTGTTACACTTGTGAAGTACTGCCTCTTTTGTTACACCTGTGAAGTATTGCCTGTGTTATACTTGTGAAGTACTGCGTATGTTACACTTGTGAAGTACTGCCTGTGTTCTACTTCTGAAGTACTGTGTCTGTTACACTTGTAAAGTACTGCCTCTGTTATTCTTGTGAAGCACTGCCTCTGTTACACATGTGAAGTACTGCCTCTGTTATACTTGTGAAGTACTGCCTCTGTTATACTTGTGAAGTACTGCCACTGTTGTTATACATGTGAAGTACTGCCTCTGTTACACTTGTGAAGTACTGCCTCTGTTATACTTGTGAAGTACTGCCTCTGTTGTTACACTTGTGAAGTACTGCCTCTGTTGTTACACTTGTGATGTACTGCCTCTGTTACACTTGTGAAGTACTGCCTCTGTTACACTTGTGAAGTACTGCCTCTGTTATACTTGTGAAGTACTACCTCTGCTATACTTATGAAGTACTGCCTCTGTTACACTTGTGAGGTACTGCCACTGTTGTTATACTTGTGAAGTACTGCCTCTGTTACACTTGTGAAGTACTGCCTCTGTTACACTTGTGTAGTACTGCCTCTGTTGTTACACTTGTGAAGTACTGCCTCTGTTACACTTGTGAAGTACTGCCTCTGTTACACTTGTGAAGTACTGCCTCTGTTACACTTGTGAAGTACTGCCTCTGTTATACTTGTGAAGTACTGCCACTGTTGTTATACATGTGAAGTACTGCCTCTGTTACACTTGTGAAGTACTGGCATGTTGTTACACTTGTGAAGTACTGCCTCTGTTGTTACACTTGTGAAGTACTGCCTCCATTATACTTGTGAAGTACTGCCTCTGCTATACTTGTGAAGTACTGCCTCTGTTATAATTGTGAAGTACTGCCTCTGCTATACTTGTGAAGCGCTGCCTCTGTTACACATGTGAAGTACTGCCTCTGTTATACTTGTGAAGTAATGCCTCTGATGCACTTATGAAGTACTGCCTCTGATACACTTGTGAAGCACTGCCTCTGTTATACTTGTGAAGTACTGCCTCTGATACACTTGTGAAGTACTGCCTCTGATACACTTGTGAAGTACTGCCTCCATTATACTTGTGAAGTACTGCCTCTGTTGTTACACTTGTGAAGTACTGCCTCTGTTATACTTGTGAAGTACTGCCACTGTTGTTATACATGTGAAGTACTGCCTCTGTTACACTTGTGAAGTACTGCCTCTGTTATACTTGTGAAGTACTGCCACTGTTGTTATACATGTGAAGTACTGCCTCTGTTACACTTGTGAAGTACTGGCATGTTGTTACACTTGTGCAGTACAACCTCTGTTACACTTGTGAAGTACTGCCTCTGATACACTTGTGAAGTACTGCCTCTGTTACACTTGTGAGGTACTGCCACTGTTGTTATACGTGTGAAGTACTGCCTCTGTTACACTTGTGAAGTACTGGCATGTTGTTACACTTGTGAAGTACTGCCTCTGTTCTTACACTTGTGAAGTACTGCCTCCATTATACTTGTGAAGTACTGCCTCTGTTGTTACACTTGTGAAGCACTGCCTCTGTTATACTTGTGAAGTACTGCCTCTGCTATACTTGTGAAGTACTGCCTCTGTTATACTTGTGAAGTACTGCCTCTGTTATACTTGTGAAGTACTGCCACTGTTGATATACATGTGAAGTACTGCCTCTGTTACACTTGTGAAGTACTGCCTCTGTTATACTTGTGAAGTACTGCCTCTGTTGTTACACTTGTGAAGTACTGCCTCTGTTCTTACACTTGTGAAGTACTGCCTCTGTTACACTTGTGAAGTTCTTCCTCTGTTACACTTGTGAAGTACTGCCTCTGTTATACTTGTGAAGTACTGCCTCTGTTACACTTGTGAAGTACTTCCTCTGTTACACTTGTGAAGTACTGCCTCTGTTATACTTGTGAAGTACTGCCTCTGTTACACTTGTGAGGTACTGCCACTGTTGTTATACTTGTGAAGTACTGCCTCTGTTACACTTGTGAAGTACTGCCTCTGTTACACTTGTGAGGTACTGCCTGTGTTATACTTGTGAAGTACTGTGTCTGTTACACTTGTAAAGTACTGCCTCTGTTATACTTGTGAAGCACTGCCTCTGTTACACATGTGAAGTACTGCCTCTGTTATACTTGTGAAGTACTGCCTCTGTTATACTTGTGAAGTACTGCCACTGTTGTTATACATGTGAAGTACTGCCTCTGTTACACTTGTGAAGTACTGCCTCTGTTATACTTGTGAAGTACTGCCACTGTTGTTATACATGTGAAGTACTGCCTCTGTTACACTTGTGAAGTACTGCCTCTGTTATACTTGTGAAGTACTGCCTCTGCTATACTTGTGAAGTACTGCCTCTGTTACACTTGTGAAGTACTGCCTCTGCTATACTTGTGAAGCGCTGCCTCTGTTACACATGTGAAGTACTGCCTCTGTTATACTTGTGAAGTACTGCCGCTGATACACTTATGAAGTACTGCCTCTGATACACTTGTGAAGCACTGCCTCTGTTATACTTGTGAAGTACTGCCTCTGATACACTTGTGAAGTACTGCCTCTGATACACTTGTGAAGTACTGCCTCCATTATACTTGTGAAGTCCTGCCTCTGTTGTTACACTTGTGAAGTACTGCCTCTGTTACACTTGTGAAGTACTGTCATTGCTGTTACACTTGTGAAGTACTGCCTCTGTTACACTTGTGAAGTACTGCCTCTGTTATACTTGTGAAGTAATGCCTCTGTTACACATGTGAAGTACTGCCTCTGTTATACTTGTGAAGCACTGCCTCTGTTACACATGTGAAGTACTGCCTCTGTTATACTTGTGAAGTACTGCCTCTGTTATAATTGTGAAGTACTGCCACTGTTGTTATACATGTGAAGTACTGCCTCTGTTACACTTGTGAAGTACTGCCTCTGTTATACTTGTGAAGTACTGCCACTGTTGTTATACATGTGAAGTACTGCCTCTGTTACACTTGTGAAGTACTGGCATGTTGTTACACTTGTGAAGTACTGCCTCTGTTCTTACACTTGTGAAGTACTGCCTCCATTATACTTGTGAAGTACTGCCTCTGTTGTTACACTTGTGAAGCACTGCCTCTGTTATACTTGTGAAGTACTGCCTCTGCTATACTTGTGAAGTACTGCCTCTGTTATAATTGTGAAGTACTGCCTCTGCTATACTTGTGAAGCGCTGCCTCTGTTACACATGTGAAGTACTGCCTCTGTTATACTTGTGAAGCACTGCCTCTGTTACACATGTGAAGTACTGCCTCTGTTATACTTGTGAAGTACTGCCTCTGTTACACTTGTGAAGTACTTCCTCTGTTACACTTGTGAGGTACTGCCACTGTTGTTATACTTGTGAAGTACTGCCTCTGTTACACTTGTGAAGTACTGCCTCTGTTACACTTGTGAGGTACTGCCTGTGTTATACTTGTGAAGTACTCTGTCTGTTACACTTGTAAAGTACTGCCTCTGTTATACTTGTGAAGCACTGCCTCTGTTACACATGTGAAGTACTGCCTCTGTTATACTTGTGAAGTACTGCCTCTGTTATACTTGTGAAGTACTGCCACTGTTGTTATACATGTGAAGTACTGCCTCTGTTACACTTGTGAAGTACTGCCTCTGTTATACTTGTGAAGTACTGCCACTGTTGTTATACATGTGAAGTACTGCCTCTGTTACACTTGTGAAGTACTGCCTCTGTTATACTTGTGAAGTAATGCCTCTGTTACACATGTGAAGTACTGCCTCTGTTATACTTGTGAAGCACTGCCTCTGTTACACATGTGAAGTACTGCCTCTGTTATACTTGTGAAGTACTGCCTCTGTTATAATTGTGAAGTACTGCCACTGTTGTTATACATGTGAAGTACTGCCTCTGTTACACTTGTGAAGTACTGGCATGTTGTTACACTTGTGAAGTACTGCCTCTGTTCTTACACTTGTGAAGTACTGCCTCCATTATACTTGTGAAGTACTGCCTCTGTTGTTACACTTGTGAAGCACTGCCTCTGTTATACTTGTGAAGTACTGCCTCTGCTATACTTGTGAAGTACTGCCTCTGTTATACTTGTGAAGTACTGCCTCTGTTATACTTGTGAAGTACTGCCACTGTTGATATACATGTGAAGCACTGCCTCTGTTACACATGTGAAGTACTGCCTCTGTTATACTTGTGAAGTACTGCCTCTGTTATACTTGTGAAGTACTGCCACTGTTGTTATACATGTGAAGTACTGCCTCTGTTACACTTGTGAAGTACTGCCTCTGTTATACTTGTGAAGTACTGCCTCTGTTGTTACACTTGTGAAGTACTGCCTCTGTTGTTACACTTGTGAAGTACTGCCTCTGTTACACTTGTGAAGTTCTGCCTCTGTTACACTTGTGAAGTACTGCCTCTGTTATACTTGTGAAGTACTGCCTCTGTTACACTTGTGAAGTACTGCCTCTGTTACACTTGTGAAGTACTGCCTCTGTTATACTTGTGAAGTACAACCTCTGCTATACTTGTGAAGTACTGCCTCTGTTACACTTGTGAGGTACTGCCACTGTTGTTATACTTGTGAAGTACTGCCTCTGTTACACTTGTGAAGTACTGCCTCTGTTATACTTGTGAAGTACTGCCACTGTTGTTATACATGTGAAGTACTGCCTCTGTTACACTTGTGAAGTACTGCCTCTGTTATACTTGTGAAGTAATGCCTCTGTTACACATGTGAAGTACTGCCTCTGTTATACTTGTGAAGCACTGCCTCTGTTACACATGTGAAGTACTGCCTCTGTTATACTTGTGAAGTACTGCCTCTGTTATAATTGTGAAGTACTGCCACTGTTGTTATACATGTGAAGTACTGCCTCTGTTACACTTGTGAAGTACTGGCATGTTGTTACACTTGTGAAGTACTGCCTCTGTTCTTACACTTGTGAAGTACTGCCTCCATTATACTTGTGAAGTACTGCCTCTGTTGTTACACTTGTGAAGCACTGCCTCTGTTATACTTGTGAAGTACTGCCTCTGCTATACTTGTGAAGTACTGCCTCTGTTATAATTGTGAAGTACTGCCTCTGCTATACTTGTGAAGCGCTGCCTCTGTTACACATGTGAAGTACTGCCTCTGTTATACTTGTGAAGTACTGCCTCTGATACACTTATGATGTACTGCCTCTGATACACTTGTGAAGCACTGCCTCTGTTATACTTGTGAAGTACTGCCTCTGATACACTTGTGAAGTACTGCCTCTGATACACTTGTGAAGTACTGCCTCCATTATACTTGTGAAGTACTGCCTCTGTTGTTACACTTGTGAAGTACTGCCTCTGTTACACTTGTGAAGTACTGTCATTGCTGTTACACTTGTGAAGTACTGCCTCTGTTATACTTGTGAAGTACTGCCACTGTTGTTATACATGTGAAGTACTGCCTCTGTTACACTTGTGAAGTACTGCCTCTGTTATACTTGTGAAGTACTGCCACTGTTGTTATACATGTGAAGTACTGCCTCTGTTACACTTGTGAAGTACTGCCTCTGATACACTTGTGAAGTACTGCCTCTGTTACACTTGTGAGGTACTGCCACTGTTGTTATACTTGTGAAGTACTGCCTCTGTTACACTTGTGAAGTACTGCCTCTGATACACTTGTGAAGTACTGCCTCTGATACACTTGTGAAGTACTGCCTCTGATACACTTGTGAAGTACTGCCGCTGTTATACTTGTGAAGTACTGCCTCTGTTACACTTGTGAAGTACTGCCTCTGTTATACTTGTGAAGTACTGCCTCTGTTATACTTGTGAAGTACTGCCTCTGTTACACATGTGAAGTACTGCCTCTGTTATACTTGTGAAGCACTGCCTCTGTTACACATGTGAAGTACTGCCTCTGTTGTTACACTTGTGAAGTACTGCCTCTGTTACACTTGTGAAGTACTGCCTCTGTTACACTTGTGAAGTACTGCCTCTGTTATACTTGTGAAGTACTACCTCTGCTATACTTGTGAAGTACTGCCTCTGTTACACTTGTGAGGTACTGCCACTGTTGTTATACTTGTGAAGTACTGCCTCTGTTACACTTGTGAAGTACTGCCTCTGTTACACTTGTGAAGTACTGCCTCTGTTGTTACACTTGTGAAGTACTGCCTCTTTTGTTACACCTGTGAAGTATTGCCTGTGTTATACTTGTGAAGTACTGCGTCTGTTACACTTGTGAAGTACTGCCTGTGTTCTACTTCTGAAGTACTGTGTCTGTTACACTTGTAAAGTACTGCCTCTGTTATACTTGTGAAGCACTGCCTCTGTTACACATGTGAAGTACTGCCTCTGTTATACTTGTGAAGTACTGCCTCTGTTATACTTGTGAAGTACTGCCACTGTTGATATACATGTGAAGTACTGCCTCTGTTACACTTGTGAAGTACTGCCTCTGTTATACTTGTGAAGTACTGCCTCTGTTGTTACACTTGTGAAGTACTGCCTCTGTTGTTACACTTGTGAAGTACTGCCTCTGTTACACTTGTGAAGTTCTTCCTCTGTTACACTTGTGAAGTACTGCCTCTGTTATACTTGTGAAGTACTGCCTCTGTTACACTTGTGAAGTACTTCCTCTGTTACACTTGTGAAGTACTGCCTCTGTTATACTTGTGAAGTACTGCCTCTGTTACACTTGTGAGGTACTGCCACTGTTGTTATACTTGTGAAGTACTGCCTCTGTTACACTTGTGAAGTACTGCCTCTGTTACACTTGTGAGGTACTGCCTGTGTTATACTTGTGAAGTACTGTGTCTGTTACACTTGTAAAGTACTGCCTCTGTTATACTTGTGAAGCACTGCCTCTGTTACACATGTGAAGTACTGCCTCTGTTATACTTGTGAAGTACTGCCTCTGTTATACTTGTGAAGTACTGCCACTGTTGTTATACATGTGAAGTACTGCCTCTGTTACACTTGTGAAGTACTGCCTCTGTTATACTTGTGAAGTACTGCCACTGTTGTTATACATGTGAAGTACTGCCTCTGTTACACTTGTGAAGTACTGCCTCTGTTATACTTGTGAAGTACTGCCTCTGCTATACTTGTGAAGTACTGCCTCTGTTACACTTGTGAAGTACTGCCTCTGCTATACTTGTGAAGCGCTGCCTCTGTTACACATGTGAAGTACTGCCTCTGTTATACTTGTGAAGTACTGCCGCTGATACACTTATGAAGTACTGCCTCTGATACACTTGTGAAGCACTGCCTCTGTTATACTTGTGAAGTACTGCCTCTGATACACTTGTGAAGTACTGCCTCTGATACACTTGTGAAGTACTGCCTCCATTATACTTGTGAAGTCCTGCCTCTGTTGTTACACTTGTGAAGTACTGCCTCTGTTACACTTGTGAAGTACTGTCATTGCTGTTACACTTGTGAAGTACTGCCTCTGTTACACTTGTGTAGTACTGCCTCTGATACACTTGTGAAGTACTGCCTCTGATACACTTCTGAAGTAGAGCCTCTGATACACTTGTGAAGTACTGCCGCTGTTATACTTGTGAAGTACTGCCTCTGTTACACTTGTGAAGTACTGCCTGTGTTCTACTTCTGAAGTACTGTGTCTGTTACACTTGTAAAGTACTGCCTCTGTGATACTTGTGAAGCACTGCCTCTGTTACACATGTGAAGTACTGCCTCTGTTATACTTGTGAAGTACTGCCTCTGTTATACTTGTGAAGTACTGCCACTGTTGTTATACATGTGAAGTACTGCCTCTGTTACACTTGTGAAGTACTGCCTCTGTTATACTTGTGAAGTACTGCCTCTGTTGTTACACTTGTGAAGTACTGCCTCTGTTGTTACACTTGTGAAGTACTGCCTCTGTTACACTTGTGAAGTTCTGCCTCTGTTACACTTGTGAAGTACTGCCTCTGTTATACTTGTGAAGTACTGCCTCTGTTACACTTGTGAAGTACTGCCTCTGTTACACTTGTGAAGTACTGCCTCTGTTATACTTGTGAAGTACAACCTCTGCTATACTTGTGAAGTACTGCCTCTGTTACACTTGTGAGGTACTGCCACTGTTGTTATACTTGTGAAGTACTGCCTCTGTTACACTTGTGAAGTACTGCCTCTGTTACACTTGTGAGGTACTGCCTGTGTTATACTTGTGAAGTACTCTGTCTGTTACACTTGTAAAGTACTGCCTCTGTTATACTTGTGAAGCACTGCCTCTGTTACACATGTGAAGTACTGCCTCTGTTATACTTGTGAAGTACTGCCTCTGTTATACTTGTGAAGTACTGCCACTGTTGTTATACATGTGAAGTACTGCCTCTGTTACACTTGTGAAGTACTGCCTCTGTTATACTTGTGAAGTACTGCCACTGTTGTTATACATGTGAAGTACTGCCTCTGTTACACTTGTGAAGTACTGCCTCTGTTATACTTGTGAAGTAATGCCTCTGTTACACATGTGAAGTACTGCCTCTGTTATACTTGTGAAGCACTGCCTCTGTTACACATGTGAAGTACTGCCTCTGTTATACTTGTGAAGTACTGCCTCTGTTATAATTGTGAAGTACTGCCACTGTTGTTATACATGTGAAGTACTGCCTCTGTTACACTTGTGAAGTACTGCCTCTGTTATACTTGTGAAGTACTGCCACTGTTGTTATACATGTGAACTACTGCCTCTGTTACACTTGTGAAGTACTGGCATGTTGTTACACTTGTGAAGTACTGCCTCTGTTCTTACACTTGTGAAGTACTGCCTCCATTATACTTGTGAAGTACTGCCTCTGTTGTTACACTTGTGAAGCACTGCCTCTGTTATACTTGTGAAGTACTGCCTCTGCTATACTTGTGAAGTACTGCCTCTGTTATAATTGTGAAGTACTGCCTCTGCTATACTTGTGAAGCGCTGCCTCTGTTACACATGTGAAGTACTGCCTCTGTTATACTTGTGAAGTACTGCCTCTGATACACTTATGAAGTACTGCCTCTGATACACTTGTGAAGCACTGCCTCTGTTATACTTGTGAAGTACTGCCTCTGATACACTTGTGAAGTACTGCCTCTGATACACTTGTGAAGTACTGCCTCCATTATACTTGTGAAGTACTGCCTCTGTTGTTACACTTGTGAAGTACTGCCTCTGTTACACTTGTGAAGTACTGTCATTGCTGTTACACTTGTGAAGTACTGCCTCTGTTATACTTGTGAAGTACTGCCACTGTTGTTATACATGTGAAGTACTGCCTCTGTTATAATTGTGAAGTACTGCCTCTGCTATACTTGTGAAGCGCTGCCTCTGTTACACATGTGAAGTACTGCCTCTGTTATACTTGTGAAGTACTGCCTCTGATACACTTATGAAGTACTGCCTCTGATACACTTGTGAAGCACTGCCTCTGTTATACTTGTGAAGTACTGCCTCTGATACACTTGTGAAGTACTGCCTCTGATACACTTGTGAAGTACTGCCTCCATTATACTTGTGAAGTACTGCCTCTGTTGTTACACTTGTGAAGTACTGCCTCTGTTACACTTGTGAAGTACTGTCATTGCTGTTACACTTGTGAAGTACTGCCTCTGTTATACTTGTGAAGTACTGCCACTGTTGTTATACATGTGAAGTACTGCCTCTGTTACACTTGTGAAGTACTGCCTCTGTTATACTTGTGAAGTACTGCCACTGTTGTTATACATGTGAAGTACTGCCTCTGTTACACTTGTGAAGTACTGCCTCTGATACACTTGTGAAGTACTGCCTCTGTTACACTTGTGAGGTACTGCCACTGTTGTTATACTTGTGAAGTACTGCCTCTGTTACACTTGTGAAGTACTGCCTCTGATACACTTGTGAAGTACTGCCTCTGATACACTTGTGAAGTACTGCCTCTGATACACTTGTGAAGTACTGCCGCTGTTATACTTGTGAAGTACTGCCTCTGTTACACTTGTGAAGTACTGCCTCTGTTATACTTGTGAAGTACTGCCTCTGTTATACTTGTGAAGTACTGCCTCTGTTACACATGTGAAGTACTGCCTCTGTTATACTTGTGAAGCACTGCCTCTGTTACACATGTGAAGTACTGCCTCTGTTGTTACACTTGTGAAGTACTGCCTCTGTTGTTACACTTGTGAAGTACTGCCTCTGTTACACTTGTGAAGTACTGCCTCTGTTACACTTGTGAAGTACTGCCTCTGTTATACTTGTGAAGTACTACCTCTGCTATACTTGTGAAGTACTGCCTCTGTTACACTTGTGAGGTACTGCCACTGTTGTTATACTTGTGAAGTACTGCCTCTGTTACACTTGTGAAGTACTGCCTCTGTTACACTTGTGAAGTACTGCCTCTGTTGTTACACTTGTGAAGTACTGCCTCTTTTGTTACACCTGTGAAGTATTGCCTGTGTTATACTTGTGAAGTACTGCGTCTGTTACACTTGTGAAGTACTGCCTGTGTTCTACTTCTGAAGTACTGTGTCTGTTACACTTGTAAAGTACTGCCTCTGTTATACTTGTGAAGCACTGCCTCTGTTACACATGTGAAGTACTGCCTCTGTTATACTTGTGAAGTACTGCCTCTGTTATACTTGTGAAGTACTGCCACTGTTGATATACATGTGAAGTACTGCCTCTGTTACACTTGTGAAGTACTGCCTCTGTTATACTTGTGAAGTACTGCCTCTGTTGTTACACTTGTGAAGTACTGCCTCTGTTGTTACACTTGTGAAGTACTGCCTCTGTTACACTTGTGAAGTTCTTCCTCTGTTACACTTGTGAAGTACTGCCTCTGTTATACTTGTGAAGTACTGCCTCTGTTACACTTGTGAAGTACTTCCTCTGTTACACTTGTGAAGTACTGCCTCTGTTATACTTGTGAAGTACTGCCTCTGTTACACTTGTGAGGTACTGCCACTGTTGTTATACTTGTGAAGTACTGCCTCTGTTACACTTGTGAAGTACTGCCTCTGTTACACTTGTGAGGTACTGCCTGTGTTATACTTGTGAAGTACTGTGTCTGTTACACTTGTAAAGTACTGCCTCTGTTATACTTGTGAAGCACTGCCTCTGTTACACATGTGAAGTACTGCCTCTGTTATACTTGTGAAGTACTGCCTCTGTTATACTTGTGAAGTACTGCCACTGTTGTTATACATGTGAAGTACTGCCTCTGTTACACTTGTGAAGTACTGCCTCTGTTATACTTGTGAAGTACTGCCACTGTTGTTATACATGTGAAGTACTGCCTCTGTTACACTTGTGAAGTACTGCCTCTGTTATACTTGTGAAGTACTGCCTCTGCTATACTTGTGAAGTACTGCCTCTGTTACACTTGTGAAGTACTGCCTCTGCTATACTTGTGAAGCGCTGCCTCTGTTACACATGTGAAGTACTGCCTCTGTTATACTTGTGAAGTACTGCCGCTGATACACTTATGAAGTACTGCCTCTGATACACTTGTGAAGCACTGCCTCTGTTATACTTGTGAAGTACTGCCTCTGATACACTTGTGAAGTACTGCCTCTGATACACTTGTGAAGTACTGCCTCCATTATACTTGTGAAGTCCTGCCTCTGTTGTTACACTTGTGAAGTACTGCCTCTGTTACACTTGTGAAGTACTGTCATTGCTGTTACACTTGTGAAGTACTGCCTCTGTTACACTTGTGTAGTACTGCCTCTGATACACTTGTGAAGTACTGCCTCTGATACACTTGTGAAGTAGAGCCTCTGATACACTTGTGAAGTACTGCCGCTGTTATACTTGTGAAGTACTGCCTCTGTTACACTTGTGAAGTACTACCTCTGTTATACTTGTGAAGTACTGCCTCTGTTATACTTGTGAAGTAATGCCTCTGTTACACATGTGAAGTACTGCCTCTGTTATACTTGTGAAGCACTGCCTCTGTTACACATGTGAAGTACTGCCTCTGTTATACTTGTGAAGTACTGCCTCTGTTATAATTGTGAAGTACTGCCACTGTTGTTATACATGTGAAGTACTGCCTCTGTTACACTTGTGAAGTACTGCCTCTGTTATACTTGTGAAGTACTGCCACTGTTGTTATACATGTGAAGTACTGCCTCTGTTACACTTGTGAAGTACTGGCATGTTGTTACACTTGTGAAGTACTGCCTCTGTTGTTACACTTGTGAAGTACTGCCTCCATTATACTTGTGAAGTACTGCCTCTGTTGTTACACTTGTGAAGTACTGCCTCTGTTATACTTGTGAAGTACTGCCTCTGCTATACTTGTGAAGTACTGCCTCTGTTATAATTGTGAAGTACTGCCTCTGCTATACTTGTGAAGAGCTGCCTCTGTTACACATGTGAAGTACTGCCTCTGTTATACTTGTGAAGTACTGCCTCTGATACACTTATGAAGTACTGCCTGTGATACACTTGTGAAGCACTGCCTCTGTTATACTTGTGAAGTACTGCCTCTGATACACTTGTGAAGTACTGCCTCTGATACACTTGTGAAGTACTGCCTCCATTATACTTGTGAAGTACTGCCTCTGTTGTTACACTTGTGAAGTACTGCCTCTGTTACACTTGTGAAGTACTGTCATTGCTGTTACACTTGTGAAGTACTGCCTCTGTTATACTTGTGAAGTACTGCCACTGTTGTTATACATGTGAAGTACTGCCTCTGTTACACTTGTGAAGTACTGCCTCTGTTATACTTGTGAAGTACTGCCACTGTTGTTATACATGTGAAGTACTGCCTCTGTTACACTTGTGAAGTACTGCCTCTGTTACACTTGTGAAGTACTGCCTCTGTTACACTTGTGAAGTACTGCCTCTGTTATACTTGTGAAGTACTGACATGTTGTTACACTTGTGCAGTACAACCTCTGTTACACTTGTGAAGTACTGACATGTTGTTACACTTGTGCAGTACAACCTCTGTTACACTTGTGAAGTACTGCCTCTGATACACTTGTGAAGTACTGCCTCTGTTACACTTGTGAGGTACTGCCACTGTTGTTATACGTGTGAAGTACTGCCTCTGTTACACTTGTGAAGTACTGCCTCTGATACACTTGTGAAGTACTGCCTCTGTTATACTTGTGAAGTACTGCCACTGTTGTTATACATGTGAAGTACTGCCTCTGTTACACTTGTGAAGTACTGGCATGTTGTTACACTTGTGCAGTACAACCTCTGTTACACTTGTGAAGTACTGCCTCTGATACACTTGTGAAGTACTGCCTCTGTTACACTTGTGAGGTACTGCCACTGTTGTTATACTTGTGAAGTACTGCCTCTGTTACACTTGTGAAGTACTGCCTCTGTTACACTTGTGAAGTACTGCCTCTGTTGTTACACTTGTGAAGTACTGCCTCTTTTGTTACACCTGTGAAGTATTGCCTGTGTTATACTTGTGAAGTACTGCGTCTGTTACACTTGTGAAGTACTGCCTGTGTTCTACTTCTGAAGTACTGTGTCTGTTACACTTGTAAAGTACTGCCTCTGTTATACTTGTGAAGCACTGCCTCTGTTACACATGTGAAGTACTGCCTCTGTTATACTTGTGAAGTACTGCCTCTGTTATACTTGTGAAGTACTGCCTCTGTTGTTATACATGTAAAGTACTGCCTCTGTTACACTTGTGAAGTACTGCCTCTGTTATACTTGTGAAGTACTGCCTCTGTTGTTACACTTGTGAAGTACTGCCTCTGTTGTTACACTTGTGAAGTACTGCCTCTGTTACACTTGTGAAGTTCTGCCTCTGTTACACTTGCGAAGTACTACCTCTGCTATACTTATGAAGTACTGCCTCTGATACACTTGTGAGGTACTGCCACTGTTGTTATACTTGTGAAGTACTGCCTCTGTTACACTTGTGAAGTACTGCCTCTGTTACACTTGTGAAGTACTGCCTCTGTTGTTACACTTGTGAAGTACTGCCTCTGTTACACTTGTGAAGTACTGCCTCTGTTACACTTGTGAAGTACTGCCTCTGTTATACTTGTGAAGTACAACCTCTGCTATACTTGTGAAGTACTGCCTCTGTTACACTTGTGAGGTACTGCCACTGTTGTTATACTTGTGAAGTACTGCCTCTGTTCTACTTGTGAAGTACTGCCTCTGTTACACTTGTGAAGTACTGCCTCTGTTACACTTGTGAAGTACTGCCTCTGTTATACTTGTGAAGTACAACCTCTGCTATACTTGTGAAGTACTGCCTCTGTTACACTTGTGAGGTACTGCCACTGTTGTTATACTTGTGAAGTACTGCCTCTGTTACACTTGTGAAGTACTGCCTCTGTTACACTTGTGAAGTACTGCCTCTGTTGTTACACTTGTGAAGTACTGCCTCTTTTGTTACACCTGTGAAGTATTGCCTGTGTTATACTTGTGAAGTACTGCGTCTGTTACACTTGTGAAGTACTGCCTGTGTTCTACTTCTGAAGTACTGTGTCTGTTACACTTGTAAAGTACTGCCTCTGTTATACTTGTGAAGCACTGCCTCTGTTACACATGTGAAGTACTGCCTCTGTTATACTTGTGAAGTACTGCCCCTGTTATACTTGTGAAGTACTGCCACTGTTGATATACAGGTGAAGTACTGCCTCTGTTACACTTGTGAAGTACTGCCTCTGTTATACTTGTGAAGTACTGCCTCTGTTGTTACACTTGTGAAGTACTGCCTCTGTTGTTACACTTGTGAAGTACTGCCTCTGTTACACTTGTGAAGTTCTTCCTCTGTTACACTTGTGAAGTACTGCCTCTGTTATACTTGTGAAGTACTGCCTCTGTTACACTTGTGAAGTACTTCCTCTGTTACACTTGTGAAGTACTGCCTCTGTTATACTTGTGAAGTACTGCCTCTGTTATACTTGTGAAGTACTGCCTCTGTTACACATGTGAAGTACTGCCTCTGTTATAGTTGTGAAGCACTGCCTCTGTTACACATGTGAAGTACTGCCTCTGTTGTTACACTTGTGAAGTACTGCCTCTGTTGTTACACTTGTGAAGTACTGCCTCTGTTACACTTGTGAAGTACTGCCTCTGTTACACTTGTGAAGTACTGCCTCTGTTATACTTGTGAAGTACAACCTCTGCTATACTTGTGAAGTACTGCCTCTGTTACACTTGTGAGGTACTGCCACTGTTGTTATACTTGTGAAGTACTGCCTCTGTTACACTTGTGAAGTACTGCCTCTGTTACACTTGTGAAGTACTGCCTCTGTTGTTACACTTGTGAAGTACTGCCTCTTTTGTTACACCTGTGAAGTATTGCCTGTGTTATACTTGTGAAGTACTGCGTCTGTTACACTTGTGAAGTACTGCCTGTGTTCTACTTCTGAAGTACTGTGTCTGTTACACTTGTAAAGTACTGCCTCTGTGATACTTGTGAAGCACTGCCTCTGTTACACATGTGAAGTACTGCCTCTGTTATACTTGTGAAGTACTGCCTCTGTTATACTTGTGAAGTACTGCCACTGTTGTTATACATGTGAAGTACTGCCTCTGTTACACTTGTGAAGTACTGCCTCTGTTATACTTGTGAAGTACTGCCTCTGTTGTTACACTTGTGAAGTACTGCCTCTGTTGTTACACTTGTGAAGTACTGCCTCTGTTACACTTGTGAAGTTCTGCCTCTGTTACACTTGTGAAGTACTGCCTCTGTTATACTTGTGAAGTACTGCCTCTGTTACACTTGTGAAGTACTGCCTCTGTTACACTTGTGAAGTACTGCCTCTGTTATACTTGTGAAGTACAACCTCTGCTATACTTGTGAAGTACTGCCTCTGTTACACTTGTGAGGTACTGCCACTGTTGTTATACTTGTGAAGTACTGCCTCTGTTACACTTGTGAAGTACTGCCTCTGTTACACTTGTGAGGTACTGCCTGTGTTATACTTGTGAAGTACTGTGTCTGTTACACTTGTAAAGTACTGCCTCTGTTATACTTGTGAAGCACTGCCTCTGTTACACATGTGAAGTACTGCCTCTGTTATACTTGTGAAGTACTGCCTCTGTTATACTTGTGAAGTACTGCCACTGTTGTTATACATGTGAAGTACTGCCTCTGTTACACTTGTGAAGTACTGCCTCTGTTATACTTGTGAAGTACTGCCTCTGTTATACTTGTGAAGTAATGCCTCTGTTACACATGTGAAGTACTGCCTCTGTTATACTTGTGAAGCACTGCCTCTGTTATACTTGTGAAGTAATGCCTCTGTTACACATGTGAAGTACTGCCTCTGTTATACTTGTGAAGCACTGCCTCTGTTACACATGTGAAGTACTGCCTCTGTTATACTTGTGAAGTACTGCCTCTGTTATAATTGTGAAGTACTGCCACTGTTGTTATACATGTGAAGTACTGCCTCTGTTACACTTGTGAAGTACTGCCTCTGTTATACTTGTGAAGTACTGCCACTGTTGTTATACATGTGAAGTACTGCCTCTGTTACACTTGTGAAGTACTGGCATGTTGTTACACTTGTGAAGTACTGCCTCTGTTCTTACACTTGTGAAGTACTGCCTCCATTATACTTGTGAAGTACTGCCTCTGTTGTTACACTTGTGAAGCACTGCCTCTGTTATACTTGTGAAGTACTGCCTCTGCTATACTTGTGAAGTACTGCCTCTGTTATAATTGTGAAGTACTGCCTCTGCTATACTTGTGAAGCGCTGCCTCTGTTACACATGTGAAGTACTGCCTCTGTTATACTTGTGAAGTACTGCCTCTGATACACTTATGAAGTACTGCCTCTGATACACTTGTGAAGCACTGCCTCTGTTATACTTGTGAAGTACTGCCTCTGATACACTTGTGAAGTACTGCCTCTGATACACTTGTGAAGTACTGCCTCCATTATACTTGTGAAGTACTGCCTCTGTTGTTACACTTGTGAAGTACTGCCTCTGTTACACTTGTGAAGTACTGTCATTGCTGTTACACTTGTGAAGTACTGCCTCTGTTATACTTGTGAAGTACTGCCACTGTTGTTATACATGTGAAGTACTGCCTCTGTTACACTTGTGAAGTACTGCCTCTGTTATACTTGTGAAGTACTGCCACTGTTGTTATACATGTGAAGTACTGCCTCTGTTACACTTGTGAAGTACTGCCTCTGATACACTTGTGAAGTACTGCCTCTGTTACACATGTGAGGTACTGCCACTGTTGTTATACTTGTGAAGTACTGCCTCTGTTACACTTGTGAAGTACTGCCTCTGATACACTTGTGAAGTACTGCCTCTGATACACTTGTGAAGTACTGCCTCTGATACACTTGTGAAGTACTGCCGCTGTTATACTTGTGAAGTACTGCCTCTGTTACACTTGTGAAGTACTGCCTCTGTTATACTTGTGAAGTACTGCCTCTGTTATACTTGTGAAGTACTGCCTCTGTTACACATGTGAAGTACTGCCTCTGTTATACTTGTGAAGCACTGCCTCTGTTACACATGTGAAGTACTGCCTCTGTTGTTACACTTGTGAAGTACTGCCTCTGTTGTTACACTTGTGAAGTACTGCCTCTGTTACACTTGTGAAGTACTGCCTCTGTTACACTTGTGAAGTACTGCCTCTGTTATACTTGTGAAGTACTACCTCTGCTATACTTGTGAAGTACTGCCTCTGTTACACTTGTGAGGTACTGCCACTGTTGTTATACTTGTGAAGTACTGCCTCTGTTACACTTGTGAAGTACTGCCTCTGTTACACTTGTGAAGTACTGCCTCTGTTGTTACACTTGTGAAGTACTGCCTCTTTTGTTACACCTGTGAGGTATTGCCTGTGTTATACTTGTGAAGTACTGCGTCTGTTACACTTGTGAAGTACTGCCTGTGTTCTACTTCTGAAGTACTGTGTCTGTTACACTTGTAAAGTACTGCCTCTGTTATACTTGTGAAGCACTGCCTCTGTTACACATGTGAAGTACTGCCTCTGTTATACTTGTGAAGTACTGCCTCTGTTATACTTGTGAAGTACTGCCTCTGTTGTTATACATGTAAAGTACTGCCTCTGTTACACTTGTGAAGTACTGCCACTGTTGTTATACATGTGAAGTACTGCCTCTGTTACACTTGTGAAGTACTGCCTCTGTTATACTTGTGAAGTACTGCCTCTGTTGTTACACTTGTGAAGTACTGCCTCTGTTGTTACACTTGTGAAGTACTGCCTCTGTTACACTTGTGAAGTTCTGCCTCTGTTACACTTGTGAAGTACTGCCTCTGTTATACTTGTGAAGTACTACCTCTGCTATACTTATGAAGTACTGCCTCTGATACACTTGTGAGGTACTGCCACTGTTGTTATACTTGTGAAGTACTGCCTCTGTTACACTTGTGAAGTACTGCCTCTGTTACACTTGTGAAGTACTGCCTCTGTTGTTACACTTGTGAAGTACTGCCTCTGTTACACTTGTGAAGTACTGCCTCTGTTACACTTGTGAAGTACTGCCTCTGTTATACTTGTGAAGTACAACCTCTGCTATACTTGTGAAGTACTGCCTCTGTTACACTTGTGAGGTACTGCCACTGTTGTTATACTTGTGAAGTACTGCCTCTGTTCTACTTGTGAAGTACTGCCTCTGTTACACTTGTGAAGTACTGCCTCTGTTACACTTGTGAAGTACTGCCTCTGTTATACTTGTGAAGTACAACCTCTGCTATACTTGTGAAGTACTGCCTCTGTTACACTTGTGAGGTACTGCCACTGTTGTTATACTTGTGAAGTACTGCCTCTGTTACACTTGTGAAGTACTGCCTCTGTTACACTTGTGAAGTACTGCCTCTGTTGTTACACTTGTGAAGTACTGCCTCTTTTGTTACACCTGTGAAGTATTGCCTGTGTTATACTTGTGAAGTACTGCGTCTGTTACACTTGTGAAGTACTGCCTGTGTTCTACTTCTGAAGTACTGTGTCTGTTACACTTGTAAAGTACTGCCTCTGTTATACTTGTGAAGCACTGCCTCTGTTACACATGTGAAGTACTGCCTCTGTTATACTTGTGAAGTACTGCCTCTGTTATACTTGTGAAGTACTGCCACTGTTGATATACATGTGAAGTACTGCCTCTGTTACACTTGTGAAGTACTGCCTCTGTTATACTTGTGAAGTACTGCCTCTGTTGTTACACTTGTGAAGTACTGCCTCTGTTGTTACACTTGTGAAGTACTGCCTCTGTTACACTTGTGAAGTTCTTCCTCTGTTACACTTGTGAAGTACTGCCTCTGTTATACTTGTGAAGTACTGCCTCTGTTACACTTGTGAAGTACTTCCTCTGTTACACTTGTGAAGTACTGCCTCTGTTATACTTGTGAAGTACTGCCTCTGTTACACTTGTGAGGTACTGCCACTGTTGTTATACTTGTGAAGTACTGCCTCTGTTACACTTGTGAAGTACTGCCTCTGTTACACTTGTGAGGTACTGCCTGTGTTATACTTGTGAAGTACTGTGTCTGTTACACTTGTAAAGTACTGCCTCTGTTATACTTGTGAAGCACTGCCTCTGTTACACATGTGAAGTACTGCCTCTGTTATACTTGTGAAGTACTGCCTCTGTTATACTTGTGAAGTACTGCCACTGTTGTTATACATGTGAAGTACTGCCTCTGTTACACTTGTGAAGTACTGCCTCTGTTATACTTGTGAAGTACTGCCACTGTTGTTATACATGTGAAGTACTGCCTCTGTTACACTTGTGAAGTACTGCCTCTGTTATACTTGTGAAGTACTGCCTCTGCTATACTTGTGAAGTACTGCCTCTGTTACACTTGTGAAGTACTGCCTCTGCTATACTTGTGAAGCGCTGCCTCTGTTACACATGTGAAGTACTGCCTCTGTTATACTTGTGAAGTACTGCCGCTGATACACTTGTGAAGCACTGCCTCTGTTATACTTGTGAAGTACTGCCTCTGATACACTTGTGAAGTACTGCCTCTGATACACTTGTGAAGTACTGCCTCCATTATACTTGTGAAGTCCTGCCTCTGTTGTTACACTTGTGAAGTACTGCCTCTGTTACACTTGTGAAGTACTGTCATTGCTGTTACACTTGTGAAGTACTGCCTCTGTTACACTTGTGTAGTACTGCCTCTGATACACTTGTGAAGTACTGCCTCTGATACACTTGTGAAGTAGAGCCTCTGATACACTTGTGAAGTACTGCCGCTGTTATACTTGTGAAGTACTGCCTCTGTTACACATGTGAAGTACTGCCTCTGTTATACTTGTGAAGCACTGCCTCTGTTACACATGTGAAGTACTGCCTCTGTTATACTTGTGAAGTACTGCCTCTGTTATAATTGTGAAGTACTGCCACTGTTGTTATACATGTGAAGTACTGCCTCTGTTACACTTGTGAAGTACTGCCTCTGTTATACTTGTGAAGTACTGCCACTGTTGTTATACATGTGAAGTACTGCCTCTGTTACACTTGTGAAGTACTGGCATGTTGTTACACTTGTGAAGTACTGCCTCTGTTGTTACACTTGTGAAGTACTGCCTCCATTATACTTGTGAAGTACTGCCTCTGTTGTTACACTTGTGAAGTACTGCCTCTGTTATACTTGTGAAGTACTGCCTCTGCTATACTTGTGAAGTACTGCCTCTGTTATAATTGTGAAGTACTGCCTCTGCTATACTTGTGAAGCGCTGCCTCTGTTACACATGTGAAGTACTGCCTCCGTTATACTTGTGAAGTACTGCCTCTGATACACTTATGAAGTACTGCCTCTGATACACTTGTGAAGCACTGCCTCTGTTATACTTGTGAAGTACTGCCTCTGATACACTTGTGAAGTACTGCCTCTGATACACTTGTGAAGTACTGCCTCCATTATACTTGTGAAGTACTGCCTCTGTTGTTACACTTGTGAAGTACTGCCTCTGTTACACTTGTGAAGTACTGCCTCTGTTACACTTGTGAAGTACTGTCATTGCTGTTACACTTGTGAAGTACTGCCTCTGTTATACTTGTGAAGTACTGCCACTGTTGTTATACATGTGAAGTACTGCCTCTGTTACACTTGTGAAGTACTGCCTCTGTTATACTTGTGAAGTACTGCCACTGTTGTTATACATGTGAAGTACTGCCTCTGTTACACTTGTGAAGTACTGCCTCTGTTACACTTGTGAAGTACTGCCTCTGTTATACTTGTGAAGTACTGACATGTTGTTACACTTGTGCAGTACAACCTCTGTTACACTTGTGAAGTACTGACATGTTGTTACACTTGTGCAGTACAACCTCTGTTACACTTGTGAAGTACTGCCTCTGATACACTTGTGAAGTACTGCCTCTGTTACACTTGTGAGGTACTGCCACTGTTGTTATACGTGTGAAGTACTGCCTCTGTTACACTTGTGAAGTACTGCCTCTGATACACTTGTGAAGTACTGCCTCTGTTATACTTGTGAAGTACTGCCACTGTTGTTATACATGTGAAGTACTGCCTCTGTTACACTTGTGAAGTACTGGCATGTTGTTACACTTGTGCAGTACAACCTCTGTTACACTTGTGAAGTACTGCCTCTGATACACTTGTGAAGTACTGCCTCTGTTACACTTGTGAGGTACTGCCACTGTTGTTATACTTGTGAAGTACTGCCTCTGTTACACTTGTGAAGTACTGCCTCTGTTACACTTGTGAAGTACTGCCTCTGTTGTTACACTTGTGAAGTACTGCCTCTTTTGTTACACCTGTGAAGTATTGCCTGTGTTATACTTGTGAAGTACTGCGTCTGTTACACTTGTGAAGTACTGCCTGTGTTCTACTTCTGAAGTACTGTGTCTGTTACACTTGTAAAGTACTGCCTCTGTTATACTTGTGAAGCACTGCCTCTGTTACACATGTGAAGTACTGCCTCTGTTATACTTGTGAAGTACTGCCTCTGTTATACTTGTGAAGTACTGCCTCTGTTGTTATACATGTAAAGTACTGCCTCTGTTACACTTGTGAAGTACTGCCACTGTTGTTATACATGTGAAGTACTGCCTCTGTTACACTTGTGAAGTACTGCCTCTGTTATACTTGTGAAGTACTGCCTCTGTTGTTACACTTGTGAAGTACTGCCTCTGTTGTTACACTTGTGAAGTACTGCCTCTGTTACACTTGTGAAGTTCTGCCTCTGTTACACTTGCGAAGTACTACCTCTGCTATACTTATGAAGTACTGCCTCTGATACACTTGTGAGGTACTGCCACTGTTGTTATACTTGTGAAGTACTGCCTCTGTTACACTTGTGAAGTACTGCCTCTGTTACACTTGTGAAGTACTGCCTCTGTTGTTACACTTGTGAAGTACTGCCTCTGTTACACTTGTGAAGTACTGCCTCTGTTACACTTGTGAAGTACTGCCTCTGTTATACTTGTGAAGTACAACCTCTGCTATACTTGTGAAGTACTGCCTCTGTTACACTTGTGAGGTACTGCCACTGTTGTTATACTTGTGAAGTACTGCCTCTGTTCTACTTGTGAAGTACTGCCTCTGTTACACTTGTGAAGTACTGCCTCTGTTACACTTGTGAAGTACTGCCTCTGTTATACTTGTGAAGTACAACCTCTGCTATACTTGTGAAGTACTGCCTCTGTTACACTTGTGAGGTACTGCCACTGTTGTTATACTTGTGAAGTACTGCCTCTGTTACACTTGTGAAGTACTGCCTCTGTTACACTTGTGAAGTACTGCCTCTGTTGTTACACTTGTGAAGTACTGCCTCTTTTGTTACACCTGTGAAGTATTGCCTGTGTTATACTTGTGAAGTACTGCGTCTGTTACACTTGTGAAGTACTGCCTGTGTTCTTCTTCTGAAGTACTGTGTCTGTTACACTTGTAAAGTACTGCCTCTGTTATACTTGTGAAGCACTGCCTCTGTTACACATGTGAAGTACTGCCTCTGTTATACTTGTGAAGTACTGCCTCTGTTATACTTGTGAAGTACTGCCACTGTTGATATACAGGTGAAGTACTGCCTCTGTTACACTTGTGAAGTACTGCCTCTGTTATACTTGTGAAGTACTGCCTCTGTTGTTACACTTGTGAAGTACTGCCTCTGTTGTTACACTTGTGAAGTACTGCCTCTGTTACACTTGTGAAGTACTGCCTCTGTTATACTTGTGAAGTACTGCCTCTGTTACACTTGTGAAGTACTTCCTCTGTTACACTTGTGAAGTACTGCCTCTGTTATACTTGTGAAGTACAACCTCTGCTATACTTGTGAAGTACTGCCTCTGTTACACTTGTGAGGTACTGCCACTGTTGTTATACTTGTGAAGTACTGCCTCTGTTACACTTGTGAAGTACTGCCTCTGTTACACTTGTGAGGTACTGCCTGTGTTATACTTGTGAAGTACTGTGTCTGTTACACTTGTAAAGTACTGCCTCTGTTATACTTGTGAAGCACTGCCTCTGTTACACATGTGAAGTACTGCCTCTGTTATACTTGTGAAGTACTGCCTCTGTTATACTTGTGAAAGACTGCCACTGTTGTTATACATGTGAAGTACTGCCTCTGTTACACTTGTGAAGTACTGCCTCTGTTATACTTGTGAAGTACTGCCACTGTTGTTATACATGTGAAGTACTGCCTCTGTTACACTTGTGAAGTACTGCCTCTGTTATACTTGTGAAGTACTGCCTCTGCTATACTTGTGAAGTACTGCCTCTGTTACACTTGTGAAGTACTGCCTCTGCTATACTTGTGAAGCGCTGCCTCTGTTACACATGTGAAGTACTGCCTCTGTTATACTTGTGAAGTACTGCCGCTGATACACTTATGAAGTACTGCCTCTGATACACTTGTGAAGCACTGCCTCTGTTATACTTGTGAAGTACTGCCTCTGATACACTTGTGAAGTACTGCCTCTGATACACTTGTGAAGTACTGCCTCCATTATACTTGTGAAGTCCTGCCTCTGTTGTTACACTTGTGAAGTACTGCCTCTGTTACACTTGTGAAGTACTGTCATTGCTGTTACACTTGTGAAGTACTGCCTCTGTTACACTTGTGTAGTACTGCCTCTGATACACTTGTGAAGTACTGCCTCTGATACACTTGTGAAGTAGAGCCTCTGATACACTTGTGAAGTACTGCCGCTGTTATACTTGTGAAGTACTGCCTCTGTTACACTTGTGAAGTACTACCTCTGTTATACTTGTGAAGTACTGCCTCTGTTATACTTGTGAAGTAATGCCTCTGTTACACATGTGAAGTACTGCCTCTGTTATACTTGTGAAGCACTGCCTCTGTTACACATGTGAAGTACTGCCTCTGTTATACTTGTGAAGTACTGCCTCTGTTATAATTGTGAAGTACTGCCACTGTTGTTATACATGTGAAGTACTGCCTCTGTTACACTTGTGAAGTACTGCCTCTGTTATACTTGTGAAGTACTGCCACTGTTGTTATACATGTGAAGTACTGCCTCTGTTACACTTGTGAAGTACTGGCATGTTGTTACACTTGTGAAGTACTGCCTCTGTTGTTACACTTGTGAAGTACTGCCTCCATTATACTTGTGAAGTACTGCCTCTGTTGTTACACTTGTGAAGTACTGCCTCTGTTATACTTGTGAAGTACTGCCTCTGCTATACTTGTGAAGTACTGCCTCTGTTATAATTGTGAAGTACTGCCTCTGCTATACTTGTGAAGCGCTGCCTCTGTTACACATGTGAAGTACTGCCTCTGTTATACTTGTGAAGTACTGCCTCTGATACACTTATGAAGTACTGCCTCTGATACACTTGTGAAGCACTGCCTCTGTTATACTTGTGAAGTACTGCCTCTGATACACTTGTGAAGTACTCCCTCTGATACACTTGTGAAGTACTGCCTCCATTATACTTGTGAAGTACTGCCTCTGTTGTTACACTTGTGAAGTACTGCCTCTGTTACACTTGTGAAGTACTGTCATTGCTGTTACACTTGTGAAGTACTGCCTCTGTTATACTTGTGAAGTACTGCCACTGTTGTTATACATGTGAAGTACTGCCTCTGTTACACTTGTGAAGTACTGCCTCTGTTATACTTGTGAAGTACTGCCACTGTTGTTATACATGTGAAGTACTGCCTCTGTTACACTTGTGAAGTACTGCCTCTGTTACACTTGTGAAGTACTGCCTCTGTTACACTTGTGAAGTACTGCCTCTGTTATACTTGTGAAGTACTGACATGTTGTTACACTTGTGCAGTACAACCTCTGTTACACTTGTGAAGTACTGACATGTTGTTACACTTGTGCAGTACAACCTCTGTTACACTTGTGAAGTACTGCCTCTGATACACTTGTGAAGTACTGCCTCTGTTACACTTGTGAGGTACTGCCACTGTTGTTATACGTGTGAAGTACTGCCTCTGTTACACTTGTGAAGTACTGCCTCTGATACACTTGTGAAGTACTGCCTCTGATACACTTGTGAAGTACTGCCTCTGATACACTTGTGAAGTACTGCCTCTGATAAACTTGTGAAGTACTGCCGCTGTTATACTTGTGAAGTACTGCCTCTGTTACACTTGTGAAGTACTGCCTCTGTTATACTTGTGAAGTACTGCCTCTGTTATACTTGTGAAGTACTGCCTCTGTTACACATGTGAAGTACTGCCTCTGTTATACTTGTGAAGCACTGCCTCTGTTACACATGTGAAGTACTGCCTCTGTTGTTACACTTGTGAAGTACTGCCTCTGTTGTTACACTTGTGAAGTACTGCCTCTGTTACACTTATGAAGTACTGCCTCTGTTACACTTGTGAAGTACTGCCTCTGTTATACTTGAGAAGTACTACCTCTGCTATACTTGTGAAGTACTGCCTCTGTTACACTTGTGAGGAACTGCCACTGTTGTTATACTTGTGAAGTACTGCCTCTGTTACACTTGTGAAGTACTGCCTCTGTTACACTTGTGAAGTACTGCCTCTGTTGTTACACTTGTGAAGTACTGCCTCATTTGTTACACCTGTGAAGTATTGCCTGTGTTATACTTGTGAAGTACTGCGTCTGTTACACTTGTGAAGTACTGCCTGTGTTCTACTTCTGAAGTACTGTGTCTGTTACACTTGTAAAGTACTGCCTCTGTTATACTTGTGAAGCACTGCCTCTGTTACACATGTGAAGTACTGCCTCTGTTATACTTGTGAAGTACTGCCTCTGTTATACTTGTGAAGTACTGCCTCTGTTGTTATACATGTAAAGTACTGCCTCTGTTACACTTGTGAAGTACTGCCACTGTTGTTATACATGTGAAGTACTGCCTCTGTTACACTTGTGAAGTACTGCCTCTGTTATACTTGTGAAGTACTGCCTCTGTTGTTACACTTGTGAAGTACTGCCTCTGTTGTTACACTTGTGAAGTACTGCCTCTGTTACACTTGTGAAGTTCTGCCTCTGCTACACTTGTGAAGTACTGCCTCTGTTATACTTGTGAAGTACTACCTCTGCTATACTTATGAAGTACTGCCTCTGATACACTTGTGAGGTACTGCCACTGTTGTTATACTTGTGAAGTACTGCCTCTGTTACACTTGTGAAGTACTGCCTCTGTTACACTTGTGAAGTACTGCCTCTGTTGTTACACTTGTGAAGTACTGCCTCTGTTACACTTGTGAAGTACTGCCTCTGTTACACTTGTGAAGTACTGCCTCTGTTATACTTGTGAAGTACAACCTCTGCTATACTTGTGAAGTACTGCCTCTGTTACACTTGTGAGGTACTGCCACTGTTGTTATACTTGTGAAGTACTGCCTCTGTTCTACTTGTGAAGTACTGCCTCTGTTCTACTTGTGAAGTACTGCCTCTGTTACACTTGTGAAGTACTGCCTCTGTTACACTTGTGAGGTACTGCCTCTGTTGTTACACTTGTGAAGTACTGCCTCTTTTGTTACACCTGTGAAGTATTGCCTGTGTTATACTTGTGAAGTACTGTGTCTGTTACACTTGTAAAGTACTGCCTCTGTTATACTTGTGAAGCACTGCCTCTGTTACACATGTGAAGTACTGCCTCTGTTATACTTGTGAAGTACTGCCTCTGATATACTTGTGAAGTACTGCCTCTGTTATACTTGTGAAGTACTGCCACTGTTGTTATACATGTGAAGTACTGCCTCTGTTACACTTGTGAAGTACTGCCTCTGTTATACTTGTGAAGTACTGCCACTGTAGTTATACATGTGAAGTACTGCCTCTGTTACACTTGTGAAGTACTGCCTCTGTTACACTTGTGAAGTACTGCCTCTGCTATACTTGTGAAGTACTGCCTCTGTTACACTTGTGAAGTACTGCCTCTGCTATACTTGTGAAGCGCTGCCTCTGTTACACATGTGAAGTACTGCCTCTGTTATACTTGTGAAGTACTGCCTGTGTTATACTTGTGAAGTACTGCGTCTGTTACACTTGTGAAGTACTGCCTCTGTTGTTACACTTGTGAAGTACTGCCTCTTTTGTTACACCTGTGAAGTATTGCCTGTGTTATACTTGTGAAGTACTGCGTCTGTTACACTTGTGAAGTACTGCCTGTGTTCTACTTGTGAAGTACTGTGTCTGTTACACTTGTAAAGTACTGCCTCTGTTATACTTGTGAAGCACTGCCTCTGTTACACATGTGAAGTACTGCCTCTGTTATACTTGTGAAGTACTGCCTCTGTTATACTTGTGAAGTACTGCCACTGTTGTTATACATGTGAAGTACTGCCTCTGTTACACTTGTGAAGTACTGCCTCTGTTACACTTGTGAAGTACTGCCTCTGTTACACTTGTGAAGTACTGCCTCTGTTGTTACACTTGTGAAGTACTGCCTCTTTTGTTACACCTGTGAAGTATTGCCTGTGTTATACTTGTGAAGTACTGCGTCTGTTACACTTGTGAAGTACTGCCTGTGTTCTTCTTCTGAAGTACTGTGTCTGTTACACTTGTAAAGTACTGCCTCTGTTATACTTGTGAAGCACTGCCTCTGTTACACATGTGAAGTACTGCCTCTGTTATACTTGTGAAGTACTGCCTCTGTTATACTTGTGAAGTACTGCCACTGTTGATATACAGGTGAAGTACTGCCTCTGTTACACTTGTGAAGTACTGCCTCTGTTATACTTGTGAAGTACTGCCTCTGTTGTTACACTTGTGAAGTACTGCCTCTGTTGTTACACTTGTGAAGTACTGCCTCTGTTACACTTGTGAAGTACTGCCTCTGTTATACTTGTGAAGTACTGCCTCTGTTACACTTGTGAAGTACTTCCTCTGTTACACTTGTGAAGTACTGCCTCTGTTATACTTGTGAAGTACAACCTCTGCTATACTTGTGAAGTACTGCCTCTGTTACACTTGTGAGGTACTGCCACTGTTGTTATACTTGTGAAGTACTGCCTCTGTTACACTTGTGAAGTACTGCCTCTGTTACACTTGTGAGGTACTGCCTGTGTTATACTTGTGAAGTACTGTGTCTGTTACACTTGTAAAGTACTGCCTCTGTTATACTTGTGAAGCACTGCCTCTGTTACACATGTGAAGTACTGCCTCTGTTATACTTGTGAAGTACTGCCTCTGTTATACTTGTGAAAGACTGCCACTGTTGTTATACATGTGAAGTACTGCCTCTGTTACACTTGTGAAGTACTGCCTCTGTTATACTTGTGAAGTACTGCCACTGTTGTTATACATGTGAAGTACTGCCTCTGTTACACTTGTGAAGTACTGCCTCTGTTATACTTGTGAAGTACTGCCTCTGCTATACTTGTGAAGTACTGCCTCTGTTACACTTGTGAAGTACTGCCTCTGCTATACTTGTGAAGCGCTGCCTCTGTTACACATGTGAAGTACTGCCTCTGTTATACTTGTGAAGTACTGCCGCTGATACACTTATGAAGTACTGCCTCTGATACACTTGTGAAGCACTGCCTCTGTTATACTTGTGAAGTACTGCCTCTGATACACTTGTGAAGTACTGCCTCTGATACACTTGTGAAGTACTGCCTCCATTATACTTGTGAAGTCCTGCCTCTGTTGTTACACTTGTGAAGTACTGCCTCTGTTACACTTGTGAAGTACTGTCATTGCTGTTACACTTGTGAAGTACTGCCTCTGTTACACTTGTGTAGTACTGCCTCTGATACACTTGTGAAGTACTGCCTCTGATACACTTGTGAAGTAGAGCCTCTGATACACTTGTGAAGTACTGCCGCTGTTATACTTGTGAAGTACTGCCTCTGTTACACTTGTGAAGTACTACCTCTGTTATACTTGTGAAGTACTGCCTCTGTTATACTTGTGAAGTAATGCCTCTGTTACACATGTGAAGTACTGCCTCTGTTATACTTGTGAAGCACTGCCTCTGTTACACATGTGAAGTACTGCCTCTGTTATACTTGTGAAGTACTGCCTCTGTTATAATTGTGAAGTACTGCCACTGTTGTTATACATGTGAAGTACTGCCTCTGTTACACTTGTGAAGTACTGCCTCTGTTATACTTGTGAAGTACTGCCACTGTTGTTATACATGTGAAGTACTGCCTCTGTTACACTTGTGAAGTACTGGCATGTTGTTACACTTGTGAAGTACTGCCTCTGTTGTTACACTTGTGAAGTACTGCCTCCATTATACTTGTGAAGTACTGCCTCTGTTGTTACACTTGTGAAGTACTGCCTCTGTTATACTTGTGAAGTACTGCCTCTGCTATACTTGTGAAGTACTGCCTCTGTTATAATTGTGAAGTACTGCCTCTGCTATACTTGTGAAGCGCTGCCTCTGTTACACATGTGAAGTACTGCCTCTGTTATACTTGTGAAGTACTGCCTCTGATACACTTATGAAGTACTGCCTCTGATACACTTGTGAAGCACTGCCTCTGTTATACTTGTGAAGTACTGCCTCTGATACACTTGTGAAGTACTCCCTCTGATACACTTGTGAAGTACTGCCTCCATTATACTTGTGAAGTACTGCCTCTGTTGTTACACTTGTGAAGTACTGCCTCTGTTACACTTGTGAAGTACTGTCATTGCTGTTACACTTGTGAAGTACTGCCTCTGTTATACTTGTGAAGTACTGCCACTGTTGTTATACATGTGAAGTACTGCCTCTGTTACACTTGTGAAGTACTGCCTCTGTTATACTTGTGAAGTACTGCCACTGTTGTTATACATGTGAAGTACTGCCTCTGTTACACTTGTGAAGTACTGCCTCTGTTACACTTGTGAAGTACTGCCTCTGTTACACTTGTGAAGTACTGCCTCTGTTATACTTGTGAAGTACTGACATGTTGTTACACTTGTGCAGTACAACCTCTGTTACACTTGTGAAGTACTGACATGTTGTTACACTTGTGCAGTACAACCTCTGTTACACTTGTGAAGTACTGCCTCTGATACACTTGTGAAGTACTGCCTCTGTTACACTTGTGAGGTACTGCCACTGTTGTTATACGTGTGAAGTACTGCCTCTGTTACACTTGTGAAGTACTGCCTCTGATACACTTGTGAAGTACTGCCTCTGATACACTTGTGAAGTACTGCCTCTGATACACTTGTGAAGTACTGCCTCTGATAAACTTGTGAAGTACTGCCGCTGTTATACTTGTGAAGTACTGCCTCTGTTACACTTGTGAAGTACTGCCTCTGTTATACTTGTGAAGTACTGCCTCTGTTATACTTGTGAAGTACTGCCTCTGTTACACATGTGAAGTACTGCCTCTGTTATACTTGTGAAGCACTGCCTCTGTTACACATGTGAAGTACTGCCTCTGTTGTTACACTTGTGAAGTACTGCCTCTGTTGTTACACTTGTGAAGTACTGCCTCTGTTACACTTATGAAGTACTGCCTCTGTTACACTTGTGAAGTACTGCCTCTGTTATACTTGAGAAGTACTACCTCTGCTATACTTGTGAAGTACTGCCTCTGTTACACTTGTGAGGAACTGCCACTGTTGTTATACTTGTGAAGTACTGCCTCTGTTACACTTGTGAAGTACTGCCTCTGTTACACTTGTGAAGTACTGCCTCTGTTGTTACACTTGTGAAGTACTGCCTCATTTGTTACACCTGTGAAGTATTGCCTGTGTTATACTTGTGAAGTACTGCGTCTGTTACACTTGTGAAGTACTGCCTGTGTTCTACTTCTGAAGTACTGTGTCTGTTACACTTGTAAAGTACTGCCTCTGTTATACTTGTGAAGCACTGCCTCTGTTACACATGTGAAGTACTGCCTCTGTTATACTTGTGAAGTACTGCCTCTGTTATACTTGTGAAGTACTGCCTCTGTTGTTATACATGTAAAGTACTGCCTCTGTTACACTTGTGAAGTACTGCCACTGTTGTTATACATGTGAAGTACTGCCTCTGTTACACTTGTGAAGTACTGCCTCTGTTATACTTGTGAAGTACTGCCTCTGTTGTTACACTTGTGAAGTACTGCCTCTGTTGTTACACTTGTGAAGTACTGCCTCTGTTACACTTGTGAAGTTCTGCCTCTGCTACACTTGTGAAGTACTGCCTCTGTTATACTTGTGAAGTACTACCTCTGCTATACTTATGAAGTACTGCCTCTGATACACTTGTGAGGTACTGCCACTGTTGTTATACTTGTGAAGTACTGCCTCTGTTACACTTGTGAAGTACTGCCTCTGTTACACTTGTGAAGTACTGCCTCTGTTGTTACACTTGTGAAGTACTGCCTCTGTTACACTTGTGAAGTACTGCCTCTGTTACACTTGTGAAGTACTGCCTCTGTTATACTTGTGAAGTACAACCTCTGCTATACTTGTGAAGTACTGCCTCTGTTACACTTGTGAGGTACTGCCACTGTTGTTATACTTGTGAAGTACTGCCTCTGTTCTACTTGTGAAGTACTGCCTCTGTTCTACTTGTGAAGTACTGCCTCTGTTACACTTGTGAAGTACTGCCTCTGTTACACTTGTGAGGTACTGCCTCTGTTGTTACACTTGTGAAGTACTGCCTCTTTTGTTACACCTGTGAAGTATTGCCTGTGTTATACTTGTGAAGTACTGTGTCTGTTACACTTGTAAAGTACTGCCTCTGTTATACTTGTGAAGCACTGCCTCTGTTACACATGTGAAGTACTGCCTCTGTTATACTTGTGAAGTACTGCCTCTGTTATACTTGTGAAGTACTGCCTCTGTTATACTTGTGAAGTACTGCCACTGTTGTTATACATGTGAAGTACTGCCTCTGTTACACTTGTGAAGTACTGCCTCTGTTATACTTGTGAAGTACTGCCACTGTAGTTATACATGTGAAGTACTGCCTCTGTTACACTTGTGAAGTACTGCCTCTGTTACACTTGTGAAGTACTGCCTCTGCTATACTTGTGAAGTACTGCCTCTGTTACACTTGTGAAGTACTGCCTCTGCTATACTTGTGAAGCGCTGCCTCTGTTACACATGTGAAGTACTGCCTCTGTTATACTTGTGAAGTACTGCCTGTGTTATACTTGTGAAGTACTGCGTCTGTTACACTTGTGAAGTACTGCCTCTGTTGTTACACTTGTGAAGTACTGCCTCTTTTGTTACACCTGTGAACTATTGCCTGTGTTATACTTGTGAAGTACTGCGTCTGTTACACTTGTGAAGTACTGCCTGTGTTCTACTTGTGAAGTACTGTGTCTGTTACACTTGTAAAGTACTGCCTCTGTTATACTTGTGAAGCACTGCCTCTGTTACACATGTGAAGTACTGCCTCTGTTATACTTGTGAAGTACTGCCTCTGTTATACTTGTGAAGTACTGCCACTGTTGTTATACATGTGAAGTACTGCCTCTGTTACACTTGTGAAGTACTGCCTCTGTTACACTTGTGAAGTACTGCCTCTGTTATACTTGTGAAGTACTGCATCTGCTATACTTGTGAAGTACTGCCTCTGTTACACTTTTGAGGTACTGCCACTGTTGTTATACTTGTGAAGTACTGCCTCTGTTACACTTGTGAAGTACTGCCTCTGTTACACTTGTGAAGTACTGCCTCTGTTGTTACACTTGTGAAGTACTGCCTCTGTTACACTTGTGAAGTTCTGCCTCTGTTACACTTGTGAAGTACTGCCTCTGTTACACTTGTGAAGTACTGCCTCTGTTATACTTGTGAAGTACAACCTCTGCTATACTTGTGAAGTACTGCCTCTGTTACACTTGTGAGGTACTGCCACTGTTGTTATACTTGTGAAGTACTACCTCTGTTACACTTGTGAAGTACTGCCTCTGTTACACTTGTGAGGTACTGCCTCTGTTGTTACACTTGTGAAGTACTGCCTCTTTTGTTCCACCTGTGAAGTATTGCCTGTGTTATACTTGTGAAGTACTGCGTCTGTTACACTTGTGAAGTACTGCCTGTGTTCTACTTGTGAAGTACTGTGTCTGTTACACTTGTAAAGTACTGCCTCTGTTATACTTGTGAAGCACTGCCTCTGTTACACATGTGAAGTACAGCCTCTGTTATACTTGTGAAGTACTGCCTCTGTTATACTTGTGAAGTACTGCCACTGTTGTTATACATGTGAAGTACTGCCTCTGTTACACTTGTGAAGTACTGCCTCTGTTATACTTGTGAAGTACTGCCACTGTTGTTATACATGTGAAGTACTGCCTCTGTTACACTTGTGAAGTACTGCCTCTGTTATACTTGTGAAGTACTGCCTCTGCTATACTTGTGAAGTACTGCCTCTGTTACACTTGTGAAGTACTGCCTCTGGTATACTTGTGAAGCGCTGCCTCTGTTACACTTGTGAAGTACTGCCTCTGTTACACTTGTGAAGTACTGCCTCTGTTATACTTGTGAAGTACTGCCGCTGATACACTTATGAAGTACTGCCTCTGATACACTTGTGAAGCACTGCCTCTGTTATACTTGTGAAGTACTGCCTCTGATACACTTGTGAAGTACTGCCTCTGATACACTTGTGAAGTACTGCCTCCATTATACTTGTGAAGTACTGCCTCTGTTGTTACACTTGTGAAGTACTGCCTCTGTTACACTTGTGAAGTACTGTCATTGCTGTTACACTTGTGAAGTACTGCCTCTGTTACACTTGTGAAGTACTGCCTCTGATACACTTGTGAAGTACTGCCTCTGATACACTTGTGAAGTAGAGCCTCTGATACACTTGTGAAGTACTGCCGCTGTTATACATGTGAAGTACTGCCTCTGTTACACTTGTGAAGTACTACCTCTGTTATACTTGTGAAGTACTGCCTCTGTTATACTTGTGAAGTACTGCCTTTGTTATACTTGTGAAGTACTGCCTCTGATACACTTGTGAAGCACTGCCTCTGTTATACTTGTGAAGTACTGCCTTTGTTATACTTGTGAAGTACTGCCTCTGATACACTTGTGAAGTACTGCCTCTGATACACTTGTGAAGTACTGCCTCCATTATACTTGTGAAGTACAGCCTCTGTTGTTACACTTGTGAAGTACTGCCTCTGTTACACTTGTGAAGTACTGTCATTGCTGTTACACTTGTGAAGTACTGCCTCTGTTATACTTGTGAAGTACTGCCACTGTTGTTATACATGTGAAGTACTGCCTCTGTTACACTTGTGAAGTACTGCCTCTGTTATACTTGTGAAGTACTGCCACTGTTGCTATACATGTGAAGTACTGCCTCTGTTACACTTGTGAAGTACTGGCATGTTGTTACACTTGTGCAGTACAACCTCTGTTACACTTGTGAAGTACTGCCTCTGATACACTTTTGAAGTACTGCCTCTGTTACACTTGTGAAGTACTGTCATTGCTGTTACACTTGTGAAGTACTGCCTCTGTTACACTTGTGAAGTACTGCCTCTGATACACTTGTGAAGTACTGCCTCTGATACACTTGTGAAGTAGAGCCTCTGATACACTTGTGAAGTACTGCCGCTGTTATACATGTGAAGTACTGCCTCTGTTACACTTGTGAAGTACTACCTCTGTTATACTTGTGAAGTACTGCCTCTGTTATACTTGTGAAGTACTGCCTTTGTTATACTTGTGAAGTACTGCCTCTGATACACTTGTGAAGCACTGCCTCTGTTATACTTGTGAAGTACTGCCTTTGTTATACTTGTGAAGTACTGCCTCTGATACACTTGTGAAGTACTGCCTCTGATACACTTGTGAAGTACTGCCTCCATTATACTTGTGAAGTACAGCCTCTGTTGTTACACTTGTGAAGTACTGCCTCTGTTACACTTGTGAAGTACTGTCATTGCTGTTACACTTGTGAAGTACTGCCTCTGTTATACTTGTGAAGTACTGCCACTGTTGTTATACATGTGAAGTACTGCCTCTGTTACACTTGTGAAGTACTGCCTCTGTTATACTTGTGAAGTACTGCCACTGTTGCTATACATGTGAAGTACTGCCTCTGAAACACTTGTGAAGTACTGGCATGTTGTTACACTTGTGCAGTACAACCTCTGTTACACTTGTGAAGTACTGCCTCTGATACACTTGTGAAGTACTGCCTCTGTTACACTTGTGAAGTACTGGCATGTTGTTACACTTGTGCAGTACAACCTCTGTTACACTTGTGAAGTACTGCCTCTGATAAACTTGTGAAGTACTGCCTCTGTTACACTTGTGAGGTACTGCCACTGTTGTAATACTTGTGAAGTACTGCCTCTGTTACACTTGTGAAGTACTGCCTCTGATACACTTGTGAAGTACTGCCATTGCTGTTACACTTCTGAAGTACTGCATCTGTTATACTTGTGAAGTACTGCCACTGTTCTTACACTTGTGAAGTACTGCCTGTGTTGTTGCACTTGTGAAGTACTGCCTCTGTTACACTTGTGAAGTACTGTCTCTATTGTTACACTTATGAAGTACTGCCTCTGTTACAATTGTGAAGTACTGCCTCTGTTGTTACAATTGTGAAGTACTGCCTCTGTTACACTTGTGAAGTACTGCCTCTGTTATACTTGTGAAGTACTGCCGCTGTTATACTTGTGAAGTACTGCCTCTGTTACACTTGTGAAGTACTGCCTCTGTTATACTTGTGAAGTACTGCCTCTGTTATACTTGTGAAGTACTGCCTCTGTTACACATGTTAAGTACTGCCTCTGTTATACTTGTGAAGCACTGACTCTGTTACACATGTGAAGTACTGCCTCTGTTATACTTGTGAAGTACTGCCTCTGTTATACTTGTGAAGTACTGCCACTGTTGTTATACATGTGAAGTACTGCCTCTGTTACACTTGTGAAGTACTGCCTCTGCTATACTTGTGAAGTACTGCCTGTGTTATACTTGTGAAGTACTGCCTCTGTTATACATGTGAAGTACTGCCTCTGTTATACTTGTGAAGTACTGCCTCTGTTATACATGTGAAGTACTGCCTCTGTTTTACTTGTGAAGTACGCCTCTGTTATACTTGTGAAGTACTGCCTCTGCTATACATGTGCAGTACTGCCTCTGTTACACTTGTGAGGTACTGCCTCTGTTACACTTGTGAAGTACTGCCTCTGTTACACTTCTGAAGTACTGCCTCTGTTATACCTGTGAAGTACTGCATCTGTTATACTTGTGAAGTACTGCCACTGTTCTTACACTTGTGAAGTACTGCCTGTGTTGTTGCACTTGTGAAGTACTGCCTCTGTTACACTTGTGAAGTACTGTCTCTATTGTTACACTTGTGAAGTACTGCCTCTGTTACACTTGTGAAGTACTGCCTCTGTTGTTACACTTGTGAAGTACTTCCTCTGTTACACTTGTGAAGTACTGCCTCTGTTATACTTGTGAAGTACTGCCTCTGTTATACTTGTGAAGTACTGCCTCTGTTACACATGTGAAGTACTGCCTCTGTTATACTTGTGAAGCACTGCCTCTGTTACACATGTGAAGTACTGCCTCTGTTATACTTGTGAAGTACTGCCTCTGTTATACTTGTGAAGTACTGCCACTGTTGTTATACATGTGAAGTACTGCCTCTGTTACACTTGTGAAGTACTGCCTCTGTTATACTTGTGAAGTACTGCCTCTGCTATACTTGTGAAGTACTGCCTGTGTTATACTTGTGAAGTACTGCCTCTGTTATACATGTGAAGTACTGCCTCTGTTACACTTGTGAAGTACTGCCTCTGTTACACTTGTGAAGTACTGCCTCTGTTATACTTGTGAAGTACTGGCATGTTGTTACACTTGTGAAGTACTGCCTCTGTTGTTACACTTGTGCAATACAACCTCTGTTACACTTGTGAAGTACTGCATCTGTTGTTACACTTGTGAAGTACTGCATCTGTTACACTTGTGAAGTACTGCCTCTGTTGTTACACTTGCGCAGTACTGACTCTGTTGTTACACTTGTGAAGTACTGCCTCTGTTACACATGTGAAGTACTGCCACTGTTGTTATACATGTGAAGTACTGCCTCTGTTACACTTGTGAAGTACTGCCTCTGTTATACTTGTGAAGTACTGACACTGTTGTTATACATGTGAAGTACTGCCTCTGTTACACTTGTGAAGTACTGCCTCTGTTATACTTGTGAAGTACTGCCTCTGCTATACTTGTGAAGTACTGCCTGTGTTATACTTGTGAAGTACTGCCTCTGTTATACATGTGAAGTACTGCCTCTGTTACACTTGTGAAGTACTGCCTCTGTAAAACTTGTGAAGTACTGCCTCTGCTATACTTGTGAAGCGCTGCATCTGTTACACATGTGAAGTACTGCCTCTGTTATACTTGTGAAGTACTGCCTCTGATACACTTGTGAAGTACTGCCTCTGATACACTTGTGAAGTACTGCCTCCATTATACTTGTGAAGTACTGCCTCTGTTGTTACACTTGTGAAGTACTGCCTCTGTTACACTTGTGAAGTACTGTAATTGCTGTTACACTTGTGAAGTACTGCCTCTGTTACACTTGTGAAGTACTGCCTCTGATACACTTGTGAAGTACAGCCTCTGATACACTTGTGAAGTACTGCCTCTGTTATACTTGTGAAGTACTGCCGCTGTTATACTTGTGAAGTACTGCCTCTGTTACACTTGTGAAGTATTGCCATTGCTGTTACACTTGTGAAGTACTGCCTCTGATACACTTGTGAAGTACTGCCTCTGTTGTTACGCTTGTGCAGTACAACCTCTGTTACACTTGTGAAGTACTGGCTCCGTTATACTTGTGAAGTACTGCCTCTGTTGTTACACTTGTGAAGTACTGCCTCTGTTACACTTGTGAAGTACTGCCATTGCTGTTACACTTGTGAAGTACTGCCTCTGATACACTTGTGAAGTACTGCCTCTGATACACTTGTGAAGTACTGCCTCCGTTATACTTGTGAAGTACTGCCTCTGTTGTTACACTTGTGAAGTACTGCCTCTGTTACACTTGTGAAGTACTGCCTCTGTTGTTACACTTGTGAAGTACTGCCATTGCTGTTACACTTCTGAAGTACTGCATCTGTTATACTTGTGAAGTACTGCCACTGTTCTTACACTTGTGAAGTACTGCCTGTGTTGTTGCAGTTGTGAAGTACTGCCTCTGTTACACTAGTGAAGTACTCTCTCTATTGTTACACTTGTGAAGTACAGCCTCTGTTACACTTGTGAAGTACTGCCTCTGTTGTTACACTTGTGAAGTACTGCCTCTGTTACACTTGTGAAGTACTGCCTCTGTTATACTTGTGAAGTACTGCCGCTGTTATACTTGTGAAGTACTGCCTCTGTTACACTTGTGAAGTACTGCCTCTGTTATACTTGTGAAGTACTGCCTCTGTTATACTTGTGAAGTACTGCCTCTGTTACACATGTGAAGTACTGCCTCTGTTATACTTGTGAAGCACTGCCTCTGTTACACATGTGAAGTACTGCCTCTGTTATACTTGTGAAGTACTGCCTCTGTTATACTTGTGAAGTACTGCCACTGTTGTTATACATGTGAAGTACTGCCTCTGTTACACTTGTGAAGTACTGCCTCTGTTACACTTGTGAAGTACTGCCTCTGCTATACTTGTGAAGTACTGACTGTGTTATACTTGTGAAGTACTGCCTCTGTTATACATGTGAAGTATTGCCTCTGTTACACTTGTGAAGTACTGACTCTGTTATACTTGTGAAGTACTGCCTCTGTTATACATGTGAAGTACTGCCTCTGTTATACTTGTGAAGTACGCCTCTGTTACACTTGTGAGGTACTGCCTCTGTTACACTTGTGAAGTACTGCCTCTGTTACACGTCTGAAGTACTGCCTCTGTTATACCTGTGATGTACTGCCTCTGTTGTTATACTTGTGAAGTACTGCCTCTGTTGTTACACTTGTGAAGTACTGCCTCTGTTATACTTGTGAAGTACTGCCTCTGTTACACATGTGAAGTACTGCCTCTGTTATACTTGTGAAGCACTGCCTCTGTTACACATGTGAAGTACTGCCTCTGTTATACTTGTGAAGTACTGCCACTGTTGTTATACATGTGAAGTACTGCCTCTGTTACACTTGTGAAGTACTGCCTCTGTTATACATGTGAAGTACTGCCTCTGTTACACTTGTGAAGTACTGCCTCTGTTATACTTGTGAAGTACTGCCTCTGTTATACATGTGAAGTACTGCCTCTGCTATACTTGTGAAGTACGCCTCTGTTATACTTGTGAAGTACTGCCTCTGCTATACTTGTGAAGTACTGCCTCTGTTACACTTGTGAGGTACTGCCTCTGTTACACTTGTGAAGTACTGCCTCTGTTACACTTCTGAAGTACTGCCTCTGTTATACCTGTGAAGTACTGCCTCTGTTGTTATACTTGTGAAGTACTGACTCTGTTGTTACACTTGTGAAGTACTGCCTCTGTTACACTTGTGAAGTACTGCCTCTGTTGTTACACTTGTGAAGTACTGCCTCTGTTAAGCTTGTGAAGTACTGCCTCTGTTATACTTGTGAAGTACTGGCATGTTGTTACACTTGTGAAGTACTGCCTCTGTTGTTACACTTGTGCAGTACAACCTCTGTTACACTTGTGAAGTACTGCCTCTGTTGTTACACTTGCGCAGTACTGACTCTGTTGTTACACTTGTGAAGTACTGACTCTGTTACACATGTGAAGTACTGCCACTGTTGTTATACATGTGAAGTACTGCCTCTGTTACACTTGTGAAGTACTGCCTCTGTTATACTTGTGAAGTACTGCCACTGTTGTTATACATGTGATGTACTGCCTCTGTTACACTTGTGAAGTACTGCCTCTGTTATACTTGTGAAGTACTGCCTCTGCTATACTTGTGAAGTACTGCCTCTGTTATACTTGTGAAGTACTGCCTCTGTTATACATGTGAAGTACTGACTCTGTTACACTTGTGAAGTACTGCCTCTGTAAAACTTGTGATGTACTGCCTCTGCTATACTTGTGAAGCGCTGCATCTGTTACACATGTGAAGTACTGCCTCTGTTATACTTGTGAAGTACTGCCTCTGATACACTTGTGAAGTACTGCCTCTGATACACTTGTGAAGTACTGCCTCCATTATACTTGTGAAGTACTGCCTCTGTTGTTACACTTGTGAAGTACTGCCTCTGTTACACTTGTGAAGTACTGTAATTGCTGTTACACTTGTGAAGTACTGCCTCTGTTACACTTGTGAAGTACTGCCTCTGATACACTTGTGAAGTACTGCCTCTGATACACTTGTGAAGTACTGCCTCGGATACACTTGTGAAGTACTGCCTCTGATACACTTGTGAAGAACTGCCTCTGATACACTTGTGAAGTACTGCCTCTGTTATACTTGTGAAGTACTGCCTCTGATACACTTGTGAAGTACTGCCTCTGATACACTGGTGAAGTACTGCCTCCGTTATACTTGTGAAGTACTGCCTCTGTTGTTACACTTGTGAAGTACTGCCTCTGTTACACTTGTGAAGTACTGCCATTGCTGTTACACTTGTGAAGTACTGCCTCTGATACACTTGTGAAGTACTGCCTCTGATACACTTGTGAAGTATTGCCTCTGTTGTTACGCTTGTGCAGTACAACCTCTGTTTCACTTGTGAAGTACTGCCTCCGTTATTCTTGTGAAGTACTGCCTCTGTTGTTACACTTGTGAAGTACTGCCTCTGTTACACTTGTGAAGTACTGCCATTGCTGTTACACTTGTGAAGTACTGCCTCTGATACACTTGTGAAGTACTGCCTCTGATACACTTGTGAAGTACTGCCTCCGTTATACTTGTGAAGTACTGCCTCTGTTGTTACACTTGTGAAGTACTGCCTCTGTTACACTTGTGAAGTACTGCCTCTGTTGTTACACTTGTGAAGTACTGCCATTGCTGTTACACTTCTGAAGTACTGCATCTGTTATACTTGTGAAGTACTGCCACTGTTCTTACACTTGTGAAGTACTGCCTGTGTTGTTGCACTTGTGAAGTACTGCCTCTGTTACACTTGTGAAGTACTGTCTCTATTGTTACACTTGTGAAGTACAGCCACTGTTACACTTGTGAAGTACTGCCTCTGTTGTTACACTTGTGAAGTACTGCCTCTGTTACACTTGTGAAGTACTGCCTCTGTTATACTTGTGAAGTACTGCCGCTGTTATACTTGTGAAGTACTGCCTCTGTTACACTTGTGAAGTACTGCCTCTGTTATACTTGTGAAGTACTGCCTCTGTTATACTTGTGAAGTACTGCCTCTGTTACACATGTGAAGTACTGCCTCTGTTATACTTGTGAAGCACTGCCTCTGTTACACATGTGAAGAACTGCCTCTGTTATACTTGTGAAGTACTGCCTCTGTTATACTTGTGAAGTACTGCCACTGTTGTTATACATGTGAAGTACTGCCTCTGTTACACTTGTGAAGTACTGCCTCTGTTATACTTGTGAAGTACTGCCTCTGCTATACTTGTGAAGTACTGCCTGTGTTATACTTGTGAAGTACTGCCTCTGTTATACATGTGAAGTACTGCCTCTGTTACACTTGTGAAGTACTGCCTCTGTTACACTTCTGAAGTACTGCCTCTGTTATACCTGTGATGTACTGCCTCTGTTGTTTACTTGTGAAGTACTGCCTCTGTTGTTACACTTGTGAAGTACTGCCTCTGTTACACTTGTGAAGTACTGCCTCTGTTATACTTGTGAAGTACTGCATCTGTTGTTACACTTGTGAAGTACTGCATCTGTTACATTTGTGAAGTACTGCCTCTGTTGTTACACTTGTGAAGTACAGCCTCTGTTACACTTGTGAAGTACTGCCTCTGTTGTTACACTTGTGAAGTACTGCCTCTGTTACACTTGTGAAGTACTGCCTCTGTTACACTTGTGAAGTACTGCCTCTGTTATACTTGTGAAGTACTGCCTCTGTTATACTTGTGAAGTACTGCCTCTGTTACACATGTGAAGTACTGCCTCTGTTATGCTTGTGAAGCACTGCCTCTGTTACACATGTGAAGTACTGCCTCTGTTATACTTGTGAAGTACTGCCACTGTTGTTATACATGTGAAGTACTGCCTCTGTTACACTTGTGAAGTACTGCCTCTGTTACACTTGTGAAGTACTGCCTCTGCTATACTTGTGAAGTACTGCCTGTGTTATACTTGTGAAGTACTGCCTCTGTTATACATGTGAAGTACTGCCTCTGTTACACTTGTGAAGTACTGCCTCTGTTATACTTGTGAAGTACTGCCTCTGTTATACATGTGAAGTACTGCCTCTGCTATACTTGTGAAGTACGCCTCTGTTATACTTGTGAAGTACTGCCTCTGCTATACTTGTAAAGTACTGCCTCTGTTACACTTGTGAAGTACTGCCTCTGTTACACTTCTGAAGTACTGCCTCTGTTATACCTGTGAAGTACTGCCTCTGTTGTTATACTTGTGAAGTACTGACTCTGTTGTTACACTTGTGAAGTACTGCCTCTGTTACACTTGTGAAGTACTGCCTCTGTTGTTACACTTGTGAAGTACTGCCTCTGTTAAGCTTGTGAAGTACTGCCTCTGTTATACTTGTGAAGTACTGGCATGTTGTTACACTTGTGAAGTACTGCCTCTGTTGTTACACTTGTGCAGTACAACCTCTGTTACACTTGTGAAGTACTGCCTCTGTTGTTACACTTGCGCAGTACTGACTCTGTTGTTACACTTGTGAAGTACTGACTCTGTTACACATGTGAAGTACTGCCACTGTTGTTATACATGTGAAGTACTGCCTCTGTTACACTTGTGAAGTACTGCCTCTGTTATACTTGTGAAGTACTGCCACTGTTGTTATACATGTGAAGTACTGCCTCTGTTACACTTGTGAAGTACTGCCTCTGTTATACTTGTGAAGTACTGCCTCTGCTATACTTGTGAAGTACTGCCTCTGTTATACTTGTGAAGAACTGCCTCTGTTATACATGTGAAGTACTGACTCTGTTACACTTGTGAAGTACTGCCTCTGTAAAACTTGTGAAGTACTGCCTCTGCTATACTTGTGAAGCGCTGCATCTGTTACACATGTGAAGTACTGCCTCTGTTATACTTGTGAAGTACTGCCTCTGATACACTTGTGAAGTACTGCCTCTGATACACTTGTGAAGTACTGCCTCCATTATACTTGTGAAGTACTGCCTCTGTTGTTACACTTGTGAAGTACTGCCTCTGTTACACTTGTGAAGTACTGTAATTGCTGTTACACTTGTGAAGTACTGCCTCTGTTACACTTGTGAAGTACTGCCTCTGATACACTTGTGAAGTACTGCCTCTGATACACTTGTGAAGTACTGCCTCGGATACACTTGTGAAGTACTGCCTCTGATACACTTGTGAAGAACTGCCTCTGATACACTTGTGAAGTACTGCCTCTGTTATACTTGTGAAGTACTGCCTCTGATACACTTGTGAAGTACTGCCTCTGATACACTGGTGAAGTACTGCCTCCGTTATACTTGTGAAGTACTGCCTCTGTTGTTACACTTGTGAAGTACTGCCTCTGTTACACTTGTGAAGTACTGCCATTGCTGTTACACTTGTGAAGTACTGCCTCTGATACACTTGTGAAGTACTGCCTCTGATACACTTGTGAAGTATTGCCTCTGTTGTTACGCTTGTGCAGTACAACCTCTGTTTCACTTGTGAAGTACTGCCTCCGTTATTCTTGTGAAGTACTGCCTCTGTTGTTACACTTGTGAAGTACTGCCTCTGTTACACTTGTGAAGTACTGCCATTGCTGTTACACTTGTGAAGTACTGCCTCTGATACACTTGTGAAGTACTGCCTCTGATACACTTGTGAAGTACTGCCTCCGTTATACTTGTGAAGTACTGCCTCTGTTGTTACACTTGTGAAGTACTGCCTCTGTTACACTTGTGAAGTACTGCCTCTGTTGTTACACTTGTGAAGTACTGCCATTGCTGTTACACTTCTGAAGTACTGCATCTGTTATACTTGTGAAGTACTGCCACTGTTCTTACACTTGAGAAGTACTGCCTGTGTTGTTGCACTTGTGAAGTACTGCCTCTGTTACACTTGTGAAGTACTGTCTCTATTGTTACACTTGTGAAGTACAGCCACTGTTACACTTGTGAAGTACTGCCTCTGTTGTTACACTTGTGAAGTACTGCCTCTATTGTTACACTTGTGAAGTACAGCCACTGTTACACTTGTGAAGTACTGCCTCTGTTGTTACACTTGTGAAGTACTGTCTCTATTGTTACACTTGTGAAGTACAGCCACTGTTACACTTGTGAAGTACTGCCTCTGTTGTTACACTTGTGAAGTACTGCCTCTGTTACACTTGTGAAGTACTGCCTCTGTTATACTTGTGAAGTACTGCCTCTGTTACACTTGTGAAGTACTGCCTCTGTTATACTTGTGAAGTACTGCCTCTGTTATACTTGTGAAGTACTGCCTCTGTTACACATGTGAAGTACTGCCTCTGTTATACTTGTGAAGCACTGCCTCTGTTACACATGTGAAGTACTGCCTCTGTTATACTTGTGAAGTACTGCCTCTGTTATACTTGTGAAGTACTGCCACTGTTGTTATACATGTGAAGTACTGCCTCTGTTACACTTGTGAAGTACTGCCTCTGTTATACTTGTGAAGTACTGCCTCTGCTATACTTGTGAAGTACTGCCTGTGTTATACTTGTGAAGTACTGCCTCTGTTATACATGTGAAGTACTGCCTCTGTTACACTTGTGAAGTACTGCCTCTGTTATACTTGTGAAGTACTGCCTCTGTTATACTTGTGAAGTACTGCCTCTGTTATACTTGTGAAGTACGCCTCTGTTATACTTGTGAAGTACTGCCTCTGCTATACTTGTGAAGTACTGCCTCTGTTACACTTGTGAGGTACTGCCTCTGTTACACTTGTGAAGTACTGCCTCTGTTACACTTCTGAAGTACTGCCTCTGTTATACCTGTGAAGTACTGCCTCTGTTGTTACACTTCTGAAGTACTGCCTCTGTTACACTTGTGAAGTACTGCCTCTGTTATACTTGTGAAGTACTGCCGCTGTTATACTTGTGAAGTACTGCCTCTGTTACACTTGTGAAGTATTGCCATTGCTGTTACACTTGTGAAGTACTGCCTCTGATACACTTGTGAAGTACTGCCTCCGTTATACTTGTGAAGTACTGCCTCTGTTGTTACACTTGTGAAGTACTGCCTCTGTTACACTTGTGAAGTACTGCCTCTGTTGTTACACTTGTGAAGTACTGCCATTGCTGTTACACTTCTGAAGTACTGCATCTGTTATACTTGTGAAGTACTGCCACTGTTCTTACACTTGTGAAGTACTGCCTGTGTTGTTGCAGTTGTGAAGTACTGCCTCTGTTACACTAGTGAAGTACTCTCTCTATTGTTACACTTGTGAAGTACAGCCTCTGTTACACTTGTGAAGTACTGCCTCTGTTGTTACACTTGTGAAGTACTGCCTCTGTTACACTTGTGAAGTACTGCCTCTGTTATACTTGTGAAGTACTGCCGCTGTTATACTTGTGAAGTACTGCCTCTGTTACACTTGTGAAGTACTGCCTCTGTTATACTTGTGAAGTACTGCCTCTGTTATACTTGTGAAGTACTGCCTCTGTTACACATGTGAAGTACTGCCTCTGTTATACTTGTGAAGCACTGCCTCTGTTACACATGTGAAGTACTGCCTCTGTTATACTTGTGAAGTACTGCCTCTGTTATACTTGTGAAGTACTGCCACTGTTGTTATACATGTGAAGTACTGCCTCTGTTACACTTGTGAAGTACTGCCTCTGTTACACTTGTGAAGTACTGCCTCTGCTATACTTGTGAAGTACTGACTGTGTTATACTTGTGAAGTACTGCCTCTGTTATACATGTGAAGTATTGCCTCTGTTACACTTGTGAAGTACTGACTCTGTTATACTTGTGAAGTACTGCCTCTGTTATACATGTGAAGTACTGCCTCTGTTATACTTGTGAAGTACGCCTCTGTTACACTTGTGAGGTACTGCCTCTGTTACACTTGTGAAGTACTGCCTCTGTTACACTTCTGAAGTACTGCCTCTGTTATACCTGTGATGTACTGCCTCTGTTGTTATACTTGTGAAGTACTGCCTCTGTTGTTACACTTGTGAAGTACTGCCTCTGTTATACTTGTGAAGTACTGCCTCTGTTACACATGTGAAGTACTGCCTCTGTTATACTTGTGAAGCACTGCCTCTGTTACACATGTGAAGTACTGCCTCTGTTATACTTGTGAAGTACTGCCACTGTTGATATACATGTGAAGTACTGCCTCTGTTACACTTGTGAAGTACTGCCTCTGTTACACTTGTGAAGTACTGCCTCTGCTATACTTGTGAAGTACTGCCTGTGTTATACTTGTGAAGTACTGCCTCTGTTATACATGTGAAGTACTGCCTCTGTTACACTTGTGAAGTACTGCCTCTGTTATACTTGTGAAGTACTGCCTCTGTTATACATGTGAAGTACTGCCTCTGCTATACTTCTGAAGTACGCCTCTGTTATACTTGTGAAGTACTGCCTCTGCTATACTTGTGAAGTACTGCCTCTGTTACACTTGTGAGGTACTGCCTCTGTTACACTTGTGAAGTACTGCCTCTGTTACACTTCTGAAGTACTGCCTCTGTTATACCTGTGAAGTACTGCCTCTGTTGTTATACTTGTGAAGTACTGACTCTGTTGTTACACTTGTGAAGTACTGCCTCTGTTACACTTGTGAAGTACTGCCTCTGTTGTTACACTTGTGAAGTACTGCCTCTGTTAAGCTTGTGAAGTACTGCCTCTGTTATACTTGTGAAGTACTGGCATGTTGTTACACTTGTGAAGTACTGCCTCTGTTGTTACACTTGTGCAGTACAACCTCTGTTACACTTGTGAAGTACTGCCTCTGTTGTTACACTTGCGCAGTACTGACTCTGTTGTTACACTTGTGAAGTACTGACTCTGTTACACATGTGAAGTACTGCCACTGTTGTTATACATGTGAAGTACTGCCTCTGTTACACTTGTGAAGTACTGCCTCTGTTATACTTGTGAAGTACTGCCACTGTTGTTATACATGTGATGTACTGCCTCTGTTACACTTGTGAAGTACTGCCTCTGTTATACTTGTGAAGTACTGCCTCTGCTATACTTGTGAAGTACTGCCTCTGTTATACTTGTGAAGTACTGCCTCTGTTATACATGTGAAGTACTGACTCTGTTACACTTGTGAAGTACTGCCTCTGTAAAACTTGTGAAGTACTGCCTCTGCTATACTTGTGAAGCGCTGCATCTGTTACACATGTGAAGTACTGCCTCTGTTATACTTGTGAAGTACTGCCTCTGATACACTTGTGAAGTACTGCCTCTGATACACTTGTGAAGTACTGCCTCCATTATACTTGTGAAGTACTGCCTCTGTTGTTACACTTGTGAAGTACTGCCTCTGTTACACTTGTGAAGTACTGTAATTGCTGTTACACTTGTGAAGTACTGCCTCTGTTACACTTGTGAAGTACTGCCTCTGATACACTTGTGAAGTACTGCCTCTGATACACTTGTGAAGTACTGCCTCGGATACACTTGTGAAGTACTGCCTCTGATACACTTGTGAAGAACTGCCTCTGATACACTTGTGAAGTACTGCCTCTGTTATACTTGTGAAGTACTGCCTCTGATACACTTGTGAAGTACTGCCTCTGATACACTGGTGAAGTACTGCCTCCGTTATACTTGTGAAGTACTGCCTCTGTTGTTACACTTGTGAAGTACTGCCTCTGTTACACTTGTGAAGTACTGCCATTGCGGTTACACTTGTGAAGTACTGCCTCTGATACACTTGTGAAGTACTGCCTCTGATACACTTGTGAAGTATTGCCTCTGTTGTTACGCTTGTGCAGTACAACCTCTGTTTCACTTGTGAAGTACTGCCTCCGTTATTCTTGTGAAGTACTGCCTCTGTTGTTACACTTGTGAAGTACTGCCTCTGTTACACTTGTGAAGTACTGCCATTGCTGTTACACTTGTGAAGTACTGCCTCTGATACACTTGTGAAGTACTGCCTCTGATACACTTGTGAAGTACTGCCTCCGTTATACTTGTGAAGTACTGCCTCTGTTGTTACACTTGTGAAGTACTGCCTCTGTTACACTTGTGAAGTACTGCCTCTGTTGTTACACTTGTGAAGTACTGCCATTGCTGTTACACTTCTGAAGTACTGCATCTGTTATACTTGTGAAGTACTGCCACTGTTCTTACACTTGTGAAGTACTGCCTGTGTTGTTGCACTTGTGAAGTACTGCCTCTGTTACACTTGTGAAGTACTGTCTCTATTGTTACACTTGTGAAGTACAGCCACTGTTACACTTGTGAAGTACTGCCTCTGTTGTTACACTTGTGAAGTACTGCCTCTGTTACACTTGTGAAGTACTGCCTCTGTTATACTTGTGAAGTACTGCCGCTGTTATACTTGTGAAGTACTGCCTCTGTTACACTTGTGAAGTACTGCCTCTGTTATACTTGTGAAGTACTGCCTCTGTTATACTTGTGAAGTACTGCCTCTGTTACACATGTGAAGTACTGCCTCTGTTATACTTGTGAAGCACTGCCTCTGTTACACATGTGAAGTACTGCCTCTGTTATACTTGTGAAGTACTGCCTCTGTTATACTTGTGAAGTACTGCCACTGTTGTTATACATGTGAAGTACTGCCTCTGTTACACTTGTGAAGTACTGCCTCTGTTATACTTGTGAAGTACTGCCTCTGCTATACTTGTGAAGTACTGCCTGTGTTATACTTGTGAAGTACTGCCTCTGTTATACATGTGAAGTACTGCCTCTGTTACACTTGTGAAGTACTGCCTCTGTTACACTTCTGAAGTACTGCCTCTGTTATACCTGTGATGTACTGCCTCTGTTGTTATACTTGTGAAGTACTGCCTCTGTTGTTACACTTGTGAAGTACTGCCTCTGTTACACTTGTGAAGTACTGCCTCTGTTATACTTGTGAAGTACTGCATCTGTTGTTACACTTGTGAAGTACTGCATCTGTTACATTTGTGAAGTACTGCCTCTGTTGTTACACTTGTGAAGTACAGCCTCTGTTACACTTGTGAAGTACTGCCTCTGTTGTTACACTTGTGAAGTACTGCCTCTGTTACACTTGTGAAGTACTGCCTCTGTTACACTTGTGAAGTACTGCCTCTGTTATACTTGTGAAGTACTGCCTCTGTTATACTTGTGAAGTACTGCCTCTGTTACACATGTGAAGTACTGCCTCTGTTATACTTGTGAAGCACTGCCTCTGTTACACATGTGAAGTACTGCCTCTGTTATACTTGTGAAGTACTGCCACTGTTGTTATACATGTGAAGTACTGCCTCTGTTACACTTGTGAAGTACTGCCTCTGTTACACTTGTGAAGTACTGCCTCTGCTATACTTGTGAAGTACTGCCTGTGTTATACTTGTGAAGTACTGCCTCTGTTATACATGTGAACTACTGCCTCTGTTACACTTGTGAAGTACTGCCTCTGTTATACTTGTGAAGTACTGCCTCTGTTATACATGTGAAGTACTGCCTCTGCTATACTTGTGAAGTACGCCTCTGTTATACTTGTGAAGTACTGCCTCTGCTATACTTGTGAAGTACTGCCTCTGTTACACTTGTGAAGTACTGCCTCTGTTACACTTCTGAAGTACTGCCTCTGTTATACCTGTGAAGTACTGCCTCTGTTGTTATACTTGTGAAGTACTGACTCTTTTGTTACACTTGTGAAGTACTGCCTCTGTTACACTTGTGAAGTACTGCCTCTGTTGTTACACTTGTGAAGTACTGCCTCTGTTAAGCTTGTGAAGTACTGCCTCTGTTATACTTGTGAAGTACTGGCATGTTGTTACACTTGTGAAGTACTGCCTCTGTTGTTACACTTGTGCAGTACAACCTCTGTTACACTTGTGAAGTACTGCCTCTGTTGTTACACTTGCGCAGTACTGACTCTGTTGTTACACTTGTGAAGTACTGACTCTGTTACACATGTGAAGTACTGCCACTGTTGTTATACATGTGAAGTACTGCCTCTGTTACACTTGTGAAGTACTGCCTCTGTTATACTTGTGAAGTACTGCCACTGTTGTTATACATGTGAAGTACTGCCTCTGTTACACTTGTGAAGTACTGCCTCTGTTATACTTGTGAAGTACTGCCTCTGCTATACTTGTGAAGTACTGCCTCTGTTATACTTGTGAAGTACTGCCTCTGTTATACATGTGAAGTACTGACTCTGTTACACTTGTGAAGTACTGCCTCTGTAAAACTTGTGAAGTACTGCCTCTGCTATACTTGTGAAGCGCTGCATCTGTTACACATGTGAAGTACTGCCTCTGTTATACTTGTGAAGTACTGCCTCTGATACACTTGTGAAGTACTGCCTCTGATACACTTGTGAAGTACTGCCTCCATTATACTTGTGAAGTACTGCCTCTGTTGTTACACTTGTGAAGTACTGCCTCTGTTACACTTGTGAAGTACTGTAATTGCTGTTACACTTGTGAAGTACTGCCTCTGTTACACTTGTGAAGTACTGCCTCTGATACACTTGTGAAGTACTGCCTCTGATACACTTGTGAAGTACTGCCTCGGATACACTTGTGAAGTACTGCCTCTGATACACTTGTGAAGAACTGCCTCTGATACACTTGTGAAGTACTGCCTCTGTTATACTTGTGAAGTACTGCCTCTGATACACTTGTGAAGTACTGCCTCTGATACACTGGTGAAGTACTGCCTCCGTTATACTTGTGAAGTACTGCCTCTGTTGTTACACTTGTGAAGTACTGCCTCTGTTACACTTGTGAAGTACTGCCATTGCTGTTACACTTGTGAAGTACTGCCTCTGATACACTTGTGAAGTACTGCCTCTGATACACTTGTGAAGTATTGCCTCTGTTGTTACGCTTGTGCAGTACAACCTCAGTTTCACTTGTGAAGTACTGCCTCCGTTATTCTTGTGAAGTACTGCCTCTGTTGTTACACTTGTGAAGTACTGCCTCTGTTACACTTGTGAAGTACTGCCATTGCTGTTACACTTGTGAAGTACTGCCTCTGATACACTTGTGAAGTACTGCCTCTGATACACTTGTGAAGTACTGCCTTCGTTATACTTGTGAAGTACTGCCTCTGTTGTTACACTTGTGAAGTACTGCCTCTGTTACACTTGTGAAGTACTGCCTCTGTTGTTACACTTGTGAAGTACTGCCATTGCTGTTACACTTCTGAAGTACTGCATCTGTTATACTTGTGAAGTACTGCCACTGTTCTTACACTTGTGAAGTACTGCCTGTGTTGTTGCACTTGTGAAGTACTGCCTCTGTTACACTTGTGAAGTACTGTCTCTATTGTTACACTTGTGAAGTACAGCCACTGTTACACTTGTGAAGTACTGCCTCTGTTGTTACACTTGTGAAGTACTGCCTCTGTTACACTTGTGAAGTACTGCCTCTGTTATACTTGTGAAGTACTGCCGCTGTTATACTTGTGAAGTACTGCCTCTGTTACACTTGTGAAGTACTGCCTCTGTTATACTTGTGAAGTACTGCCTCTGTTATACTTGTGAAGTACTGCCTCTGTTACACATGTGAAGTACTGCCTCTGTTATACTTGTGAAGCACTGCCTCTGTTACACATGTGAAGTACTGCCTCTGTTATACTTGTGAAGTACTGCCTCTGTTATACTTGTGAAGTACTGCCACTGTTGTTATACATGTGAAGTACTGCCTCTGTTACACTTGTGAAGTACTGCCTCTGTTATACTTGTGAAGTACTGCCTCTGCTATACTTGTGAAGTACTGCCTGTGTTATACTTGTGAAGTACTGCCTCTGTTATACATGTGAAGTACTGCCTCTGTTACACTTGTGAAGTACTGCCTCGGATACACTTGTGAAGTACTGCCTCTGATACACTTGTGAAGAACTGCCTCTGATACACTTGTGAAGTACTGCCTCTGTTATACTTGTGAAGTACTGCCTCTGATACACTTGTGAAGTACTGCCTCTGATACACTGGTGAAGTACTGCCTCCGTTATACTTGTGAAGTACGGCCTCTGTTGTTACACTTGTGAAGTACTGCCTCTGTTACACTTGTGAAGTACTGCCATTGCGGTTACACTTGTGAAGTACTGCCTCTGATACACTTGTGAAGTACTGCCTCTGATACACTTGTGAAGTATTGCCTCTGTTGTTACGCTTGTGCAGTACAACCTCTGTTTCACTTGTGAAGTACTGCCTCCGTTATTCTTGTGAAGTACTGCCTCTGTTGTTACACTTGTGAAGTACTGCCTCTGTTACACTTGTGAAGTACTGCCATTGCTGTTACACTTGTGAAGTACTGCCTCTGATACACTTGTGAAGTACTGCCTCTGATACACTTGTGAAGTACTGCCTCCGTTATACTTGTGAAGTACTGCCTCTGTTGTTACACTTGTGAAGTACTGCCTCTGTTACACTTGTGAAGTACTGCCTCTGTTGTTACACTTGTGAAGTACTGCCATTGCTGTTACACTTCTGAAGTACTGCATCTGTTATACTTGTGAAGTACTGCCACTGTTCTTACACTTGTGAAGTACTGCCTGTGTTGTTGCACTTGTGAAGTACTGCCTCTGTTACACTTGTGAAGTACTGTCTCTATTGTTACACTTGTGAAGTACAGCCACTGTTACACTTGTGAAGTACTGCCTCTGTTGTTACACTTGTGAAGTACTGCCTCTGTTACACTTGTGAAGTACTGCCTCTGTTATACTTGTGAAGTACTGCCGCTGTTATACTTGTGAAGTACTGCCTCTGTTACACTTGTGAAGTACTGCCTCTGTTATACTTGTGAAGTACTGCCTCTGTTATACTTGTGAAGTACTGCCTCTGTTACACATGTGAAGTACTGCCTCTGTTATACTTGTGAAGCACTGCCTCTGTTACACATGTGAAGTACTGCCTCTGTTATACTTGTGAAGTACTGCCTCTGTTATACTTGTGAAGTACTGCCACTGTTGTTATACATGTGAAGTACTGCCTCTGTTACACTTGTGAAGTACTGCCTCTGTTATACTTGTGAAGTACTGCCTCTGCTATACTTGTGAAGTACTGCCTGTGTTATACTTGTGAAGTACTGCCTCTGTTATACATGTGAAGTACTGCCTCTGTTACACTTGTGAAGTACTGCCTCTGTTACACTTCTGAAGTACTGCCTCTGTTATACCTGTGATGTACTGCCTCTGTTGTTATACTTGTGAAGTACTGCCTCTGTTGTTACACTTGTGAAGTACTGCCTCTGTTACACTTGTGAAGTACTGCCTCTGTTATACTTGTGAAGTACTGCATCTGTTGTTACACTTGTGAAGTACTGCATCTGTTACATTTGTGAAGTACTGCCTCTGTTGTTACACTTGTGAAGTACAGCCTCTGTTACACTTGTGAAGTACTGCCTCTGTTGTTACACTTGTGAAGTACTGCCTCTGTTACACTTGTGAAGTACTGCCTCTGTTACACTTGTGAAGTACTGCCTCTGTTATACTTGTGAAGTACTGCCTCTGTTATACTTGTGAAGTACTGCCTCTGTTACACATGTGAAGTACTGCCTCTGTTATACTTGTGAAGCACTGCCTCTGTTACACATGTGAAGTACTGCCTCTGTTATACTTGTGAAGTACTGCCACTGTTGTTATACATGTGAAGTACTGCCTCTGTTACACTTGTGAAGTACTGCCTCTGTTACACTTGTGAAGTACTGCCTCTGCTATACTTGTGAAGTACTGCCTGTGTTATACTTGTGAAGTACTGCCTCTGTTATACATGTGAACTACTGCCTCTGTTACACTTGTGAAGTACTGCCTCTGTTATACTTGTGAAGTACTGCCTCTGTTATACATGTGAAGTACTGCCTCTGCTATACTTGTGAAGTACGCCTCTGTTATACTTGTGAAGTACTGCCTCTGCTATACTTGTGAAGTACTGCCTCTGTTACACTTGTGAAGTACTGCCTCTGTTACACTTCTGAAGTACTGCCTCTGTTATACCTGTGAAGTACTGCCTCTGTTGTTATACTTGTGAAGTACTGACTCTTTTGTTACACTTGTGAAGTACTGCCTCTGTTACACTTGTGAAGTACTGCCTCTGTTGTTACACTTGTGAAGTACTGCCTCTGTTAAGCTTGTGAAGTACTGCCTCTGTTATACTTGTGAAGTACTGGCATGTTGTTACACTTGTGAAGTACTGCCTCTGTTGTTACACTTGTGCAGTACAACCTCTGTTACACTTGTGAAGTACTGCCTCTGTTGTTACACTTGCGCAGTACTGACTCTGTTGTTACACTTGTGAAGTACTGACTCTGTTACACATGTGAAGTACTGCCACTGTTGTTATACATGTGAAGTACTGCCTCTGTTACACTTGTGAAGTACTGCCTCTGTTATACTTGTGAAGTACTGCCACTGTTGTTATACATGTGAAGTACTGCCTCTGTTACACTTGTGAAGTACTGCCTCTGTTATACTTGTGAAGTACTGCCTCTGCTATACTTGTGAAGTACTGCCTCTGTTATACTTGTGAAGTACTGCCTCTGTTATACATGTGAAGTACTGACTCTGTTACACTTGTGAAGTACTGCCTCTGTAAAACTTGTGAAGTACTGCCTCTGCTATACTTGTGAAGCGCTGCATCTGTTACACATGTGAAGTACTGCCTCTGTTATACTTGTGAAGTACTGCCTCTGATACACTTGTGAAGTACTGCCTCTGATACACTTGTGAAGTACTGCCTCCATTATACTTGTGAAGTACTGCCTCTGTTGTTACACTTGTGAAGTACTGCCTCTGTTACACTTGTGAAGTACTGTAATTGCTGTTACACTTGTGAAGTACTGCCTCTGTTACACTTGTGAAGTACTGCCTCTGATACACTTGTGAAGTACTGCCTCTGATACACTTGTGAAGTACTGCCTCGGATACACTTGTGAAGTACTGCCTCTGATACACTTGTGAAGAACTGCCTCTGATACACTTGTGAAGTACTGCCTCTGTTATACTTGTGAAGTACTGCCTCTGATACACTTGTGAAGTACTGCCTCTGATACACTGGTGAAGTACTGCCTCCGTTATACTTGTGAAGTACTGCCTCTGTTGTTACACTTGTGAAGTACTGCCTCTGTTACACTTGTGAAGTACTGCCATTGCTGTTACACTTGTGAAGTACTGCCTCTGATACACTTGTGAAGTACTGCCTCTGATACACTTGTGAAGTATTGCCTCTGTTGTTACGCTTGTGCAGTACAACCTCAGTTTCACTTGTGAAGTACTGCCTCCGTTATTCTTGTGAAGTACTGCCTCTGTTGTTACACTTGTGAAGTACTGCCTCTGTTACACTTGTGAAGTACTGCCATTGCTGTTACACTTGTGAAGTACTGCCTCTGATACACTTGTGAAGTACTGCCTCTGATACACTTGTGAAGTACTGCCTTCGTTATACTTGTGAAGTACTGCCTCTGTTGTTACACTTGTGAAGTACTGCCTCTGTTACACTTGTGAAGTACTGCCTCTGTTGTTACACTTGTGAAGTACTGCCATTGCTGTTACACTTCTGAAGTACTGCATCTGTTATACTTGTGAAGTACTGCCACTGTTCTTACACTTGTGAAGTACTGCCTGTGTTGTTGCACTTGTGAAGTACTGCCTCTGTTACACTTGTGAAGTACTGTCTCTATTGTTACACTTGTGAAGTACAGCCACTGTTACACTTGTGAAGTACTGCCTCTGTTGTTACACTTGTGAAGTACTGCCTCTGTTACACTTGTGAAGTACTGCCTCTGTTATACTTGTGAAGTACTGCCGCTGTTATACTTGTGAAGTACTGCCTCTGTTACACTTGTGAAGTACTGCCTCTGTTATACTTGTGAAGTACTGCCTCTGTTATACTTGTGAAGTACTGCCTCTGTTACACATGTGAAGTACTGCCTCTGTTATACTTGTGAAGCACTGCCTCTGTTACACATGTGAAGTACTGCCTCTGTTATACTTGTGAAGTACTGCCTCTGTTATACTTGTGAAGTACTGCCACTGTTGTTATACATGTGAAGTACTGCCTCTGTTACACTTGTGAAGTACTGCCTCTGTTATACTTGTGAAGTACTGCCTCTGCTATACTTGTGAAGTACTGCCTGTGTTATACTTGTGAAGTACTGCCTCTGTTATACATGTGAAGTACTGCCTCTGTTACACTTGTGAAGTACTGCCTCTGTTATACTTGTGAAGTACTGCCTCTGTTATACTTGTGAAGTACTGCCTCTGTTATACTTGTGAAGTACGCCTCTGTTATACTTGTGAAGTACTGCCTCTGCTATACTTGTGAAGTACTGCCTCTGTTACACTTGTGAGGTACTGCCTCTGTTACACTTGTGAAGTACTGCCTCTGTTACACTTCTGAAGTACTGCCTCTGTTATACCTGTGAAGTACTGCCTCTGTTGTTATACTTGTGAAGTACTGCCTCTGTTGTTACACTTGTGAAGTACTGCCTCTGTTACACTTGTGAAGTACTGCCTCTGTTGTTACACTTGTGAAGTACTGCCTCTGTTACACTTGTGAAGTACTGCCTCTGTTATACTTGTGAAGTACTGGCATGTTGTTACACTTGTGAAGTACTGTCTCTGTTGTTACACTTGTGCAGTACAACTTCTGTTACACTTGTGAAGTACTGCATCTGTTGTTACACTTGTGAAGTACTGCATCTGTTACACTTGTGAAGTACTGCCTCTGTTGTTACACTTGCGCAGTACTGACTCTGTTGTTACACTTGTGAAGTACTGCCTCTGTTACACTTGTGAAGTACTGCCTCTGTTGTTACACTTGTGAAGTACTGCCTCTGTTGTTACACTTGTGCAGAACTGCCTCTGTTCTACTTGTGAAGTACTGCCTCTGTTGTTACACTTGTGAAGTACTGCCTCTGTTACACTTGTGAACTACTGCCTCTGTTGTTACACTTGTGAAGTACTGCGTCTATTACACTTGTGAAGTACAGCCTCTGTTACACTTGTGAAGTACTGCTTCTGTTGTTACACTTGTGAACTACTGCCTCTGTTACACTTGTGAAGTACTGCCTCTGTTCTACTTGTGAAGTACTGCCTCTGTTCTACTTGTGAAGTACTGCCTCTGTTGTTACACTTGTGAAGTACTGCCTCTGTTACACTTCTGAAGTACTGCTTCTGCTATACTTGTGAAGTACTGCCTCTGTTACACTTGTGAAGTACTGCCTCTGTTGTTACACTTGTGAAGTACTGCCTCTGTTACACTTGTGAAGTACTGCCTCTGTTATACTTGTGAAGTACTGGCATGTTGTTACACTTGTGAAGTACTGCCTCTGTTGTTACACTTGTGCAGTACAACCTCTGTTACACTTGTGAAGTACTGCATCTGTTGTTACACTTGTGCAGTACAACCTCTGTTACACTTGTGAAGTACTGCCTCTGTTGTTACACTTGTGAAGTACAGCTTCTGTTGTTACACTTTCGCAGTACTGCCTCTGTTGTTACACTTGTGAAGTACAGCCTCTGTTGTTACACTTGTGCAGAACTGCCTCTGTTGTTACACTTGTGCAGTACTGCCTCTGTTGTTACACTTGTGAAGTACTGCCTCTGTTGTTACACTTGTGAAGTACTGCCTCTGTTGTTACACTTGTGAAGTACTGCCTCTGTTACACTTGTGATCTACTGCCTCTGTTACACTTGTGAACTACTGCCTCTGTTACATTTGTGAAGTACTGTGTCTGTTATACTTGTGAAGTACTGCCTCTGTTGTTACATGTGTGCAGTACTGCCTCTGTTCTAGTTGTGAAGTACTGCCTCTGTTGTTACACCTGTGAAGTACTGCCTCTGTTATACTTGTGAAGTACTGCCGCTGTTATACTTGTGAAGTAGTGCCTCCGTTATACTTGTCAAGTACTGCCACTTTTGTTACACATGTGACGTACTGCCGCTGTTGTTACACTTGTGAAGTACTGCCTCTCTTATACTTGTGAAGTACTGCCTCCGTTATACTTGTCAAGTACTGCCACTTTTGTTATACATGTGAAGTACTGCCTCTGTTGTTACACTTGTGAAGTACTGCCTCTGTTATACTTGTGAAGTACTGCCTCTGCTATACTTGTGAAGTACTGCCTCTGTAACACTTGTGAGGTACTGCCACTGTTGTTATACTTGTGAAGTACTGCCTCTGTTACACTTGTGAAGTACTGCCTCTATTATACTTGTGAAGTACTGCCTCTGTTATACTTGTGAAGTACTGCCTCTGTTGTTATACTTGTGAAGTACTGTCTCTGTTGTTACACTTGTGAAGTACTGCCTCTGTTACACTTGTGAAGTACTGCCTGTGTTCTACTTGTGAAGTACTGCGTCTGTTACACTTGTGAAGTACTGCCTCTGTTGTTATACTTGTGAAGTACTGCCTCTGTTCTACTTGTGAAGTACTGCCTCTGTTACACTTGTGAAGTACTACCTCTGTTACACTTGTGAAGTACTGCATCTGTTACACCTATGAAGTACTGCCTCTGTTGTTACACTTGTGAAGTACTACCTCTGTTACACTTGTGAAGTACTGCATCTGTTACACCTATGAAGTACTGCCTCTGTTGTTACACTTGTGAAGTACTGCCTCTGTTGTTACACTTGTGAAGTACTGCCTCTTTTGTTACACTTGTGAAGTATTGTCTCTGTTATACTTGTGAAGTACTGCGTCTGTTACACTTGTGAAGTACTGCCTCTTTTGTTACACTTGTGAAGTACTGCCTCTATTATACTTGTGAAGTACTGCCTCTGTTATACTTGTGAAGTACTGCCTCTGTTGTTATACTTGTGAAGTACTGTCTCTGTTGTTACACTTGTGAAGTACTGCCTCTGTTACACTTGTGAAGTACTGCCTGTGTTCTACTTGTGAAGTACTGCGTCTGTTACACTTGTGAAGTACTGCCTCTGTTGTTATACTTGTGAAGTACTGCCTCTGTTCTACTTGTGAAGTACTGCCTCTGTTACACTTGTGAAGTACTACCTCTGTTACACTTGTGAAGTACTGCATCTGTTACACCTATGAAGTACTGCCTCTGTTGTTACACTTGTGAAGTACTACCTCTGTTACACTTGTGAAGTACTGCATCTGTTACACCTATGAAGTACTGCCTCTGTTGTTACACTTGTGAAGTACTGCCTCTGTTGTTACACTTGTGAAGTACTGCCTCTTTTGTTACACTTGTGAAGTATTGTCTCTGTTATACTTGTGAAGTACTGCGTCTGTTACACTTGTGAAGTACTGCCTGTGTTCTACTTGTGAAGTACTGCCTCTGTTGTTACACTTGTGAAGTACTGCCTCTGTTACATTTGTGAAGTACTGCCTCTGTTATACTTGTGAAGTACTGGCATGTTGTTACACTTGTGAAGTACTGCCTCTGTTGTTACACATGTGAAGTACTGCCTCTGTTGTTACACTTGTGCAGTACTACCTCTGTTACACTTGTGAAGTACTGCCTCTGTTGTTACACTTGTGCAGTACTGCCTCTGTTGTTACACTTGTGAAGTACTGCCTCTGTTACACTTGTGAAGTACTGCCTCTGTTGTTATACTAGTGAAGTACTGCCCCTGTTATACTTGTGAAGTACTGCCTCTGTTGTTACACTTGTGAAGTACTGCCTCTGTTCTACTTGTGAAGTACTGCCTCTGTTCTACTTGTGAAGTACTGCCTCTGTTATACTTGTGAAGTACTGCCACTGTTGTTACACTTGTGAAGTACTGCCTCTGTTATACTTGTGAAGTACTGCCTCTGTTATACTTGTGAAGTACTGCCACTGTTGTTACACTTGTGAAGTACTGCCTCTGTTCTACTTGTGAAGTACTGCCTCTGTTACACTTGTGAAGTACTGCCACTGTTGTTACACTTGTGAATTACTGCCTCTGTTGTTATACTTGTGAAGTACTGCCTCTGTTATACTTGTGAAGTACTGCCTCTTTTACACTTGTGAAGTACCTCCTCTGTTACACTTGTGAAGTACTGCCTCTGTTATACTTGTGATGTACTGCCTCTGTTGTTATACTTGTGAAGTACTGCCTCTGTTATACTTGTGAAGTACTGCCTCTATTGTTATACTTGTGAAGTACTGCCTCTGTTACACTTGTGAAGTACTGTCTCTGTTGTTACATGATAAGTTATTCTGGTTATGTTACAAAAGACTTTAAAATAAATTAATATAATATCTGTGATGTGTTCAAAATTAGGAACGGTTTCAATCAGAGAATTATAACCGACCTGTATAAATGTAAAGACATTGTCAGATCCTAAATAAAGATCCAGCTTATTTGAAGCTTTACTGACATTTGTGCTGGAGTCTTCATAAAATTTGATGTGACCATTAATCATATATTGGTGGTTTGAAGTACAAGTCAGCATTTTAGGATTCATTGCTATCTATAACATAGTTGAACATCTGGGATAGAGGGTCTGGTGTATTATTATTAGTGCATTTTTGTTCACAAGACAGTCCAATATCGAGGGAAACGGAGGAAGGCAGATGTTTCTTTACCATGTTTTTTAAATAATAAAGTTTTGGAGATGTTTTCAGTGTGACAAAAAGAGAAGTCAAGGTGTTTTCAAGCAGGACAAAAAAGAAAATAATTCAGAACTGATATAAATGGGACTGTGCCAGTTTGTTAAATATCGCCCCTCTACACCAAGTGCTTGATTTAGCAATGCATCGGGGCAATACTTATAACTTATGTAATTATCTAATTACTGTTGAGAAAAATAGATAAGATAAACCAATAAGCTAGACAGTGGACAAATGAGTATACAGTTAAAGTTTTAGCATATATACTGTAAGTTTTCCTCTGGGTGCTCCGGTTTCCTCCCACATTCCAAAGTAAGGGTCAGTAAGGCGTGGGCATGCTATGTTGATGCTGGATGTGCACGGTCTTGCTGATTTTCTTTGATCCAAAAGATGCATATCACAGTATGTTTCAATGCCCATATGACAAATAAAGCTAATATTTTCTCTCTTTAAGATTTCCATCTAATTATATAGAACATAGAAACATACCACACTGGAACAGGCCTTTTGGCCCACAATGTTGTGCCAAACAAATTAAATTAATTATCAAGTGGCCAACTAAACTCATCCTTTCTGTCTATACAATACCTATACCCTTCCAATTTCTTCACGTCCATGTGCCTATCTAAATGTCCCTAATGCCCCTTCCACCACCCCAGGCAGCGTATTCCAGGCATCCGCCACTCTCTGTAAAAAAGCTTGCCTCTCACGTTTCTTTTGAAATTACCCCCTTCTCACCTTAAATGCATGCCCTCTGGTTTTTAAATATATAAATATGGAATTATATCTAAAATTAGATAGGAACCTTAAGTTTTAAAGTTAGCCATTAGTTTGAACTCCAACAACTGTATTGGAAAACTTCAACAGTAACTCTAAAACTTTGGACCATTCACAACCGATCACTGGTACTAGTAATGATCTTTTACACTAAGAAAATGAAGAGACATTTAAGATTAAGGAAATAAAAGGCTGACGGTGTAGTCATTTATCAAAGGCTTGATAGGTTGTCGGAAGGCTACATGTTAAAGGAGATCACAAGATGATGAATAATGTTTTCTCTGATCACAATTTACTTAATTACAGTCCTTTTGTCTAGGAACTAAAGCAGGAGTTGCAAAAACACTAATTTCATGCATTCGTGCATGAGTTATGTCTCAAAGCTGCATTTTCCAGATGGTAACATTTCCACTGGAAGAACTAATGATGTGGATATATTTAGAGGAAAACCAATAAAAGAGTCTTTAACCTTCAACAGCAAAAGCTTGTTCTACAAAATGTTCCAAGGGATAAATTAACAAATACCAATTACACTGCTCACTGAGGTGTAATCAGCTGTAATAATCAAAATTAATTTTTAAAAATAATTAAACAGACCCTTGGGCAAATTCTCTATGCTTTCTGCTATGACATCACAGCTTACACTTGTACCTGTGACAGAAATTTCATTGTTTAGTAATCCTCCTATCTAAAACTTGCCACTTTGAACTGTAGAGATACCAGCAAATCTGTGAACACAGGAGTTTCTGCAGATGCTGGAAATCCAGAGCAACGCACAAAGTGCAGGGGCATCTCTGTAGGTCAGGCAGCATCTATGCAAATGAATAAACAGTCAACGTTTCAGGCTCTGATGAAAGGTCTCAGCCTGAAACATTGACTAACAGGAGAAAATCTGCAGATGCTTGAAATCCAAGCAACATACACAAAATGCTGGGGGACAGGCAGTATCAAAGGAAGAGTACAGTCGATGTTTCAGGCCGAGACCCTTACGTTGACTGTTTGTTACCCTCCATAGATGCTGCCTGACCTCTTTCATTCCTCCAGTATTTTGTGTATGTTGTTCTGGTAAATCCTTTCCACAACTTCAGGTGGAGGTTTCATGTGCAGTTGTAGCACTTGATGCACTGAAAGCTGGATGTTGCAACAATACTCATCTCACATTTCACTCTGGTAACTAACTCTGCACTCCTCAGGTCAGGCATGTACTTCACTGTGAAGCGTTTGTAACCAGTAATTTCCAAAGTAGCATCGGCATAAAGGAATTTGGCAATGGAACTTAACACGTGCCTGGGAAATATAGAGGGAGAGGAACATTGCTTGTTGTCGTAGGATCTCAGAGGTCCACAATAGAAATCACCCAAGTTGATATTATCTAAATCAGCAGGAGGAATGGAAGAAATTATAAATTTGTGAAACCAGCGCTTGCCTCTCTCTGAGATTTAGCTCCACATAGCCTTCAAGGGATCTAGAATCTACAGGAATTAAATTCAGGCCGAGAACTCTGATCGATTTTAGACAACCATCAAAAAAGGTGATAAACTCTGCTCGTTTAGATTTAGACTCAGATTGTGAAGTTGCAATGCAGTCTTCTATGCTCCAACTGTGAAGACAAGTATGCCACGTGCCTTCTTTGCAACTCAATCAACCTCAGTTGCCTCTTTCAGGGAACTATGGACTTGAAATCCCAGGTCTCTCTGCTTATCAACATTCCCTTGAGCTCTATGATTTACTGTAGATGCCCTACACCCTGACTTTCCAAAATGCATCACATCACACCTTTCGGGTTGAAATGCCACCTGCCAATGTTGCACCCAAACTTTCAGCTCATCTACATTCTGTTGTATCCTTAGACAATCACCCTCATTTCCACACCACCACCAACACTTGAGTCATTGATAAACTTACTAATTATGCCTCCTACATTCATAACCAAGCTGCTAACATAACATGTAGCATCCACACCACGACCACTGGACTCGAAATCAGTTACCTTCCCCAAAGCAGTAAGGCTGATCAACACCTCTACCCATAACTCCACCACTACTTTATTATTCCCCCTTAGTCACCTTATGTACAGCCCAGCATCACTTTATGGACATAAAATAAATCTATGTATATAAGCTATCTTTTGTGTCTCTTTTCCTAATGTATATGCTGCATCAAATCAGCAGTAACAATCATTTCACTTTCCTGACACTTGTGTACAGGAAATGACATTAAACAGCTTTAAACAATTCTATATCTTTAACAAATATATGACAAACATCGAAGATTCCATCAATGATCTCTGTGGTGTACCTTTGATCACATTTTTCCAGTCAGAAAAGCATCTACCCTCTGTCTCCCATCAACAAGTTTATTTGATCCAGTCTTTAAAAATCCCCCATTGTTCTGCCACACCTGTACCTGGTAACGTTTTCTTGAATTTAATGGTGGTCAGGCCCCTCGTCATCCCACATCCTCCAGGTAAGTCATGTTACCAGACCCTGATGATCTCCACTAATAGTCTACACACCAGAGAATATTGAACAGTACAACACATTGCAGGATCTTCGGCCCACAATGTTGTGCCGACCTTTGAACCTACTCTAAAATAAATCTAACCCCTTCCTCCTACACAGCCATCCATTTGTCTATCATCTATGTGCCTGTCTAAGAGTCTCATATATGTTCCTAATGGGCCTACATCTACTACCACTCCCTGGTAGGTCAGTCCATGCACCCACCACTCTCTGTGTAAAAAACATACATCTGACATCACCTCTATACTTTCCTCCAGTCACCTTAAAATTATGCCCCTTGTATTAATCATTGCCAGCCTGGCTGTCCACTTGATCTATGCCTCTTATCATCTTGTGGTGGGTCTCCATCATATCTGATGATGACAGGAAACCATGTCAGGAAAAGCCATTGTATTGGGGCAGTTCTACTCTCTTAACCTCAGAAGTTTGGGTCCAGTGCTACAAACAAGTATCACAAACTGAGGTCTTCCATGGTTGCAGTGGATGACCATGAAGTCTTCCGTGCCTTGTCATGTCCATTGCTCTCCATCGCTTCCTAGCCATTGAATTTTACTGTAAGTCTCATCCACCAAATCCACCAGACCAGAATTCACATGCTAGGACAGGCATGTCCTCATTCACTAGGGTATGAGGCCCACTGGCTACCCTAATCTGGTTTAGCCCACCTGCCGAAGTGGTGTACCAGGGTGTGGCCACTGTCACATGCAAACAGCCACTTGGAGCCTGAGCTGAGAGCTGACAAACAGTGGGGACCAATGGTGAGTGAGCTGCCCCAGAATGGACACAACATCTTGTACACCTCTATCAGGACACCTCTCATCTTCCTTCACTCCAAAAAGAAAAGTCCAGTTTACTCAACCTATTCTCATAAGACATAATCTCAAATCTGGGCATCATCTTGGCAAATCTCCTCTGCATCCTCTCCAAAGCTTCCACATCCTTTAATGAGACGAGCAGAATTGGGCACAATAATCCAAGTCTGGTCTAGCCAGGGTTTTATAGAGCAGCAGCATTACCTTGCAGCTCTTGAACTCATTTCACTGACTAATCAAGGCCAACACACCATAATCCAAAGATCCAACGATACTACTCCCCAAGCTTTCTTCCACACACATACTGTCCACATTGCCTAAGTCATCCTTACACACAGACCAACACTGTGTCATTTCTCATTTAGTGAAACTCAACTCACCTAAGGTCTTCTTAACAGGTTTCATAAGAACATCCACAGCAGGTCACTGGACCCCTCAAGCATGTCCTGCCACTCAGTATGACCATGGCTGACCTGCCTCAGAGCTCGTCTTCCCGTCTGTGTCAGTTGTCAATCCCCAGCTTTCAATAATGCACCCAAAGCTCAACCTCAGTGTAGAAAATTCCAGAGGTTCACCAACCTCTACAGGGAGAAATATGTACATGTTTTAAATGACTGCCTCTTTTCTGATATCTGTCTATCCATCTATCTATTGGTACCCCAACAGCCCCAATTTCACCCTGAGCTAATCACAAGGCAATTAACCTACCTGGTACATCTTTGGACTGTGGGAGGAAACCAGAGCACCTGGAGGAAACCCACACATTCCACAGGGAAGATGTACAGAGATTCCTTACAGAGAACTTCAGGATTGAACTTTAAACTCTGACACCCCAAGATGTAATAGTGTCAAGCTAACTGCTACACTACCGTGGCACCTTATCTTGTAATGATGACTCTTCATCTTCAGGTCTATCATGTCATAGTTTCTTTCCCTGCAGACGCTGCTTGACCTGCCTGTGTACATTTAGCATTTTCTGCTTCTTTATATGTTCAGCACCTGCAGTGTTTGTTACTATACTGGAAAATTTAGCAGAGGGATCAGGAAAGGGAGAATTTTCAACAAGTCAAGGCAAAAGGAAACATATTTGGGAATATACCTTTATAGTTAAATCATGGGATTCTCTTGAAAGCCGCTTGCCCACCAAACGCACGGCTGTAGACAGGCTCTCGGAGAACCATTCTGTTTTATTCTGCTGAACCTGCGCTGGGACACTTTTACTGCAGATGTTCTTCTTCTCTGAAGCTGAGAAACAAAAGCAAATCCAGATTAAGGAGCATCACAAAGGATCCCACCCACCCTGCTCATGGACTGTTTGTCCCACTCCCATCAGGGAGGAGGCTACATAGCATCCACACCAAGACCACCAGACTCAAAAACAGTTGCTATCCCCAAGCAGTAAGGCTGATCACCACCTCCACCCACTAACCCACCCCCTACACCCCCAACCTCCACTACTCTATCATTTCCTGTCAGAGTCAACTTATGTACAGACACTCCTGTGTCGAGTGTCACTTTATGGACATACAATCAATCTATGTATATAAGCTGTCTTATGTATTTATATTGATTGTGTTTTTTATTATTGTGTTCTTTATCTTATTTTGATTTCTTGTGCTACACCGGATCCAGAGTAACAATTATTTTGATCTCCATTTTACTTGTGTACTGGAAATGACATTAAACAATCTTGAATCTTGAATTAAAAAGTCAAGCACCCTCCAGCGATTTACCTTGAGTAAACGCTTGTGATCACCACAGGATGATTCATGTGGAAGAACATGAAAACTTGAGCTGCAGAACCACTCAGAAAAGATAAAATCAGCTTGTTGTTGCCTTACCTGACATACAGATAGGTGGTTAATGGTGGTAATGCATGGCTAAAAATAAAAAAGCTGGTGTGCCTTACATCTGGTAAAATAAATATTTACTTCAGTAAGTTCGCCCTCCTAGGGGACCAGAACCTTATCACAGGGTTTGGAGGCGGTGTGCCTTAATGACCCAGAGAGCAATGCTGGCTGGAGTCAGGGCTTTACGCTTTGGCTCTTGGTAAGTTCACCATATCAAACAGGTCAAAGGGTAGAGACTAGCCTAAGAGTGGTCCATTGGTCTCCCAGGTTCAGGGGTTCAGTACAAGGATAACAACATTGACTAATTAAACTGAACTGTTACAGAAACAGCAATGAAGAATCCTTCTACATCTGAGTGTGATGGTATTCCTGAGTTTCCACCCAGGACTTGTATGTCTGACGGTTGTGAAAACCGAGAGGAAGCTAGGGTGAGGACAATATGAGTGAGGTTGATGTTCTAGAGCATGTTGATATTAAGAGAGAGGTGTTGGAGTTGTTAAAATACATTAGGACGGATAAGTCCCCGGGGTCTGATGGAGTATTCCCCAGGCTACTCCACGAGGCAAGGGAAGAGATTGCTGAACATCTGGCTAGGATCTTTATGTCCTCGTTGTCCACGGGAATGGTACCGGAGGATTGGAGGGAGGCGAATGTTGTCCCCTTATTCAAAAAAGGTAGTAGGGATAGTCCAGGTAATTATAGACCAGTGAGCCTTACGTCTGTGGTGGGAAAGCTGTTGGAAAAGATTCTTAGAGATAGGATCTATGGGCATTTAGAGAATCATGGTCTGATCAGGGACAATCAGCATGGTTTTGTGAAGGGCAGATTGTGCCTAACAAGCCTGATCTTTGAGGAGGTGACCAGGCATATATATGAGGGTAGTGCAGTGGATGTGATCTACATGGATTTTAGTAAGGCATTTGACAAGGTTCCACACAGTAGGCTTATTCAGAAAGTCAGAAGGCATGGGATCCAGGGAAGTTTGGCCAGGTGGATTCAGAATTGGCTTGCCTGCAGAAGGCAGAGGGTCGTGGTGGAGGGAGTACATTCAGATTGGAGGATTGTGACTAGTGGTGTCCCACAAGGATCTGTTCTGGGACCTCTAGTTTTTGTGATTTTTATTAGCGACCTGGATGTGGGGTTAGAAGGGTGGGTTGGCAAGTTTGCAGACGACACAAAGGTTGGTGGTGTTGTAGATAGTGTAGAGGATTGTCAAAGATTGCAGAGAGACATTGATAGGATGCAGAAGTGGGCTGAGAAGTGACAGATGGAGTTGAACCCAGAGAAGTGTGAGGTGGTACACTTTGGAAGGACAAACTCCAAGGCAGAGTATAAAGTAAATGGCAGGATACTTGGTAGTGTGGAGGAGCAGAGGGATCTGGGGGTACATGTCCACAGATCCCTGAAAGTTGCCTCACAGGTAGATAGGGTAGTTAAGAAAGCTTATGGGGTGTTAGCTTTCATAAGTCAAGGGATAGAGTTTAAGAGACGCGATATAATGATGCAGCTCTATAAAACTCTAGTTAGGCCACATTTGGAGTACTGTGTCCAGTACTGGTCACCTCACTATAGGAAGGATGTGGAAGCATTGAAAGGGTACAGAGGAGATTTACCAGGATGCTGCCTGGTTTAGAGAGTATGGATTATGATCAGAGATTATGGGAGCTAGGGCTTTACTCTTTGGAGAGAAGGAGGATGAGAGGAGACATGATAGAGGTGTACAAGATATTAAGAGGAACAGACAGAGTAGACAGCCAGCACCTCTTCCCCAGGGCACCACTGCTCAGTACAAGGGGACATGGCTTTAAGGTAAGGGGAGGGAAGTTCAAGGGGGATAGTAGAGGAAGGTTTTTCACTCAGAGAGTGGTTGGTGCGTGGAATACACTGCCTGAGTCAGTGGTGGAGACAGATACACTAGTGAAGTTTAAGAGACTACTAGACAGGTATATGGAGGAATTTAAAGTAGGGGGTTATATGGGAGGCAGGGTTTGAGGGTCAGCACAACATTGTGGGCCGAAGGGCCTGTACTGTGCTGTACTGTTCTATGTTCTATGTTCTACCCGCACAATGAAGGAAGCTCTGAACGATGCGAGAGATGGAGAACCTTCATTGCTGCCCTGAACTCCAGTAGCGAAATGAGCAGTAAATAAATAAGTCACTGTCCTTCTCATAAACACCTACAAACTATAAATATACCATCATAAGGAGATTTCACTCAGTGGTTACGTTAACAGGTACTGGAGATTGCTAATAATGTGATCACAGAGTATATGTTTGTGGTCTTCTGCTGCTGTTGTCCATCCATTTCATGGTTTGATATGTCGTGCATTCAGAGGTGCTCTTCTGCACTCCACTGCATGGTTACTTGAGTTATTATCACCTTCCTGTCAGCTTGAACCAGTCTGGCCATTCTCCCTTGACTTCTGTCATTATACAAGGAGTTTTCACTCTCTGAACTACCGCTCATTGGATTTTTTTTTGTTTTTCGCACTATTTTCTATAAACTCTATAGACTATTGTGTGTGAAAATCCCAGATCAGCAGTTTCTGAAATACTCAAACCATCCCGTCTGGCACCAACAATCATTCCACAATCAAAGTAATTTTGATCACATTTCTTCGCCATTGTGATGATTGGTCTGAATGCTTTTATGTATTGACCTGCTGTCACATGATTGGCTGGTTAGATATTTGCATTAACGAGCAGGTGTACAGGTGTACCTAATAAGTTGACCACTGAGTGTAGATTGTTTTAGTGAGTGGACAAAGATAGAATATAATGTACGAAATGTTATATTGATAATAACTTAATAGGAAAACAACACAGAACAAAATATTATGTAAATGGTGAAAGGCTATCCAGTTCTAACATAACATAGTAAATTTGTTTATTATTCTCACATGTCCCAAGGTATAGTAAAATACTTTGTTTTGCATGTTGTCTGAAATGTGGGGCTGTAATTACAATCATATCAACTGCAATCTTATTAAATGGTGGAGTGAACATGAGAGACCTTGTTCCTAATCTGAATGCTTGTAGTACAACACACCACGGTAGTGAAGCTATTACAGCTTGGGTCATTAGAGGTCAGACTTCAATTCTGGTGTCGTTTGTGAGCAAGTTTGTACCTACTTCCCTGTGTGCCAGTGGGTTTCCTCCAGATGCTCAGTTTCCTCCCACCACCCAAAGGCGTTCCCAGTTAGTAAGTTAATCCGTCATTGTAAATTGTCCCATGATTAGCTTAGAGTTATATTGGGGGATTTCCGAGGCTGTTGGGTGGCAAAGGCTCAAAGAGCCATAAGGGTTTATTTCACACTGTATCGCTAAATAAATAAATAGATAGATAGATAAATACGCTCCGTTGGGATATTCTGATCTTGCAATTATTTCCCTGGGAGAAGGCTGAGAGAACCCTGACTACAAGAGAGGAGTCAAAAAGATGGTCAATGTTTCAGGTTGAGAGCTTTGATGTAATGCAGCATCACTGCCTGAAACGTCAACCATGCCGTTGCCTCCACAGATGCTGTCTGACCCTTTGGATTCTACCAGGTTCACTCCAGAGTCCAGCATCAGCATTGTTACCTCCTGAGGGAAAAGGAATCGGGCAATAGGATTTTACTTTCTAATTTTATTGAAAGATATAGCGCAGAGAAAACCCACGCATCCCATGGGGAGGTGGTACTGAGACTCCTTACAGGTGACATCAGAATTGAACTCCGAGCTCTAACACCCCGAGCTGCAATGGCATCGTGCTAACCGCTACGCTATTGTAACATCTGGTTAAGAAGAAAATAAACTGAAAATCATTAAAAATAAGTGCAGATGCTGAGAGTCTGAAATAAAATGGTGGAAACACTCAACAGGTCGTTAACCTGAAAAGTTAGCTCTGTTTCTCTGTCTACAGATACTGCCTGATCTGCTCAGCGTTTCTAATGTTTCCTGTTCTTGTCTCAGCTTAAACCAAAGCTTACAACCTCCCTTCAGTTCCAACTGAGCCTTCAATGTACTGACCGATATATTGAAGCCATGCTTTTGTTGCTGACTCTTCCCAGAGTGGAGAGACCTCAGAAATGTCAATGATCTTTTCACTGGAGCCCTGCTTTACAGAGAGGTCAATCTTGCAGCAGTCCTCCAGGCTCGATCTTCTCTGTACCATGAGATGATTCCACACCCATTCAACCAAATCGAAAACCTCTCGTTGAACTTGCAATTCAAAGCACAAAGAACATCTCAATAAAAATACTGCTTTTGTTGCTATTTCGCTGACTACATACAAACCTAAATACAACATGGATGAAAGACAAACTGAGAGCTATGTAGGAGGGAAGGATCAGATTGATCTTGGAGTGGATTAAAAGGTTGGCACAACATCATGGGCCAAAGGGCCTGTACAATGCTGTACTGCTCAATGTTCTTAATGTGCTTGGGAACTCAGCGGACTGAGGGCGTCTGTGGAGAGAAAGGAATTGTGGGCGATGGGAGTAGGCAGTTTAAATGGTTTGGCACAGCCTAGTGTTGTAACTTTTTATGACTCTATGACTCAAAGCAAGCTCTTTTCCCACTCTCACACGGGTTGAGAGAGATAATAAATCAGCCATGATGAACTAGTGAAACAGGCCTGAAGCCCTGATGCTGCTCCTGTATCTATGTTCTTACGGTCTGTGGTGAGGATAGTCTGCAGTGGGTAAAGGTCACAGGTCAAAACCAGCAACTGAACAACTACATGTAACAGACATACATGGAAGTGAATTCACTAAATTCTGGTTGAAAATGACAATGGACCCTGTCAAATCACAGCAAATATTCACTTGGGTCACTCGTTTTTCAGGAAGAAGAACTAGGCCTTGCCATCAAGTGTGGCTAATGTGATTCCAGCCCCACCCCTCGTTAATGTCCCTGAGTCAGTTCCTATTACCACACTCCCAGATCCAGTATCCTGCCTGAAATATGTACACACCTAACAAAATTAATCCCTCACCACCAGTAGACTTCTGAATGGACAATCAATTCATGTACGCTACCTCAGTATTTTTCCCTTTTTACACTACTTAATTTAATTTGCAATACATATAAATATATATATATTTCCTACTGTAATTTATATGTATTGCAATATATTGCTGTCAAAAACATATTTCACAACATCTTCCAGTGATATTAAACCTGATTCTGAAGTTCAGAAGACAAATTGTTTGAAAATTAACTAATCATTTATTCACTTGCTTTGAACAGACAATCCTTACCATTGTGTGTGTGAAAAGACTCGAAGGATCCATCATATTGCTCACTGGTTGCTGTGGATTGTAAAATCCAGGAGGCCTTTTTGCTGCCAGTTCCCACTCCAAAGCCCTCAGGATAACTGGAAAATGGAGTAAGATAAGCTCATAGCAGAGGAACCACCCAATGGAAACAGTATATCAATGGGAGTAAATCAGGTGGCTCGTTTTGACTCAGGAGATAGGTCACTCAGTTAACATCCTTTAAGCATGATACAGAAACACAATAGAATCAATAACCATATAACAATTACAGCACGGAAACAGGCCAGCTCGGCCCTTCGAGTCTGTGCCAAACGCTTACTCTCACCTAGTCCCCACTGACCTGCACTCAGCGCATAACCCTCCATTCCTTTCCTGTCCATATACCTATCCAATTTTTTTTTTTAAATGACAAAATCAAACCTGCCTCTACCACTTCTACTGGAAGCGCGTTCCACACAGCTACCACTCTCTAAGTAAAGAAGTTCCCCCTCGTGTTACCCCTAAACTTTTGCCCCTTAACTCTCAACTCATGTCCCCTTGTTTGAATCTCCCCTACTCTCAATGGAAAAAGCCTATCCAAGTCAACTCTATCTATCCCCCTCATAATTTTAAATACCTCTATCAAGTCCCCCCTCAACCTTCTACGCTCCAAAGAATAAAGACCTAACTTGTTCAACCTTTCTCTGTAACTTAGGTGCTGAAACCCAGGTAACATTCTAGTAAATCTCCTCTGTACTCTCTCTATTTTGTTGACATCTTTCCTATAATTCGGTGACCAGAACTGTACACAATACTCTAAATTTGGCCTCACCAATGACTTGTGCAATTTTAACATTACATCCCAACTCCTATACTCAATGCTCTGATTTATAAAGGCCAGCATACCAAAAGCTTTCTTCACCACCCTATCCACATGAGATTCCACCTTCAGGGAACTATACACCATTATTCCTAGATCACTCCGTTCTACTGCATTCCTCAATGCCCGACCATTTACCATGTAAAGTCACATCCAACAGGGAGGACACAACCAACAGAGAAAAAAACAACAGCAAACTGTGCAAATACAAAAAGAAGGAAAAAAGCTAAATAACAATTAAAATAAATAAATAAGCAATAAATATCAAGAACTGGAGATGAAGAGTCCTTGACAGTGAGTCCAATTCAGTTGAGCGAAGTTATCCTCTATAACTCAAGAGCCTGATGGTTGAGGGGTAATAATTGTTACTGAATCTGGTGGTGATGGACCTGAGGCTCCTGCACCTTCTTCATGATGGCAGCAGTAAGCAGAGAGCATGGCCTGGGTGGTGGGGCTCCTTGATGATGGAATTTGCTTTCCTGCAACAGTGGTCCATGTAGATTTGCTCAATGGTGAGGAGGACTGGGCCATATTCACTACTCCAAGTCTGATCTGTCTAGAGTTTAAAAAGTTGCAACAATACCTTACAGTTCTTGAACTCATTCCCCTGACTAATGAAGGCCAACATACCATAATCCAATAATCCATCGATCACTGCTCCCCATCAACCTCATGATCATTACTCCCCAAGTGTGGTCTAACCAGGGTTTTATAGGGCCGCAACATTATCTCACAGCTCTTGAACTCAATCCCCCAATTAATGAAGATCATCACACCACACACCTACTTAACAGGGCTCTGTTTGTGCTTAACGGTAGACATCTAAACATAGTGATTAGAATAAAGAATGCAGACAAGCTGGGTGCAAACACGATATGGTAGTTATCATAGAATTGTGGTTTAAATGGGAGTAATTTAATCTTCCTAATTTCAGGTTTTCAGGGGCAATAAAGAGTGGAAAATTAAAATGGAAAGGCAGGAGCGGGAATGACAGCAGTGAGAAGATGTTAGCAGGTCTCCAAATCTGAGCTGAACAAAGAACCTAAAAGGAGTAAGCACCATACTGGGAGAGTATCTCTGAATCCAAGGGTAAACAAATGCTCAGAGAGAACTGGAGAGGGTCCTGGGCTGTGATGGTGGGGATGTCAGGGATTGGAATGTTAACCAGTAGAAGGCAGTTTAAAAAGTACTGAGGACACTGACTTCCTCAGCAACAAGCCCAATGAGAGAAGCAACAATTCTGGATCTAGTTTTAAGATTTTTACTCCCTCACATTGTGAAATGGAAGTAAGATTTAAATAAATTATAAAAAATGTAGGGAACAATGTAGGGAGACAATGACGCCTCACGGCAACTCCTTTGCTTACATCTTCGGAAACAGCTCTATTTCTATCTTGGATATCTCTACTTTTCCCTTTCAGGGTTCTTTTGAAGACCCTGACCTGGAGTTACACACTGACTTCGGTTCTTCACGGGAATGGGACCTGCTCTCGGGGTCTCATGACTGGCTGTTATTCGATATGCCAAGGATGCATCCTAAGAGATTAGCTCATCTTTGGAGTTTCTAGATTTTGAAACTCTGGAGGCGGGCAGTCTCGAAGTCAATGCCTCTGCAGGGGATCAGTGTGTCATGGGAGATGGAAGATTGAAAGCAACAAGCTGGCTGCTGGCTGTGTGCCCAAAGAGCAGAGTTCTTTGGGCACAGAGCTCGGAAAAATGGCCTTTTAACATCATAAACCAGCGAGTAGTTTGTTATGTCTCGTCTCTCGCTATGAAACAGAGACACCTCTTTTTCCTTTATTAGGGAGAGAGAGCCTGTGGTTTATCAAAATACCGGGTGAGCGAAGTAGTTTTTGGGGTACTGCAAGTCTGTGCCTTCATTGATGCTTTGCCGCGCACTTGAGTGCTCGGTGGGGGATGCTGATGATTTTTTTTTGCTCGGTGGGGGATGCTGATGATTTTGTTTTGCTCGGTGGGGGATGCTGATGATTTTTTTTTGCTCGGTGGGGGATGCTGATGATTTTTTTTTGCTCGGTGGGGGATGCTGATGATTTTTTTTTGCTCGGTGGGGGATGCTGATGATTTTTTTTTGCTCGGTGGGGGATGCTGATGATTTTTTTTGCTCGGTGGGGGATGCTGATGATTTTTTTTGCTCAGTGGGGGATGCTGATGATTTTTTTTGCTCAGTGGGGGATGCTGATGATTTTTTTTGCTCAGTGGGGGATGCTGATGGGTTTTTTTTGCTCGGTGGGGGATGCTGATGATTTTTTTTGCTCGGTGGGGGATGCTGATGGGTTTTTTTTGCTCAGTGGGGGATGCTGATGGGTTTTTTTTGCTCGGTGGGGGATGCTGATGATTTTTTTTGCTCGGTGGGGGATGCTGATGGTTTTTTTTGCTCGGTGGGGGATGCTGATGGGTTTTTTTTTGCTCGGTGGGGGATGCTGATGATTTTTTTTTGCTCGGTGGGGGATGCTGATGATTTTTTTTGCTCGGTGGGGGATGCTGATGGGTTTTTTTTGCTCGGTGGGGGATGCTGATGATTTTGTTTTGCTCGGTGGGGGATGCTGATGATTTTGTTTTGCTCGGTGGGGGGATGCTGATGATTTTGTTTTGCTCGGTGGGGGATGCTGATGATTTTGTTTTGCTCGGTGGGGGGATGCTGATGATTTTGTTTTGCTCGGTGGGGGATGCTGATGATTTTGTTTTGCTCGGTGGGGGATGCTGATGATTTTGTTTTGCTCGGTGGGGGGATGCTGATGATTTTGTTTTGCTCGGTGGGGGATGCTGATGATTTTGTTTTGCTCGGTGGGGGGATGCTGATGATTTTGTTTTGCTCGGTGGGGGGATGCTGATGATTTTGTTTTGCTCGGTGGGGGATGCTGATGATTTTTTTTTGCTCGGTGGGGGATGCTGATGGTTTTTTTTTGCTCGGTGGGGGATGCTGATGATTTTTTTTTGCTCGGTGGGGGATGCTGATGATTTTTTTTTGCTCGGTGGGGGATGCTGATGATTTTTTTTTGCTCGGTGGGGGATGCTGATGATTTTGTTTTGCTCGGTGGGGGATGCTGATGATTTTTTTTGCTCGGTGGGGGATGCTGATGATTTTTTTTGCTCGGTGGGGGATGCTGATGATTTTTTTTGCTCGGTGGGGGATGCTGATGGGTTTTTTTTGCTCGGTGGGGGATGCTGATGATTTTTTTTTGCTCGGTGGGGGATGCTGATGATTTTTTTTTGCTCGGTGGGGGATGCTGATGATTTCTTTTGCTCGGTGGGGGATGCTGATGATTTTTTTTTGCTCGGTGGGGGATGCTGATGATTTTTTTTTGCTCAGTGGGGGATGCTGATGATTTTTTTTGCTCGGTGGGGGATGCTGATGATTTTTTTTGCTCGGTGGGGGATGCTGATGATTTTTTTTGCTCGGTGGGGGATGCTGATGGTTTTTTTTTGCTCGGTGGGGGATGCTGATGATTTTTTTTGCTCGGTGGGGGATGCTGATGATTTTTTTTGCTCGGTGGGGGATGCTGATGGTTTTTTTTTGCTCGGTGGGGGATGCTGATGATTTTTTTTGCTCGGTGGGGGATGCTGATGGTTTTTTTTTGCTCGGTGGGGGATGCTGATGATTTTTTTTTGCTCGGTGGGGGATGCTGATGATTTTTTTTGCTCAGTGGGGGATGCTGATGATTTTTTTTGCTCGGTGGGGGATGCTGATGATTTGTTTTGCTCGGTGGGGGGATGCTGATGATTTTGTTTTGCTCGGTGGGGGATGCTGATGATTTTTTTTTGCTCGGTGGGGGATGCTGATGGGTTTTTTTTGCTCGGTGGGGGATGCTGATGATTTTTTTTTGCTCGGTGGGGGATGCTGATGATTTTTTTTGCTCGGTGGGGGATGCTGATGATTTTTTTTGTTCGGTGGGGGATGCTGATGGTTTTTTTTGCTCGGTGGGGGATGCTGATGATTTCTTTTTGCTCGGTGGGGGATGCTGATGATTTTTTTTGCTCGGTGGGGGATGCTGATGGTTTTTTTTTGCTCGGTGGGGGATGCTGATGATTTTTTTTTGCTCGGTGGGGGATGCTGATGATTTTGTTTTGCTCGGTGGGGGATGCTGATGATTTTTTTTTGCTCGGTGGGGGATGCTGATGGGTTTTTTTTTGCTCGGTGGGGGATGATGATGATTTTTTTTGCTCGGTGGGGGATGCTGATGGGTTTTTTTTGCTCGGTGGGGGATGCTGATGATTTTTTTTTGCTCGGTGGGGGATGCTGATGATTTTTTTTTGCTCGGTGGGGGATGCTGATGATTTTTTTTGCTCGGTGGGGGATGCTGATGATTTTTTTTTGCTCAGTGGGGGATGCTGATGATTTTTTTTTGCTCGGTGGGGGATGCTGATGATTTTTTTTGCTCGGTGGGGGATGCTGATGATTTTTTTTGCTCAGTGGGGGATGCTGATGATTTTTTTTGCTCAGTGGGGGATGCTGATGATTTTTTTTGCTCAGTGGGGGATGCTGATGATTTTTTTTTGCTCGGTGGGGGATGCTGATGATTTTTTTTGCTCGGTGGGGGATGCTGATGGTTTTTTTTGCTCGGTGGGGGATGCTGATGGTTTTTTTTGCTCGGTGGGGGATGCTGATGATTTTTTTTGCTCGGTGGGGGATGCTGATGATTTTTTTTGCTCAGTGGGGGATGCTGATGATTTTTTTTTGCTCGGTGGGGGATGCTGATGGGTTTTTTTGCTCGGTGGGGGATGCTGATGGTTTTTTTTGCTCGGTGGGGGATGCTGATGGTTTTTTTTGCTCGGTGGGGGATGCTGATGATTTTTTTTGCTCGGTGGGGGATGCTGATGATTTTTTTTGCTCGGTGGGGGATGCTGATGATTTTTTTTGCTCGGTGGGGGATGCTGATGATTTTTTTTTTGCTCGGTGGGGGATGCTGATGGTTTTTTTTGCTCGGTGGGGGATGCTGATGATTTTTTTTTGCTCGGTGGGGGATGCTGATGATTTTTTTTGCTCGGTGGGGGATGCTGATGATTTTTTTTTGCTCGGTGGGGGATGCTGATGATTTTTTTTTGTTCGGTGGGGGATGCTGATGATTTTTTTTGCTCAGTGGGGGATGCTGATGATTTTTTTTTGTTCGGTGGGGGATGCTGATGATTTTTTTTGCTCAGTGGGGGATGCTGATGATTTTTTTTGCTCAGTGGGGGATGCTGATGATTTTTTTTGCTCGGTGGGGGATGCTGATGATTTTTTTTTGCTCAGTGGGGGATGCTGATGGTTTTTTTTGCTCGGTGGGGGATGCTGATGGTTTTTTTTGCTCGGTGGGGGATGCTGATGATTTTTTTTGCTCGGTGGGGGATGCTGATGGTTTTTTTTGCTCGGTGGGGGATGCTGATGATTTTTTTTTGCTCGGTGGGGGATGCTGATGGTTTTTTTTTGCTCAGTGGGGGATGCTGATGATTTTTTTTTGCTCGGTGGGGGATGCTGATGGTTTTTTTTGCTCGGTGGGGGATGCTGATGATTTTTTTTGCTCGGTGGGGGATGCTGATGATTTTTTTTTGCTCGGTGGGGGATGCTGATGATTTTTTTTGCTCGGTGGGGGATGCTGATGATTTTTTTTGCTCGGTGGGGGATGCTGATGATTTTTTTTGCTCGGTGGGGGATGCTGATGGTTTTTTTTTGCTCGGTGGGGGATGCTGATGATTTTTTTTGCTCGATGGGGGATGCTGATGATTTTTTTTTGCTCGGTGGGGGATGCTGATGATTTTTTTTGCTCGGTGGGGGATGCTGATGATTTTTTTTGCTCGGTGGGGGATGCTGATGATTTTTTTTGCTCGGTGGGGGATGCTGATGATTTTTTTTGCTCGGTGGGGGATGCTGATGGTTTTTTTTTGCTCGGTGGGGGATGCTGATGATTTTTTTTGCTCGGTGGGGGATGCTGATGGTTTTTTTTTGCTCGGTGGGGGATGCTGATGGTTTTTTTTTGCTCGGTGGGGGATGCTGATGATTTTTTTTTGCTCGGTGGGGGATGCTGATGATTTTTTTTGCTCGGTGGGGGATGCTGATGATTTTTTTTTGCTCGGTGGGGGATGCTGATGGTTTTTTTTGCTCGGTGGGGGATGCTGATGATTTTTTTTGCTCGGTGGGGGATGATGATGGTTTTTTTTGCTCGGTGGGGGATGCTGATGATTTTTTTTTGCTCGGTGGGGGATGATGATGATTTTTTTTGCTCGGTGGGGGATGCTGATGGTTTTTTTTTTGCTCAGTGGGGGATGCTGATGATTTTCTTTTGCTCAGTGGGGGATGCTGATGATTTTTTTTGCTCGGTGGGGGATGCTGATGATTTTTTTTTTGCTCAGTGGGGGATGCTGATGATTTTCTTTTGCTCAGTGGGGGATGCTGATGATTTTTTTTGCTCAGTGGGGGATGCTGATGATTTTCTTTTGCTCGGTGGGGGATGCTGATGATTTTTTTTGCTCGGTGGGGGATGCTGATGATTTTTTTTTGCTCGGTGGGGGATGCTGATGATTTTTTTTGCTCGGTGGGGGATGCTGATGATTTTTTTTGCTCGGTGGGGGATGCTGATGGTTTTTTTTTTGCTCAGTGGGGGATGCTGATGATTTTCTTTTGCTCAGTGGGGGATGCTGATGATTTTTTTTGCTCGGTGGGGGATGCTGATGGTTTTTTTTTTGCTCAGTGGGGGATGCTGATGATTTTCTTTTGCTCAGTGGGGGATGCTGATGATTTTTTTTTGCTCGGTGGGGGATGCTGATGATTTTTTTTGCTCGGTGGGGGATGCTGATGATTTTTTTTTGCTCGGTGGGGGATGCTGATGATTTTTTTTTGCTCGGTGGGGGATGCTGATGATTTTTTTTTGCTCGGTGGGGGATGCTGATGATTTTTTTTTGCTCGGTGGGGGATGCTGATGATTTTTTTTTTGCTCGGTGGGGGATGCTGATGATTTTTTTTTTGCTCGGTGGGGGATGCTGATGATTTTTTTTGCTCAGTGGGGGAGGGGGAATCATTGCTTTGCTGCTGCTTATGCATGGGGGGAGTTGGGGGATCTTTGGGGTTCTAACATTTAACTGTCATTCATTCTTTGGGGCACTCCTCTGTTTTCATAGATGGTTGCGAGGAAAAAGCATTTCAGGATGCATATTGTATACATTTCTCTGACATTACCTTTGAAACCTTTGAAACAAGGAGCAAGAAGGAGTATCAGTGGGAAAACATTCTGTGATAGTGATCGCAATACAAAAACCACAAGCAAATGGGAATAGGCCATTCACCCCCTCAGCCTTCCCTGTTCAATGTGATCATGGCTGATCTGTCAAACCTGTCTACCTCCTTGTTAAATACAACCAGTGATCCATCCTTCATAGTCCTCCAATTAGAGAATTCTAGAGATTCAATTCCTTCTGTGCAAGGAAATTCCAAGACAACTCAATTGTCTTAATTGTGCCACCCAGTTCCTTCTTTTCAGTGTCTCCTATCAGTGGAATTAATTCAACATCTACTCTTTGGTCCCTTGGAATCTCATATTTCAGTGAGATTTCCCCTCATTCTTCTAAACTCTAAAGACAACAGAACTAACTTCTTAAGGCACTCCTGATATGACAACTGGCGAATCTTTTTCGGACTACAGGGTTTGTGAACATCATTGATGTTTGTTTATCTCCACTCATTTATCTTGACTATTTGGGGTGCCATGGTTATGTAGCAGCTAGCCTAATGCTATTACAGCACCATGTTCAATTCTGCTGCTGTCTGTAAGGGGTTGGTATGTTCTCTCCATGACCACGTGAGTGTACATGTGTATGATTGACTGACAATAACTTGAACATGAACTTGTTTACCTTCCAGTTTTAATCTGACAAAGACAATGGGTGAGGCAAATGATGAAAGACAAGTTGGAGTTGTATGTTGCAAAAATCACATCCCATTGTTCTTGCAGGAATTTCAGAGTGTTCAACAGGATGAGTAAGTCCATGGACGATTGTCTAGGCCTCGACAGGCAATATAGGATTGCTCTGTTTAAACTGCTATACAGGCTGCTCACAACTTGATCTTTCTGGCAATAAACAAGCTCCATCACCTAAGGAAAGGAAAAAAAGCACAAGCAATCAGACTCCAGAGTCCTGGAAATTAAGGAAAAGATTCAAGATTGTTTAATGTCATTTCCAGCACACGCATGTAAACAAGAACAAAATAAATGTTACTCCAGATCCAATGCAGAACAAAAAAATCCAATAAGATAAAGTCACAATCATAATAAAAATACAATAAATAGTGGGTAGAAGCGTTGATCTGCCTTACTGCTTGGGGAAAGTAACTGTTTTTATTTGTTTAGCTTTATTTGTCACATGTACATCAAAACATACAGTAAAATGCGTCATTTGTGTCAAATCAAATCAGCAAGAATTGTGAACTGTGCAAGTGTTGGCAGTTTTCCAGCACCAACATAGCAGGCCCACAATTCACTAAGCTTAACCCATATGACTCTGGAATGTGGGAGGAAACTGGAGCACCCGGAGGAAACCCACGGAGTCATGGAGAGAATGTACAATCTCCTTATGGACAGCGGCAGGAATCAATCCCCAATCGTTTTCCACCAGTGGAAACTTTTCAACATCTCTCTCTTGGCCCCATGGAATCTTATATTCCAGTGAGTTCACCCCTCATTCTCTAAACTGCAAAGATAACAAAACTAACTTCTCAAGCTGCTCGTGATACCTAGTAGTAGCGGAGCACAGCAGGGAACCTACTTAAAAAATAGCCACTGACAAAGGATCAGTAACTTTAGAAACATTTCATATTGACGTTTATTTTAATATTTAATTTGTTATATTTTAATCCGTCTTTAATAATTGTGTTTATTCTTCAGTAGTATTGTATGCAGTTCTGGTCACAGGAAAGATTTTATTAAGATTGAAAGAGTACAAAGAAAATTTATAAGGAGTTGCCAGGACTTGAGAACCTGGGTTATAAGGAAAGATTGTTTGGTAGCTTGTTCCACACTCTTGCAACCCTCTCAGTGAAGAAGTTACCCCTCATATACCCTTTAAACTTTTCACCTTTCACCTTTAACACATGATATCCAGGTGTAGTCCCACCCAACCTCTGTGGCAAAAGCCTGCTTGCACTTACCCTATCTATATCCCTCATAAATTTGTATATCTCTATCAAATCTCCCCTCAATCTTCTACATTTCAAGCAATAGCATCCTAACCATTCAATCTTTCCCCATAACTCAGGTCCTCCAATCCCAGCAACATCCTTGAAAGTTTTTTTTGCACTCTTTCAATATTGTTTACATCTTCCCTGTGGGTAGGTGACCAAAACTGCGCGCAACACTACAAATTAGGCTAACCAACATCTTATACAACTTTTACATAACATCCCATCTTCTGTACTCAATACTTTGATTTATGAAGACCAATTTGCCAGAAGCTTTCTTTACAACCTTATCTAGCTCTGATGCCACTTTCAGTGAATTATGGACCTGTATTCCCAGATCAGTGCCCTACCGTTCACTGTGTAAGATCTACCATGGTTGGTCCTACTGAAAGGCAAAAACTTGCACTTTTCTGCATTAATTCCATCTTCCATTTTTAATCCATTTTTCCAGCTGTCTAAATCCCACTGCAAGTCATGATTGCCTTCCTCACTGTCCACTAAAACCCCAATCATGGTGTCATGTGCAAATTTGCTGATTCTGTTAACCACTTTATCATCCAGGTCATTAATATAGATGCAAACAACAACGGACACCGCACTGATCTCTGCAGTGCGCCACTAGTCACAGGCCTCCAGTCAGAGGGGCAACCACTCACAAACAAGAGAAAATCTGCAGATGCTGCAAATCCAAGCAACACACACAAAATGCTGGAGGAACTCAGCAGGCCAGGGAGTATCTATGGAAAAAGAGTGCAATTGACATTTTGGGCCGAAACCCTTCAGCAGGACTGGAGAAAAAAAGTTGAGGAGTAAATTTTAAAGGTGGGGGGAGGGGAGAGAGAAACACAAGTTGATAGGTGAAACCTGAAGGGGGAGGGATGAAGTAAAGAGCTGGGAAATTGATTGGTGAAAGAGATACAGGGCTTGAGAAAGCAGTCTAATTGTCATTCAACCATACATGAATATCCATGAATACAGCCAGATGAAATATTACTTCTCTGGACCAAGATGCAAAGCACAGTACCAACAGTCATACACAGTGCAAGGTACATATAACACATATAAGGTATCAGTAGAATACAGCCTCACAAAAAATACATAGCCGAAGCCCTTGAGTTCATGACTGTGGTAACAGTCTGCAGTTGAACACAATAAATCTTGTCTTCTGCTGAGTGAACACTGTGGGGGTGTCAGCACCAACTCCAACGTGGACACTGCACCACTCCACCATTCTGCCTCCAGCACTCCGATAGAGCATAACAACTCTGACGCCTCCCCCCAGGTGGCCACAAACAGGCAACACCGCGTCTTGAGGTCTTGTCCTCAACACGACCGAGACCATGCAGCTCCCCGCCATCCGCAAATCAGACTTGCAGAATTCCACATTAACAATGTCCAACAGGGTCTTGCGATCACAAGAAAAGCAATTACTCGCAGTTAGGCTGCACACCACCTTCACACACCAACACCTCTCTAACACAGACAGCAGCACGATCCACACCTATTCCAGCCCCTTCAGTTTTGTTGTCAACAAGCAACTCATTGATCAGGTAGACCTGTAGTAATTTAAGTTCTTAATGTCCAGCAGGATTTTCATGTCAACGTGAAACTGAGAATTTTAAATATTTTCCTTTTGCATTTTTTATCAGCCAATATTGGCTTTAACATCTTGATTTAAATAAATGCACATCCTTATCTTAAGTACTTTATTGAGCAAGCAAGGCACTGTACCTTACAGATCTGTTTGGTGAGGAAATGAAGGACCTGCTCAGGGTTCACATCAAGCATTCTGGAATACAACTTGTCAACAATTCTTTGGCTAAAATAGATAATGTTTCCAAACAGTATGACCAATTTCCCCTCAGAGGTGCCTTGCGTCTGACCTGGTCCTAAGAATATATGGAATGATAATAATTCATTAGGCCATAGCTTAATTGCATAGTTAGTCACACATGAAGCATCTATGGAGAGGAATAAACAGTAATGTTATTAAGGAATAACAGTTATTCCTGTTTAGTTTGTTTATTCCTTTCCATAGATGCTGCCTGACCTGCTGAGTTTCTCCAGCATTTTGTGTGTTACTCTGCATTTGTGTTTATAGTCACACACAAAAGACTTCTTAAGGCAACCCAACAGCACTTCTAATTTCAAGTTCAAGTTCAAGCTTAATTGTCATTCAACCATACATGAATACACACGAATGCAGCCAAACAAAACTGTTCCTCCGAGGCCAAGTGCAAACACGACACACACAGCACAAGGCACATGTAGCACATGTAATTATGACAGAAGTTTACAGAGATTAGACATGTCACCCCAAGCTTTGACTAACTTCTATGGATGCACAGTTGCTCCACAGTTTGTATTCAAACATCAGGGCCCAGGAACAGAAAAGACTACAGCAAGTGGTGGATACATCCCAGTCCATCACAGAAAACTCCCTACCCACGACTGAGCACATTTACAGAGAGCACTGCCCCAAGAAAGCAGCATCCATCATCAAGGATCCCCAGCATCCAGACCAGCTCTCTTCCTGCTACAGGCCTCGGGCAGGAGGTACAGGGAGCTTAGGTTCTACACTGTTAAGTTAGAACCATAGAACATTACAGCACAGAAACAGGCCTTTTGATCCTTCTTGGCTGTGCCAAACCATTTTTCTGCCTAGTCCCACTGACCTGCACCTGGACCGTATCCCTCCATACACCTCTCATTCATGTACCTGTCCAAGTTTTTCTTAAATGTTAAAAGTGAGCCCGCATTTACCACTTCATCTGGCAGCTCATTCCACACCCCCTCCACTCTTTGTATGAAGAAGCCCCCCCCCCCAATGTTCCCTTTAAACTTTTCCCCCTTCACCCTTAACCCATGTCCTCTGGTTTTTTCCTCCCCTAGCCTCAGTGGAAAAAGCCTGCTTGTATTCATTCTATCTATACCCATCATTTTTCTACGCTCCAGGGAATAAAGTCCTAACCTATTCAACCTTTCTCTGTAACTCAGTTTCTCAAGTCCCAGAAACATGCTTGTAAACCTTCTCTGCACTCTTTCAACCTTATTAATATCCTTCCTGTAATTCGGTGACCAAAACTGCACACAATACTCCAAATTCAGCCTCACCAATGTCTTATACAACCTCACCATTACATTCCAACTCTTATACTCAATACTTTGATTTATAAAGGCCAATGTACCAAAAGCTCTCTTTACGACCCTATCTACCTGTGACACCACTTTTAGGGAATTTTGTATCTGTATTCCCAGATCCCTCTGTTCTACTGCACTCCTCAGTGCCCTACCATTTACCTTGCATGTTCTACCTTGGTTTGTCCTTCCAAAGTGCAATACCTCACACTTGTCTGTATTAAACTCCATCTGCCATTTTTCAGCCCATCCTTCCAGCTGGTCCAAATCCCTCTGCAAGCTTTGAAAACCTTCCTCACTGTCCACTGCACCTCCAATCTTTGTATCATCAGGTTCAGGAATCAAAGCCAATAGACATGGTTATGTCAGAGAGTTGTGGGACAGGAGAATTCCAGACATGTACAGAAGTGAGGACATGGAGGAATTAGACAACAAGAGACAATCTAGCTCAGAGCACAAGGACAATGCAAGAACAGATATTGCACTGACTCAGGATACAGCAGCATTTGGGAACACCAAGTAATGAAGGAATTTGTCTCTGACTAACCATTTCTGAACAAGGGATTTACCAAAGGATGTTCCTCAACGGTAATGTGAAATACATCCATGATGAAGAGCAACATCTCAGTTTGGAATGTCTTCCTCTGCTCTTCACTGACTTTCTCCGGTAACCCCTGCAGTAAAAGGAACAGGTATAGGAATTATATCAAACATTGTCTACGAAACAGCCTTTGATAGTAACAAGGGAACATAAGCAAATTTATACAGGTGAACTGTAGAGAATATTCTGACTGGTGGCATCAACGCCTAGTCTGGAAGCTCTCATACACAGGGTTGCAAGGGGCTGCAGAGGGTTGTAGACTTGGCCAGTTCTGTCACAGGCTATCTCATGTCATTGAGGACATCTTCAAGAGCCAGTGCCTCAGGAAGCCAACATTCATCATTCAAGACCACCAACATCCAGGGCATACCCTTTTCACGTTACCACCATCGGAGAGAAGTTACAGGAGCCTGAAAAGACACACTCAATGTTTCAGGGACAGCTTCTCTGCCATCAGATTTCTGAATGGTCCATGGACCCATCAATTCTTGCAGGCTGCCCCCACTACAAACCTCACAGATTTGATTTGATGCAAACAACATGTTTGTTTCAATGTTTCAATGCAAATGTGACAAATAAACCTCTTTATCTTTAAAGCAACCTCACCATTCCTCTTTTATTTATTTATTTTTATTGTGACATAGTAATTTTGTTATGTCTTACACTGTACTGGCTGCAGCAAAGCAACAAACTTCACAACATACATTAGTGATAATAAACCTGATTCTGATTTTGAGGTGAGTTTGAGGAGACTTGATGCATCACCAAAGATCTCACAGATATACCATGGGGAGCATTCTAACTGGCTGCATTATCCTCTGGTATGGAGGGTGGGTGGAGTGGGGCTACTGCACAGGATTGAAATAAGCTGCAGAGTTGTAAACCCATCATGGGCACTAGCCTCCTTAGTATCCAAGACATCTTCAAGGAGCAATGCCTCAAAAAGGTGGCATCCGTCACTAAGGATCTCCTCTCTTATTGCTACCATCAAGGAGGTGGTACAGGCACAGGCAACGATTCAAAAACAGCTTCTTCCTCTCTGCCATCCAATTCTTGAATGGGCCAAAATATGCTGAAAAGCTTGAATTTGTGTGCCACCTCGACAAATCATTCCATACATAAGTAAATCGAGGTAGTTAAAAAGAAAAACAGAACACAGAACATAGTGTTACAGTTACAGAGGCACTCTAGCTCTCTGTGATAGGGATAGCTGGAACAGCCCCTTTAAAGATTCAGGCCACTCTGTTGATTGGAGGCCGCGAATGGTGCCAGGATTTTAATATTTAAAGAGCACTTGAACTGACGTTTGGCACTCAGTTCTACTTTGGATTATCGTCTAACGTGTAGTTTGCTACTCTGATCTCATTTCATTCTCGTATCATCTATCAATTCTAGTCTGGATACACCAGCGCCTGGGTCCTAACTATCCTCGTCACACAGAGAAGGTGCAGTGCAGGTAGACAAATAAAGTGCAAGGCCACAACAAGGTAGATAGTGTCATAAGGAAAGCTTTTGGCATCATCTTAGCTTGGTTGGGCTCAAGGAGGCGCACCTGCTGCCTATCGGTTGGCTGTGAATATAAGGCCCTTCCTATCCCTCACCTCCGATGGGTTGTGCCCCGCGATCTGCCTTGGAGCTCCTCGACCTGCCCAGGCCCGTGTCCTGCCTGGGAAGTCCGGGCACTGCCCAGGAATTCTGCGGCCCACCCATGGGACTATCCTCCTAGCATTCCTAGTCCCAAGAACCCATCCTCAAGCCAAGCCTCTAGACCCCAGCCTCTAGCCAAGTCTCAGGACTCAAGTCTCTAGACCCCTGCCTCTAGCCAAGCCTTGAGAGCCTCTCTGAACTCCAAGATCATCTCTGAACTCCAGGGTCCTCTCCAAATGCCACGGTCATCTCCGAACGCCATTGTCTCCATGAATGCCACAGTCTCCACACCTTGTCCTATCCTTTAGCTTGTCCCATCCTGCCCGCAGTACTTCAGTGCCTGCGTCCTGCATTTGGGTCCAGTCTCACGTCCCCTTTTGACATGCAGTCGTATGTGCTTTCATTGGGAAAGATAGAAGAGGGAGTGTTTGTCCTGTCCTCAACCGCGTAGACTGATTTCCCAAGCTAGTAGAAAATACAGATGAGAATCAGCTGGTTTGCATGATGGACTGGTTTGTGTTCATAACTTTCTGAAGTTTATCGCCAACTCAATTAGGGAACTGTGTGCAGTGGGGAACATTATGGTCTCGTCTCTCTGCTCTGGTTGAGAAAATCCAAAATCAAAATTGAGTTTTCTGTCATATGCTCAAGTCCATGTATACACTGGTGCAGCATCACAGGTCCACAGCATCAGATAAACAGCATTCAGAAGAAAACAATGTTTTTGCAAGAAAGAACACAATTAGAACAAAAAAAATCCATTCTAGTGTAAAGTGATCAAAGTGGTCATCTGACTAGGGTTGTGCCAGCTGATCAAAGCTGAAAGTCCCAAGTAAATTTATTCTCAAAGTATGTACCGTAGATTCCGGACTACAGAGCGCACCTGATTAAAAGCCGCTGACTCTAATTTTAGAAATAAAATCAATTTTTTAATTGTAAAGGCCGCACCAGATTTTAGGCCGCACCGCTATTTTTAAATATACATACGTATCGGTAACACAAATTACGTTGCATATACTTTTTTACTGAACAGCACGAACAACATTCCAATATCTCCTAGCGACTGGTAAAAATATATATACTGCGAGCCTTTAACTTAAAAGCAGCGTTTTCGCTCGGGTCTAATCGGGTCTGACGCGCTTGCGTAATGCGATCGGGTCTGACGCGCTTGCGTAACGCGATCGGGTCTAATCGGGTCTGACGCGCTTGCGTAACGCGATCGGGTCTGACGCGCTTGCGTAATGTGATCGGGTCTAATCGGGTCTGACGCGCTTGCGTAACGCGATCGGGTCTAATCGGGTCTGACGCGCTTGCGTAACGCGATCGGGTCTGACGCGCTTGCGTAATGCGATCGGGTCTAATCGGGTCTGACGTGCTTGCGTAACGCGATCGGGTCTAATCGGGTCTGACGCGCTTGCGTAACGCGATCGGGTCTGACGCGCTTGCGTAACGCGATCGGGTCTGACGCGCTTGCGTAACGCGATTGGGTCTAATCGGGTCTGACGCGCTTGCGTAACGCGATCGGGTCTAATCGGGTCTAATCGGGTCTGACGCGCTTGGGTCTTGCTTTTCTTCGAGTATTTTCCATGTTGATGAGGGTGAGTACAAATGACTGATTTACAATAATTTAATTGTGAAAGTGCGCTTGATTTATCGTACAATTTCATTGGACCTCTGTGAACTACTCATCAATTTTATTGGTCTACTGTTACGAGGCAAAATGTTTACGAGGCGGCATGAAAAAAAAACCATGTATTAGCCGCTTCGGATTAAAGGCCGCAGAGTTCAAAGCTGTTCAAAATGTGGGAAAAAAGTAGCGGCTTATAATCCGGAATCTACGGTATTTATCACCATATTCTACCACGAGATTCATCTTTTTTCAATTTGGTTGGCTTCAGAACGAAATGGTTGAAGGGGAGTAGCTGTTCTTGAACCTGGTGGTGTAGAACTTCAGGCTTCTGTACCTCCTGTGGAATAGTAATCATGAGAAGATGATACAGTCTGGACGGTGGGGGGCTTTGATGGATGTTGTCTTCTTGAGGAGGCGCAGGGTCAACTACACTTTGCAACTTCTTACATTCCTACAAATTGCTCTACCAGAACATGATGCAACCAGTGTGTGTGTGTGTGTGTGTGTGTGTGTGTGTGTGTGTGTGTGTGTGTGTGTGTGTGTGTGTGTGTGTGTGTGTGTGTGTGTGTGTGTGTGTGTGTGTGTGTGTGTGTGTACACGAGGGGTGTATGTTCATGGCCTAAGGTAGGAGCACATTTATTTTTCAACATAGTCCCCTCCTACATTTACACACTTAGTCCAGCAGTTGTGGAACATATGGATCTTGGACCTCCAGAAAGTGTCCACAGATGGGTGATTGATAAGTTTGTGGCCTAAGGTAGAAGGAGATGAGTTATTAACTTCAAACTTTCTGCATAATCACTCAAAGAGTTGACCTGCATGTGCCTGTAATGAGAGCTGTATAACTCATCTCCTTCTACCTTAGGCCACGAACTTATCAATCACTCGTTTTAATGGCCCCTTTCAGCTTGTTATTTTACAATTTATGAGGATTGTTTACTGCTAAATCATCTCCACTGCTCTGCTTGTGGGTCAAGCCAATTCTACATCACGTGACATATTCCTATCGTCATTTACTTTGTCCTTAATCACCAGCCCAGTATGTGACCAAGAATCACCAATTCTATAGAAGAGTGTACTAGTTGAAATATTAATCAGTATAAATCAGGGCATAGTCCAGAAATGTGTCAGTAAAAATATACATCAGTACACACCAGTACTGTCTCACTATGGCAATAATTTCCAACACAAAACATGAGAATGTGTGGTACATTTAAACAGAAATTAATAATTTTTCTATCTGTAATTATATAAGTACTATTTTCTTAAGGTGTAAATGTAAAAATAATATTTTTGCCTGGACTATTAATGCTTGCCTGATTTTTAACTCAGTCTACAATCTGTCTTTAATTTCTGATTGAAATAAAGCAATGATAATTTGTAAATGAATGAGTATATTACACATCATAAACATAGAACACAGAGGACATAAAGCCATGTCCTCTTGTACTGAGCAGTGGTGCCCTGGGGAAGAGGCATTGGCTGTCCACTCTATCTATTCCTTTTAATATCTTGTACACCTCAATGATGTCTCCTCTCATTCTCCTTCTCTCCAAAGAGTAAAGCCCTAGCTCCCTTAATCTCTGATCATAATCCATACTCTCTAAACCAGGCAGCACCCTGGTAAATCTCCTCTGTACCCTTTCCAATGCTTCCACATCCTTCCTATACTGAGGCGACCAGAACTGGACACTGTACTCCAAGTGTGGCCTAAACAGAGTTTTATAGAGCTGCAGCATTACCTTGCAACTCTTAACCTCTATCCCTCGAATTATGAAAGCTAACACCCCATAAGCTTTCTTAATTACCCTATCTACCTGTGAGGCAACTTCCAGGGATCTGTGGACATGTACCCCCAGATCCCTCTGCTCCTCCACACTACCAAGTATCCTGCCATTTACTTTGTACTCTGCCTTGGAGTTTGTCCTTCCAAAGTGTACCACCTCACACTTCTCCGGGTTGAACTCTATCTGCCACTTCTCAGCCCACTCATGCATCCTATCAATGTCTCTCTGCAATCTTCAACAATCCTCTACACTATCCACAATACCACCAACCTTTGTGTCATCTGCAAACTTGCCAACCCACCCTTCTACCCCCACACACAGGTTGTTAATAAAAGTCACGAAAAGTAGGGGTGCCAGAACTGATCCTTGTGGGACACCACTTGTCACAACTCTCCAATCTGAATGTACTCCCTCCACCACGACCCTTTGCTTTGTGCAGGCAAGCCAATTCTGAATCTACCTGGCCAAACTTCCCTGGATCCCATGCCTTCTGACTTTCTGAATAAGCCTAATAAATAAATGTGGCATGTCGTCATTTCAAGGCAGAGGAATATTTTTATTTTTTTTTATTTAGAGATAGAGCGCATAGTAGACCCTTCCGGTCCTTCAAGCGACACTGCTCAGCAACCTCCAATTTACCCCTAGCCTAATCAACAATTACTATTAACAATTAACCGACTAACTGGTACGTCTTTGGACTTTGGGAGGAAACTGTAGCACCTGGAGAAAACCCACACATTCCATTGGGAGGGTATAAAAACTCCTTACAGATAACTGTCGAAATTGAACTTCAAACTCTGACACCCCAATCTGTAATGCATCACACTAACTGCTGTGCCACTGTGGCAGTTAGCATTATGCTACATGTGTAAGTACAAACAGGAACTGCATGAAAGTAAGATAAAATCTCAGAACATTGCATAGGAATGAAATGCAGTTACCCACCTCGATCAGAATCTCCACCGGATGCTGCATCTTGTTTGCAGGAATGTTGAACAGGCTGTCCAGAAGGAGAAAATGGATGAAATCTTTCACGTGCTTCAGGGCAGGGTGGGTGGACATTTGGAGCTGTGTGTCGGCTTTACAAGTTGCCTTTTCCTGCAGTGGTTTTCCTGAAACAGCCTAATCCATGGGATACATGCAAACAAAAAGGCATCCGTTTGAACAATACTGTCCTGCTTCACCAAATCCTTCATCAAAATTGTCGTTAATGTGCGTGTTAATGCTCATATAAATTTGGGTGTATAGAGTGCATCTGAGATAAACCAATTATGCATCAGCTTTTAACACGAGACATTCTGCAGATGATGGAAATCTTGAGGATGCACACAAAATGCTGGAGGAACTCAGCAGGTCAGACAGCATCTCTAGAAAGGAATAAACAGTCAACTTTTCAGGACCCTACACCCTTCAACAGAACTGGAAAGGACGAGGGAAGAAGCTGGAATAAGATGATGGGAGAGGAAGGGAAGGAATATAAGCTATTCCTTACTTAGCTGTACTTCCTTAGAAGGTTGGCGTCATTCAATGTCTGCAGTGAGATGCTGAAGATGTTCTATAGGTCAGTTGTTGAGAGCGCCCTCTTCTTTGTGGTGGCGTGTTGGGGAGGAAGCATTAAGAAGAAGGACGCCTCACGTCTTAATAAGCTGATAAGGAAGGCGGGCTCTGTTGTGGGCAAAGTACTGGAGAGTTTAACATCGGTAGCTGAGCGAAGGGCGCTGAGTAGGCTACGGTCAATTATGGAAAACCCTGAACATCCTCTACATAGCACCATCCAGAGACAGAGAAGCAGTTTCAGCGACAGGTTACTGTCGATGCAATGCTCCTCAGACAGGATGAAGAGGTCAATACTCCCCAATGCCATTAGGCTTTACAATTCAACTGCCAGGACTTAAGAACTTTTTTTAAAGCTATTATTAATGCTTTTTGAGTTAGTGATTTAGATGCATATCATATTATTACTGAGTTAAGTATTGTATGTAATGAGTTTTTGCTACAACAAGTGTATGGGACATTGGAAAAAATGTTGAATTTCCCCATGGGGATGAATAAAGTATCTATCTATCTATCTATCTATCTAGAAGGTAATAGATAAAGACAAGTGGGACAAAGGGGGTGAAGTGTAAAGAAGGGAGGTGACAGGTGGAAAAGGTGAAGAAGGAGGAATTGGATAGGAGAGGAGAGTGGACCATGGGAGAAAGGGGAGGAGGAGGGGCACCAGGGTGATGTGACAGGCAGGTGAGGAGAAAAGAAGAGGTAAGGGAGGATCCAAAGCGTAGAATAGAAGAAGAGGGAGTGGGAGGTGGAAAAATTATGGTAAGTTAGAGAAATCTATGATTAAACCTCAGAACTGGTCTTTATTAGACATGGATGTAAGCTACTAATGCCAATTTCTTGCTAACATACTGGCTATATACTTTAAAGTTGTTTGTGCTTCCAAGATTTGAGGTAATTTTTAGCTCTGGTCATTAATTCAAGCTGATTGATGACTAGTCGGCCAGAGGACATTAAAGTACATCTAAGTTTATTTTGAGATTTGGTTCACAATATTTAAATGGAATGTCAAAACCCATGGATAGTGAGTCGTATTAAATCATACCATATGACTGGATAACTCATCCATATGAAAAGCAGCAGCAGACAAGCCCTGAAGAAACTCTGCAGACTTCCATAGAGGGTCCATCGGGAACCAGTTGTAGGCAAGAGAAAAGAACTGCATCACACTGTTCGGGTAGGTGACCTCCCAAGAGTCTTCAGTTCCTGAAATAGGCTGTGAGCACAATTCCTATTACTGTTTGAACCAAGCCACCATAACTGATTACTGTCTGATCGGGAATTGCAAAGCCCTACCAAGGATCGCGAAGACTGCCAATAGGATCATCGGGGTCTCTCGTCCACCATTTGAGCTATTTATCAGGAATGCTGCATATAAAGGGCCCTTAGCACTGACAATAACCACAACCCCCCCCCCCCCCCATCCATCCAGCAATCTCTTTCACTCCCTACCATCAGGCAGGAGGTACTGTAGCATTAGGACAAGAGCTGTTAGAATTGGAAACAGATTCTTCCCCCAGTCCGTTAGAATACTGAACTCCCTACCTCCATCCAGCTCCTGTCACTTATGAAGCACCAGTATTGTTATACTGTTTACTGTTTAATTTGGGTTGTAAATGCATCTTATGCTAAACGTCAATCTTCTGGATTATATTTTATTATTTGGCAATATTACCTTAGGTGTTATTGTGTGAGTGAAGTGTACTGTATTGTACACTTTGGTCTGGAGGAACTATGTTTCACTTGGCAGTATATATGTTTATAGGTTGAATCACAATAAACCTGAGCTTGAACTTCATGATTTTAAACCATAGCAATCAATGTTCTTCCATGTTCAAGCTACTGTATAGACTAACCTGATAATGGTACTGCACAAGTCCTCGAGCCCTAGTCATAGACTCACAAAGTTATTCAGCAAGGAAACCAGTTCTTTGGCCTCACCACTCCGTGCTGATCAAGATGCCCATCTCAGGTAGCCCATCTCCCCGCCACCAAGGACATCTTCAAGAAGGCAATATCCATCAGCATCTGGGACAAGCCCTTTTCTTGCTACTACCATCAGGGAGAAGCCCGAAAACCCATACTCAACCGTCTAGGAGCAAGTTCTTCCCCTCTGCCATCAGAATTCTGAACAGTTCATGAACCCATGAACACTACCTCATTATTTGTCTTTTGCAATATTAATTTATTTTTTAACTTATATCAAGTTTTACACATTACACTGTATATGTTCATGACATGCATCTGTGATAATAAACCCATTCTGATACGGATTCTGATGGTCCATTTGCCCGCCTTTAGCCCATATCCCACTAAGCATTTCCCATCCATGTATCTGTCAAAATATCTTAAAAAGATAGTGTACCTGCCCAACTGCTTTCTCTAGCAACAATAACTCAACAGGGGTGACTGATAAGTTTGTGGCTTAAGGTAAAAGGAGATGAGTTATTAACTTCAAACTTTCTGCATAATCACTCAAAGAGTTGACCTGCATGTGCATGTAATGAAAGCTGTATAACTCATCTCTTTCTATCTTGGGCCACGAACTTATCAATCACCCTGCTGTGGACACTTTCTGGAGGTCCAAGAACTGTATGCTCCACAATCACTAGACTAAGTGTGTAAATGTAGGATGGGACTATGTTGAAAAATAAATGTGCTAGGTTTTCTAAAACTGACTCCTTCTACCTTAGGCCATGAACCTATCAGTCACCCCTTGTATATACATTAAAGCAAGCAGTTCAGATCAGATCTTTTGGTTCATCTGTGGAGTGTATCTCTGCGGTATTCAACAATTAAAGTGGTAGGTTTATGATTTGCAATCCAATGTTTAGAGCATGTTTAAACACGTATGAGTTGGCTCACCTTGCTTAGTATGGTTCTCACCATCCTGAGTAGGATCAGAGCAGCTTCAATGCATAACCCATTCCGGATTTTTATGGACTTTTCCTTTGTGTTTGGTCTCACTTGTTCAAGAAGCCAAGTCATCCTTGTGTCAAGGTCCAACTAGATGGAAAAATCATGTTTTAAGTACACATTCTTTGGATTACCAACATCACAAAAGCAAATTATATAACTTTCCATCTTTCTAATAGATTTGTATGTTTTCTTTTGAGACAACGTTAGATAATCTTCCCTCCAATAGTTGAAAACCATGATGGTTCAATACCTGACACACTGGCTATTTCTCCAAACACTCCCTATAAACTTAATGGGAGCCAATTCTCTGTATTCACCATGGCCCCATTTCCTGTACTTTCATGAAACTCAACATTTCAGATTTCAGATTCAGATTCATGTATTTATCACATGTACTTCAAAATACACAGTGGAATGCATCATTTGCGTAAACAACCAACACAGCCTAAGGATTTGTGGCATTCCTCAGGGGGTCAATATTGGGACCACTATTTTTCACATTGTTTGTCAATGATTTAGATAATGGAATTGATGGCTCTGTGGCAAAGTTTACGTATGATATGAAGATAGGTGGGGGGGGGGGGGGGTAGATAGTGCTGACGAAGCAAAGTGATTGCAGAAGGGCTTAAACAAATTCAAAGTATGGGCCAAAAGGTTGCAGATGGAATACAGTGTTGGGAAATGCATGGTAATGTGTTTTGGTAAAATGAATAATAGTGCAGACTATTACCTAAATGGGAAGAAAGTTCAAAAATATCAGATGTGCAGAGGGACTTAGGAGTCCTCGTGCAAGACTCCCAGAAGGTTAATTTACAGGTTGAGTCTGTAGTAAAAAAAGCAAATGCAATGTTGGCACTCATTTCAAGGGGAATAGAATATAAAAGCAAGGAGATAATGCTGAGGTTTTATAAGACACTAGTCAGACCGCACTTAGAGTATTGTCAACAGTTTTGGGCTCCATATCTCAGAAAGAATATGTTGTCATTGGAAAGAGTCCAGAGGAGGTTCATTCTGGGAATGAAGGGATTAACATATGAGAAGCGTTTGGCAGCTTTGGGCCTGTACTTTGTACTTGCAGAAATTTGGAAGAATGTGGGGGGATCTTATTGAAAGCTACTGAATGTTGAAAGGACTCGATATGGTGGATGTGGAGGGTATCTTTCCTATGGTGGGAGTATCCAGAACTAGAGGGTACAGCCTCAAAATTGAGCGGTGACCTTTTAGAACAGAGGTAAGGAGGAATGTTTTTATGCCAGAGAGTGGTAAATGTGTGGAATGCTCTGCCACAGACTGCCATGGAGGCCAAGACCATGGATATATTTAAGGCAGAAGTTGATAGTTTCCTGATCAATCAGGGCATCAATGGATATGGCGAGAAGGCAGGCGTATGGGGTTGAGTGGGATCCAGGATCAGCCATGATGGAGCAGCAGAGCAGATCGATGGGATGAATGGCCTAGTTCTGCCCCTGTATCTTATGGTCTTATGGCCTAAGATAGAAAGATACAGCTCAGTAACACACACAAAATGCTGGAGGAACTCAGCAGGTCACGCAGCTTCCAAATAGTTCTATCGTCCATGTGCCTATCTAAGAGTCTCTTAAATTTCCCTAATGTACCTGCGTCTACTGTTACTCCTGGCAGTGTGTTCCGCACATCCACCACTCTCCATGTAAAAAACATACCTCTGGCATCCCCCCTCTATACTTTCCTCCCAACCCTTTAAAATTGTGCCCCCTCATATTAACCATGTCTGGTCTGGGAAAAAGTCTCTGGCTCTCCATTCTATCCATTCCTCTTATCATCTTGTACACCTCTATCAAGTCACATGTTTCAGAAAGTTTTGATGTTAAAAATCTTTAGTTTTTTTAAATATTTGTCACCAATCAGAGTAACAAAATGTGATATCCAGTCTCAGTCTTTGCCAATTGTCCAGGAGGCGTTAAAATATCGTATTTTTTTATTAAAGCTGATGCTGAATTTAAATTATCTGCAATTTCATGTTATATTTAGAGTCATAGTCATAGAAAACTACAGCACAGAAACAGGCCCTTTGGCCTATCTAGTTCATGCTAAACCATTTAAACTGCCTTGTCCCATCAACCTGCACCAGAACCATTGCCTTCCATATCCCTATCATGAACGTACCTGCGCAAACTTCTCTTAAACATTGAAATCAAGCTTGCATGTACTACTTGCACTGGTATCTCATTCCACAATCTTTCAACCCTCTGATTTAATGAATCATTTTCTATAAATACCATATCAAAATGTTGTATAATAAAATTCCAGCAGTTTCCATATTATCTCTGTATGATGTGACAGGTCAATAGTGCTCAAAGAGACAGCAGATTGACCCAATGCGTTCATCTATACAGAAGATGGATGAGGGGAAGAAGTACAAGCTGGTAGGTGATAGGTGATGCCAGGTGGTTAGGGGAGGGGAATGAAGTGTGAAGCTGGGAGGTGACAGGTGGAAAACTGCCTTCATCTATCACCTTCTAGCTTGTTTTCCTTTACCTCCCCCCACCTTCTTATTCTGCTTTCTTCCCCCTTCCTTTCCAGTACCAATGAAAGGTCTCAGCCCAAAATGTCGACTGTTTATTCCTCTCCATCGATGCTGCCTGTCCTGCTGAGTTCCTCCAGCATTTTGTGCGTGGATTTCCAGCATCTGCAGAATCTCCTGTGTTTATGATTGTGATGTCAATTCTGCACTCAAATACAGATCCCTGTTTAAAAAATGCCATCCTGCTGGGAATCACACGCTGCTGTCTACTTCATGGGTTTAATATTTCGTCAATTATGCTCAGAACACCAATCACTGCTACACCGTACCCAGCTGAGACACCTAATTACCAGCACAAGACCCGCTCCCTGCACCAACTGCCTTCCATGTCACTGACTAAATTATTCTGCTTTACAGACTTGGGACTTCTCAGCTCTTGCCCCTCAAAACAATAAGCAGGTTTTTGGAAGTCAGAGAGACAGGTAGTTATTGTCATAATTACTAAAACAAGATAATAAGATGCCATTCCAGGCACTTGTAAATATGAGTTTTATTTGTCACATGTATATCAAAAAATTAAAACATTCAGTGAGATGTGTTATTTGTGTCAAACCAAGTCAGCGAAGATTATGTTGGGCAGCCCACGAGTGTCACCTTACTTGCAGCACCAACATAGCAACCCACAACTCACTAACGTTACTGTACGTCTTTGGAGAGTGGGAGGAAACCAGAGCCCCTGGAGAAAACCCACATGGTCATGAGGAGAACATACAAACTCCTCACTGACAGTGGTGGGAATTGAGCCCCAGCCAGTAGTCACTGCTGCTATAAAGCAATGGCTTAACCGCTGCTACTGTGTTACCCAAGTATTCCTTACAACATTTGTGATCATTGTAACCAAGTGTTAACCATAAAAGTCTTACAGAATGTAACATTAATATGGAGAGGAACCCAATAAATCTATTAATAACATTGACATAAAAGGGAAAATGGTAGCGTTGACCTGAGAACCAGTGGGAGTATAATGTTGCTCCTCTAATATAACATCATTTCAGAAACATCGCATACAGAGCAACCAGGTTTGAAACTTAACTGCATATGACTGCATCACAAGATGTCAAAGTTCAAAGTAAATTTATAATCAAAGAACGTACATGTCACTGTATGTAAACCACCTTGAGATTCATTTTCTTTAGTTTATATAGGGATACAGCATGGAACAGGCCCTTCCAGCCAATCGAGCTGCACTGCCCCTCAACCATCAATGTAACCCTAGTTTAATCACAGGACAATTTACAGTGACCAATTAAGCTAGTAACTGGTATGACTTTGGACTGTGGGAGGAAACCAGGGCAACCAGAGAAAACCCATGCATACCATGGGGAGGACATACAAATCCCTTGCAGATGACTTCAGGATTGAATGCAAAACTCCGATGCCCCAAATTGTAATAGCATTGTGATAACTGCTACATTACTGTGGCCTCACAGGCATTCACAGGCACACAGAAACACAATAGAATCAATGAAAATGCACACAACAAATATGAACAAACAACTAATGTGCAAAAGACAACAAACAGCAGGTGAAAAGGAAACACATTTTCAGTTCCCTGGATAGATTTGTTGCTGTGTTTCATATATGATAACTTCCTTTGTTGTTAAACATGACAGTGTTGGACTGGGTGGATGGGAAAGGGCTTCTACTGTAACACAATCCAATTTCCCTCGGGATCAATAAAGTATGTCTGTCTGTCTGTCTGTCTGTCTGTTATTGTTGTGCTGCTGTTGCATGGTTGTTTTGTTGTTACTGTTATGTTGTGTTGCTGTTATTGTGTTGTTACTATTGTTGGATTGCTGTTGAGTGGCTGTTGTGTTACTGTTGTTGTGTTGTTACTGTTATGTTCTTGTATTGTTGCTGTGGTGTTGTGTTGCTGCATTGTTGCTCAGTGGTTGTTGTGTTGTTTTGCTGTTCAGTGGTTGTGTTGTTGCTGTGGTTGTTGTCTTGTTGCTGTTGTTGTGTTGTTACTGTTGTTATGCTGTTGCTGCTACGTGTTCTTCTGCTGAATTTATGGACATGCTATATTGGCACTGAAATGTATGCCCCCAGTACATCCTTAGGTGTAACACGCAAAATGCCGGAGGAACTCAGCAAGCCCGGCAGCATCTGTGGAAAAGAGTAAAGAGTTGATGTTTCGGGCGGAGGCTCTTCATCAGGCCTGGAGAAAAAGATGAGGTCAGAGCAAGAAGGTGGGATGAGGAGAGAAAGAAGGACAAGCACCAGAGAGAGGCGATGAACAGGTAAGAACTGTCTGGTGTTTCAACCCTTCCCTTTCTTCTACGGTCTTCTACCCTTCTCTGTCAGATTCCTCCTTCTCCAGCCCTTTATCTCTTTCATCAATCGACTTCCCAGCACTTTACCACCCCTCTCCTTCTCCTGGATTCACCTATCACTACTACCTTGTATTTCTTCCTTCACTGCCCACCTTCTTACTCTGACTTCTCATCTTTTTTCTCCAAAACGTTGACTGTTTACTCTTTTCCATAGATGCTGCTTGATCTGCTGAGTTCCTCCAGCACTTTTTGTGTGTTGCTTGGATTTCCAGCATCTTCAGTATCTCTCATGTTTGTACATCCTTAGCACAAACAATGCATTTCACTGTATGTTTCGACATATACATGGTAAGTAAATGTGAATGTGAATTATCGGCAGTGGTGTCCTTTGGAAGAAGCACTAACCTGTTTTTTACCAGTTCAATGGATCGTAAAAGGCCAGGGAAGAGCAGGGAAATCCTGGGCAATGATAATCATCTCTCAACCAATATCACCTAAACAGATTATCTGCTTATTTCTCCCTGCCGTGCCATGTGTGGCACTTTGTATGATAATTAGTTGCATGCTTCTCATCATCTTCACAGTGAGCACACTTCAAAAGTGAAACGTCAGCTTGGAAGTGCTGTTGACAAACCACAATGTCAACATAGTACTTCCTTCATAGTTCTAGCCCACTAAAGACGTGCTGGTTACACGCATCCAAGCAGCCTGATCATAAGACCGTAGACATAGGAGCAGAATTAGGCCATTTGGCCCATCAAGTCTGTTCCACCATTCCATCATGGCAAATTTATTTTCCCTCTCAACCCCATTCTCCTGTTTTCTTCCTGTAACCTTTGGTGCCCATACCTACCAACATCTGCTTTATAAATACCCAATGACTTGGCCTCCACAGCTATCCATGGCAAAGAGTTCTGCAGATTCACTACCTTCTGGCTAAAGAAATTCCACCTCATCTCTGCTCTAAATGGACATTCCTCAATTCTGAGGCTGTGCCTCTCGTCCTTGACTCTCCCACTGTAGGAAACATCTTCTGCATGACCATTCTATCGAGGTCCTTCAAAATTTGTTAGGTTTCAATGAGATCCCCACCTCATTCTTCTAAACTCCAGAAAGTACAAGCCCGGAGCCATCTAACACTTCTCATAAGTTAGCCCTTTCATTAGTGGGATCATTCTTGTGAAACTACTCTGGATCCTCTCCAACGCCAGTACATATTTTCTTAAATAAGAGGCCTAAAACTGCTCATAATACTTCAAGTGCAGTCTGACCAATGCCTTATAAATTGCCAGTGTGTCAATCACTTTAAAATAACAATATTAACAAAAACTTGCAAGGCTTATTTTGCACAAGTAGTGAGATTTTACCTCCAAATCTTCTGGAATCTCGCTGAGTGGCTTCTGTAAGACCAGTGCAGCCAAGAGAACATACAGCTGCGGTATGGCAATGTGATGATTCAGAAACATCTGGGTCATTTCCAATCCAGGAACCAGGCATGGAGTCTTAGTGCAGGCAGGGGGCTGAGATTTTATATTGTCTGTAACAACAGATGAAAAGTGAACACTCATTTTGTTTAGAGGAACACATACAAAATGCTGGAGAAACTCAGCAGTCAGACAGGATCTATGAAAGTAAATACCGTAAACAGTCGACATTTCAGACTGAGACCCTTCATTAGCTTTCTGGAATCATTTGTTATTGTGTAATATCTGTGATCAATTCCATTGTTGTTAAGCATGAACTATGAAATACTGCTGTGGCATCAATTGTCAAGGAGTTTGCAGACAAAAGGTAAGGTATGGGACAAACTATGACAGCTCTCTCTAAGTCCATCACAGGTATGATGGGCTGAAGGACATCTTCTCTTCAAACTTTCTATATCTCACGATGTTTCTTGGTATGGAAACTCATTCATTGGCAATATGAGATATTTTCAGAATCAGAATCAGGTTTATTATCACCGGCATATGTCATGAAATTTGTTAGCTTAGCAGTAGCAGTTCAAAGCAATACATAATATAGAAGAAATAAATAAATAAATAAATTACAGTATACATATATTGAATAGATTAAAAAATTGTGCAAAAACAGAAGTAATATTTTTAAAAAGTGAGGTCGTGTTCATGGGTTCAATGTTCCTTTAGTAATCAGATGGCAGAGGGAAAGAAGCTGTTCCTGAATCACTGAGTGTGTGCCTTCAGGCTTCTGTACCTCCTACCTGATGGTAACAGTGAGAAAAGGGCATGCCCTGGGTGCTGGAGGTCCTTAATAATGGACGCTGCTTTTCTGAGACACCGCTCCCTAAAGCTGTTCTGGGTACTTTGTTCTGAGTTTTATTACTGAGGTTAAGTCCCAGACAATGTCAAATATGCATTCCAATCAATTCTGTTGGTTTATTTATTTATTTATTTCGAGGCATAACACAGAATAGGCACTTCCAGCCCTTTGAGCCATGCTGCCCATCAACCACTGACAAAACCTGACTTAACCCTAAACTAATCATAAGACAACTTACAATGGCCAAATAACTTACTAACTGGTACACCTTTGGACTGTGTGAAGAAACTGAAGCACCCACAGAAAATACACACATTCCACAGGATGTACAGAGACTCCTTACAGATGACGTTGAGATTGAACTTTGAACTCTGACATCTTGAGCCGAAATAGTGTCACGCTAACTGTTATGTTACCATGGCACCCAAATGCATAGCACTGAAAGAGAGACAGCTTCCCTCCAAAGTATTTTCAGCCACAACTTTTACAAATTATTATCATTGTAAAAACTCTTTCAAATATCATGCCGTGAATTAAAGCTGGAGCTTTTAAATTGTTAACTAAACTCTGATTCTGTTAAGTAACTCCAAGAATGGTCATTTTGTCTAATTTATTAGATTCCTTAATAATACACTCTTTCAAATCCTGTGTTTAGATTAATTAAACATTATTTTTCAATGTTTAAGGGTTTTTCTGCTTTTGTATTAATTAATGTTCAATTGTTCATTTTGCTGTCTGTGAAATATTTTAAAACTAGAGTTTGCAAGTTTTTAAAAATTGTCTGAAAAAAAGTGACACAGTAGTGTAGTGGTTAGCACAAAGCTTTACAATACCAGTGACCTGGTTTCAATTCCTGCTGCTGCCTGTAAGGAGTTTGTACATTCTCCTCGTGACCGTGTGTGTTTCCTCCGGGTGCTCTGATTTCCTCCCACAGTCCAAAGACATACTGGCTGATAGGCTAATTGGTCATTGTAAGTTGTTCCATGATTAGGCTTGGATTACACTTGTGATTGCTGGGCGGTATGACTTGAAGGACTGGAGGGGCCTACTCCATGATATATGTCAATAAAATAAAAACAAATAAAATAAAATTCTTCAATGTGATTGGCTGCTCCGACTACCTGATGACATATTTCACTGGGTGCCAGGGCTGCACTGTGATTAATATGTGACAGCAACTAATACTAGGGAGGTTGAGCAAGTTAGGGCTTTTCTCCTTGGAGTGAAGGAGGGTAAGAGGTGAATTGAAAGAGGTGTATGTAATGAAAAGAGACATCAATAAAGTGGACAGCCAGCACCTACTTCCTAGGATGCCAACGACTAATATGAGACGACATCTCATTAACGTGAGTGGAGGAACATGTAGGGGAGATGTCAGAGGTAGGTGTCTGCTTTTACAAAGAAAGTGGTGTGCACTGCTGGAAGATATATTAGGGACATTTAACAGACACTTAGATGGAACCACATGGATGATAGAAAAATGGAGGGCTATCTGGGCGGAAAGGGTTAGATTTGATCTTAGAGTAGGTTAAAGTGACAGCACAACATTGTGGGCTGAAGAGCCTGTACTGTGCTGTACTGTTCGAAGTTTTTTCTAAAGGAAAAGCACAGGTTTGTTGAAGCTTTTGGGAGCTATCTGACAGCAGCATTTAACACCATCTTCACTGCACAGGCCCCAGTCAAAGACCTCACCCACCCTGGATATTCTCCCTCTCCATTAGGCAGAAGACACAAAAGCCTGAAAGCACGTACCAACAGGCTCAAAGACAGCTTCTATTCTGCAGTTATAAGTAAATTGAATAGTTCTCTGGTGCAATAAGATGGACCCCTGGCCTCACATTCAACCTTATTATGACCTTGCACCTTATTGGCTGCTTGCACTGTACTTTTTCTGTAACAGATTATATTAGATTAGTTTTATTGGTCACATGTACATTGCAACATACAGTGAAACACTTCATTGTGCATCAATGACCAACACAGCCTGTAGATTGTCCTGGAGGCACCCTGAGAGTGTTGCTACAACTTCAGTGCCAACATAGCATGACCACAACTTTAACACTTTGTTTTGTGATCTGTTATTGTTTGCAATGCACAGAAACTGCTGGAGGAACTCAGCTGGTCAGGTAGCATCTATGGAAATGAATAAACAGTCGATCTTTTCGGCTGAGACCATCAGGACCGGAAAGGAAGAAGGAAGATTCCAGAATAAAAAGGTGGGGGAGGGGAAGGAGGGCAAGCTGGAAGGTGATAGCTGAAACCTGCTGGCTGGTGAAGAAGGTGTCTGATAGGAGAGGAAGAAAGGGAAGGAGCAGGGACACCAAGGGGAGGTGATAGGCAGGTGAGGAGAAGAAGTAAAAGGCCAAAGTGGGGAATAGAAGAAGAGGGAAGGTCAAGGGAAAAAATTCATCATTAATGAATTAATTTGTTGCTCTGGATTCCAGCATCCGCAGAATCTCTTGTGTTTCTGTTACTGTTTTCCCCTCAAAGCACTGTGTAATGAAATGGTCTGCACGGACAGTATGCAAGACAAACTTTTCACTGTACCTCGTTGAGATGCTAATAATAGGCCAATTCCAATTTCAACTCACTGACTACTGTTACTTTCCCGGGGCTCCATGCATGGTCCTTCTTCCCTGTACTCCAATTTCTGTTTGCCTTACCTGTTCATTATAAGTGACACCTGGTTTACAGACAAGTGATTGAATTCTGACCTTGCCAGGGTTGTATAGGGCTCTAATCTGTGCAGTTAGAACCCTTAGTGGAGTGGTTGACATAGCACAGGCATAAAGACATAAAGACTATCTCAGTATCTAAACCAGAACCGAATGAAACAAATTGTGCAGATAAAACTAATGAAGCTAATTTGGGTGGGTGTGGTAGCATAGTGGTAAGTGTAGCACTTTACAATGCTAGAAATCCACTGTCTGTGTGGAGTTTGTACGTTCTCCCCATGCCTGTGTTCCAAAGGTGAATGGATCAGTAGGCTAACTGGTCACATGGGTTTAATTAGGTGGCATGGGCTTGTTGGACGGGTAAGGCCTGTTACCGTGCCGAATCTCTAAATAAATTTTAAAAAACAAGGAATAAGAGGAAGAAAACAATAGAAAGAGTGAGTAGCTTCATGTCCCTGGACATCAGCATCGCAGAGGATCTATCATGGGCCCGATACATTGATGCAATTACGATGATGGCACAGTAGTGTGATTCTACTTTGTTAGAAGTTTGAGGAGATTTGGTATGTCACCAGAGACTCTTTCAAATTTCTATAGATATATGGTGGAGAGCATTCTGACCAGTTGCTTCACTCATGCACACAATCGCAAGAGAGTGCACTGTCTTGTAGACTCAGCCACTTCCATCAAGGGCACAACCAACCTCACCACAAAGAATTCCTTCAAGAGGCAATGCCTGAAGAAGGGAGCATCCATCAACAAGGACCCTCTCCACCTGGGGCATGACATCTTCTCATTCCTACCGTCAGGGAAGAAGTACAGAAGCCTTTAAGACCCACACTCAAAACAGAAACAGCTTCTTCCCCTCCACCATCAGATTTCTGAATGGTCCATGACCTCATCCGCATTATTCTCTTAATTTATCTCATTTATACTAATTGTATGTCTTTGCACTGTACTGCCGCTGTAAAAGAACAAATTTCATGTTGAATGATTCCTCCATTGATCAGAGTTGACCCATGGATATTGCGTCCTAGCAAGCCAGGGCATCATGTCATATTAGTCAGTGACACTAAATCTGATTCTGAATCTACATAATTATTGATGAGATGAAAGCTCTGGAGTTATTTGTATTAATACATACCCATTAAGATATTGCAGTCTGCTGTACTGTTTTCCAGCCAAACATTCCCTGCCATGCCTTCTCTGAACTTAGCAAGTAGCACTGGGTTGTACAGGAAGTGAAGCATTAGTCTTGTACTCAGGATCACAGTGGTAGGGTGAAGGTGTGCTTGCAAGAAGAGAAAGAACCAATCAGGCCCCAGAGACGTGAACATTTTCTCCTGATCTCTGACAAAAACAATATGGAAAAAAGATCATTTAGGTTAGAGGAGAGGAGTTTGACAAATAATAAAATTTAAGTGAATACATACTTCAAATTCATTTTGAGGTGATCTGAACTCAAGACATCCAAAAGCGTCTTCAACAGCTGATTTCTTAGCCATATTGTCCTTCCAGAAACTTGATTTATGACTTTAAAGAACAAAGGAATTGATAGACTGGGTTTAGTATTTGTGAGAGGCTGAAAGCACACACTTCAACCATATAATTCTTTTAAATAAATTAGAAGTCTCACCATCAATTGATGGATCAGAAACAGTTTCCAGTGAAATAAATTTTTCATTCATCGAAGCTGGAGGCAATGTGTAGATAAGGAAGAGTCCAATCCTTTAATACAGAATATTAAATATTTCAATAGTAGTTAACCTTTAAATAAGTCTCTAATTAGACTGCAGTTCTATTACAATTTAAGTCACTCACTTAATGGGTCGCAAAGAAATAACAACATGCTTTCACTCTGTACTACACTTGAATTTGTTCCACATTAACTCAACAATAAAAGAAAAAAAATCAAGATTCAAGATTGCTTAATGTCATTTCCAGTTCATGAACAAAATAATTATTTCTCTGGATCCGATGCAGCACAAAAAACACACACACAAAGATAAATAACAATAATAATAAAAACACATGAACTGCAGATACATTAGATAGCTTATATACATAGATTGATTACATGTACATAAAGTGAAACCAGGCACAGGGGTGTCGAGACAGAAGGTGACTGAAAGGAAATGATAAAGTAGCGGTAGTTCGGGCTGGGGTGTGGAGGGGTGGATTACTGACTGGAAATGTTTATCAGCCTTACTGCTTAGAGAAAGTGACTGTTTTTGAGTACAGTGGTCCACACAAAAACATAACAATGTGTTATATATAAGAAATAAATCTGATCGAATAAATTGTGATTCTTCAGATAAAAGCAATACAGAAGCAACAGTTAATTCCAAATTGCAAAAAGCCCCTGGACCACCACAGTGTGGGTCAGAAGGGAGAGCGAGAGTCAAGTTTGCTTCCCTGAAGGACATTGTAAATAGCACACTATTACAAATAACTTGTGGGCTTCCCCCAGCACATCCTTAGGCTGTGCTGGTTGTTAACACAAATGACACATTTCACTGTATGTTTCGATGAACTTGTCATAAATAAATGAATCTGAAATCTGTTTTGAAAGATTTCTTCCAAAGGAACATTTCTATCAAAATGAAAACATTCGAGTAAAATCAAAAGGAACATAAATCCATAAAACAATCCCATTGTGATTCATTCATTTATCACATGTACATTGGGATATACTGTGTTGGCACCAAAGGATGTAGTGATATTTGTGCACCACCCCCCAGCACATTCTTAGGTTATGCTGGTTGCTAATGCAAACAACACATTCCTCTGGTATGTTTCGAAGTATATGTGATAAATAAATGAATCAAAATTTGAATTTGAATCCCAAACTATGATTACCTGAGAAAATCTGTCATACTGAAGCAATTTTCCAGCAAGTGGGCAAGGATAGTTTGCATGAGGTGAACCTTTGTTCTGGTGTTACTTGGATCATTCAGGAGAAAGACAAGAGTCTGTGCCACCTTAAGCCTGTGTATTACTTCAGCATTTCTGCATCCATCACTGCAGGAACAACACATAAACACAGGGATGAACTTGTTTATTCACCACACACCATGAACTTGAGATCCTATAGTTTATAGAGCACAGACAGTCCAGCACAGGAGCAGCCCCTTCAACTCATGATGTTTGTGCCAAACAAAATACCAAAATTAAACTCTCCTATCTGCCCGCACATGATCCAATCCCCCCCCCCCCCCCCCCCGCCTTACCTGGTTTCACCTATCACCTTCCAGCTTCTACTCTTTCTCCTCGCTCTACCTTCTTATTCTGGTTTCTTCCCTCCCCTCCCCCCCCTCCCCCTTCCAGTCCTGGTGAAGAGTCTCGGCCCAAAATGTTGACTGTTTATTCTTTTCCATGGCCTGACCTACAGAGTTCCTCCAGCATTTTGCATGCATTACTCTGGATTTCCAGCATTTGTAGATCTTTTTTGTTTATGATCCATATCTCCCCATATTCATGTGTCCATTTAAAAGCCTCTTGAATGCCAGTATCGTATCTGCTTCCATTACTACCTCTGGCAGTGCACTGCAGGCTCCCACCACCCTCTGTAATAGACTTACCCCACACATCTCTTTTCATTATTCCCCTTCTTACCGTAAAGCTAGGTAACAGAACAAAAAATTGAGCTTAAACAGAAAAGGATGAGAAAACTCTTTTTGGCGCTACAGTAGCAGGGCGATTAGCACAGCACTATTACAGCTCGGGGTATCTTCTTTACTCAGAGAGTGGTAGCTGTGTGGAACAAGTAGAAGTGGTAGAGGCAGGTTCAATTTTGTCATTTAAAAAAAATTGGATATGTATATGGACAGGAAAGGAATGGAGGGTTATGGGCTGAGTGCAGGTAGGTGGGACTAGGTGAGAGTAAGCGTTTGGCACAGACTAGAAGGGCCGAGATGGCTTGTTTCTGTGCTGTAATTGTTATATGGTTATATGGTATCAGAGTTCGGAGTTCTATCCCAGCATTCTCTGTATGTCCTTCCTGTGGAATGTGTGGGTTTTCTCTGGGTGTTCCACTTTCCTCCCACTGTCCAAAGACGTACTGGATAGGTTAATTAGACATTGTAAATCGTCCCGTAGTTAGATTAGGGTAAGATGAGGTTCTCAGGAGTGGCTGGGCAGCGTGACTCAAAGTGACAGAAGGGCCTTTTCTGCACCGTTTCTCTAAATAAATAAATAAATAAATAAATAGATAGATAGATAGATAAATTGCATATTTCACCACTGATGAGGAGTGAGTCAACTTCTATCAGTGTGTAGTGCAAAGTGTATTGGCTGGCTGCATCATAGCCTGATATGGAAACAGTAATGCCTTTGAACAGAAAATCCGACATAAGTAGTGGATTCAGCCCAGTACATCACAGGTAAAGCCCTCCCAACCACTGAGCACATCTGCATGAAACACTGTCATAGGAAAGCAGCATCCATCATCAGAGACCCTCACCACCCAGAACATGCTGTCTTCTCACTGCTACCTTCAGGTAGAAGGTACAGGAGCCTCAGGGCGCACACCACCAGATTCAAGAACACCTACTACCCCACACTCTCTTAAATCAGACAGACAGACAGACATACTTTATTGATCCCGAGGGAAATTGGGTTTCGTTACAGTCGCACCAACCAAGAATAGTGTAGAAATATAGCAATATAAAACCATAAATAATTAAATAATAATAAGTAAATTATTCCAAGTGGAAATAAGTCCAGGACCAGCCTATTGGCTCAGGGTGTCTGACACTCTGAGGGAGGAGTTGTAAAGTTTGATGGCCACAGGCAGGAATGACTTCCTATGACGCTCAGTGTTGCATCTCGGTGGAATGAGTCTCTGGCTGAACGTACTCCTGTGCCTAACCAGTACATTATGGAGTGGATGGGAGACATTGTCCAAGATGGCATGCAACTTGGACAGCATCCTCTTTTTAGACACCACCATCAGAGAGTCCAGTTCCACCCCCACAACATCACTGGCCTTACGAATGAGTTTGTTGATTCTGTTGGTGTCTGCTACCCTCAGCCTGCTGCCCCAGCACACAACAGCAAACATGATAGCACTGGCCACCACAGACTCGTAGAACATCCTCAGCATCGTCCAGCAGACATAAAAGGATCTCAGTCCCCTCAGGAAGTAGAGACGGCTCTGACCCTTCTTGTAGACAGCCTCAGTGTTCTTTGACCAGTCCAGTTTATTGACAATTCGTATCCCCAGGTACTTGTAATCCTCCACCATGTCCACACTGACCCCTTGGATGGAAACAGGGGTCACCGGTGCCTTAGCCCTCCTCAGGTCCACCACCAGCTCCTTAGTCTTTTTCACATTAAGCTGCAGATGATTTTGCTCACACCATGTGACAAAGTTTCCCAGCGTAGCCTAATCTCCCTTGCTGATGCATCCAACTATGGCAGAGTCATCAGAAAACTTCTGAAGATGGCAAGACTCTGTGCAGTAGTTGAAGTCTGAGGTGTAGATGGTGAAGAGAAAGGGAGACAGGACAGTCCCCTAACAGGAGGTAACTACACTCAACTTCACTTGCTCCATCACTGAAATATTCTTACAACCAATGATCTCACTTTCAAGAACTCCTTATTTCATTATCTCATATTCCCATTATTTATCGCTATTTATTTATATTTGCCACACAGTTTGTTCACTTCTGCACTCTGGTTGATCTTTCGTTAATCCTGTTAGAGTTACTGTTCTATAGATTTGATGAGTATGCCTGAAGAAAAATGAAACACTGGCTTGTATATGGTGACATATATGAACATAGATAATTAATTTTTCTTTGAACTTTGAATTTCATCCTTCCAATCTTTCATTTATTTTTCTATTTTGACCCAAACCAGAAGGGGATGGGGAAGGGATGGGTATATGCTGGGAATGCACCTATCTTCGTAACATCAGCAAACTTCGCCACAAAGCCATCAATTCCATTATCTAAAACACTGATAAACAATGTGAAAAGTAGCAGTCCCAATACCGACCCCTGAGGAACACCACTAGTCACTGGCAGCCAACCAGGAAAGTACTCCTTATTCCACTAGATACCTGCTGCCTGTCAGCCATTCCTCTATCCATGCCAGTATCTTTCCTGTAATACCATAGGATAGTTATCTCATTTGTGGCACATTATCTTCTGAAAATCCAAATAAATGACATCCACTGCCTCTCCTTTGTCCACATTCCTTGTTACTTCCTCAAGGAATTCTAACAGATTCTAACAGATTTGTCAGGCAAGTTTTCCCTTTACAGAAACCATGCTGACTTTGACTTATTTTATCATTAGTCCCCATGTACCCCAAAACCTCATCCTTAATATTCGACTCCAACACTTTTCCAAACACTGAGGTTAGGCTTACTGGTCTATAGTTTCCTTTCTTTTGCCTCCCTCCCTTCTTAAAGAGTGGTCAGAAGGTGTTGAATCACTGTGGACAGATCTAAGGAACTGCAGGGGTAAAAAGGAGTTGTATACAGACCCCCAAACAGAAGTAAGGATGTGATCTATAAATTACAGTGGGAGATAGAAAATGCATGCCCAAGGGGAATGTTACAACAGTCATGAGGAATTTCAATATGCAAATAGATTGGGAAAATCAGGTTGATGCTGAATTCCAGGAGGGAGAGTTTCTAGAGTGCCTATGAGATGTTGAGCCCACTATTGATCAGCTATTCAGGATTGGGTGCAATGAAACGGAATTGATTAGAGAGCTCAGGGTAAAAAAAATCCTTAGGGGCAAGTGATCATAACACGATCGAATTCACCCTGAAATTTTTGAAGGAGAAGCTGAAGTCAGGTGTATCAGTATTACAGTGGAGAAAAGGGAATTACAGAGGAATGAGAGAGGAGTTGGCCAGAATTCATTGGAAAAGAACGCTGGCAGGGATGACAGCAGAGCAGTTATGCCTGGAATTTCTGGAAGCAATTTGGAAGGCACAGGATATATACATCCCAAAGAAGAAGCAGCTTTCTAAAAGCAAGATGACATAACTGTGGCTAACAAAAGAAGTTAAAGTCAACATAAAAGCCAAGGAGAGGGCAGATAATAGAGCAAAATTAGTGGGAACTTAGATGATTGGGAAGCTTTTGAAAACCAACAGAAGGCAATTTACAAAGTCATTAAGAAGGTAAACATGGAATATGAAAGTACGCTAGCCAATAATATTAAAAAGGATACCAGAATTTTCTTCATATACATAAAATGTAAAAGTGAGGTGAGAGTAGATATCAGACCGCTGGAATAAAACTGGAGAGGTCGTAATGAAGAACAAGAAAATGGCAGATGAACCAAATAAGTATTTTGCAACACTGTGGAAGACACTAGCAGTATGGTGGAAGTTCCAGATGTCAGGGGGCACGAAGTGTGTGAAGTTACCATTACAAACAGAACACTCTTGGGAAACTGAAAGGTCTGAAGGTAGATATGTCACCTGGACCAAATGATGTACACCCACAGGGTTCTGAAAGAGGTGACTGAAGAGATTGTGGTGGTATTAGTAATGATCTTTCAAGAGTAGGTTACATGGTCAGAACAACATTGTGGGATGAAGAGCCTGTAATGTGCTGCAAATTTCTAATCACTAAATTGATCAGCTATTCAGGATTCAGGATAAATTCCTGAAGACTGGAAAATTGCAAATGTCACTCCACACTTCAAGAAGGGAGAGAGGCAGAAGAAAGGAAACTATAGACCAGTTAATCTGATCTCAGTGGTTGGGAAGATGTTGAGAGTCAATTATTAAGGATGAGATTTCAGGATACTTGGAAGCACAAGATAAAATAGGCCATAGTCAACATGGACAAGGCTCTAAACCTGTGCACTGCATTGTTGCCTTGCACTGGACTGCTACCACAAAACAGTGTGCCATGGTAGGGATGTGGTTAGCGAGATACTTTTACAGTTCAGAGTTCAATTCCAGTGCTGTCTGTAAGGAATTTGTATGTTCTCCCATAACAATATGGGTTTCATCCAAGTTTTCTGGCTTCCTCCCACATTCCAAAGAGATACCAGTTAGTAAGTTAATTGGTCATTATAAGTTGTCCCCTGATTAGGTTAGGGTCAAATAACATAAGTGAGTTGCTGGGTAGTATTGCTCATTGGGCCAGAAGGGCCTGTTCAATGCTGTATCTCTAAATTAATAAATAACAGATTTTACATCATGTCAGATGGTGATAATAAACTTAATTCTGATTCTGATTCCGCTTCTCAGAAGTTCAAAAGATATTTAGAAGTAAATAAATAATTTCCTTCAAGTCACACACTATTGCAATATGGAGTCAACTTCATCAGTGCTGCACCGATATCCTGGACATGTCCGCCTCAGCACATCACCACCCTCTCACTAGAGATGGAAAACAGGTTCCAGCAATGCCAATGTTGACTAAAATCCTAGACCATCAAACTAAGGACCCCTGTGAAGTAGAGAGCAATTTTATGCAGATGTGGCAAGACTTAGGATCCCAAAGCCCTGAAATACAGGAAACAGCACAATTATATTTTTAACACAAGAGATTCTGAAGATGTTGGAAATCCAGAACAACACACAATTATATAGTATCAATGTTTTCATGTGGAGAGATACCTAGCTTTTATATTTTCCATCAGCATATACTAATTGAGTCAATCACTTATCCAGCGCCCCAAAAGGAAAGACATTGAATTAATGAAGGGTCCAATGTTCGGACTACAGTGCCTGACACAGGTCCTTACCTGCTTTGGAGAAGTTCCACAAAGTGTTTGAGAAGCAGAAGGTCAAGTTTCTCAGGTGCATGTGACCAAATCTGAAAAATAAAAAACATCTTTCCATTAATAAAGATGAGTAACCAGTTCAGTATGCAGTGAAGAGAACTACACAGTCAGCAAGTCTTCTAAAAGTGGTTGATGGCCCATCAGTAAAGGTACTTAAGTAATGTACATTGCAAATGCCAATTTTCTCCCTTACAAAGGGTCAGATCACATTGGCTTCAGACAGCACCTAGCACCTACTGACACTCTGTTCCAAAATGCAAAGCGCTGAGCACCACTGAGCCGGACGCAAGGTTTGGTTGGAGGCTGGGCTGTGGCCAGCTTAATGCCAAGGGTCTACCCCCAGCAAGCTCCGATAGATTTTGACAAGCGGCAAGGATGGAATGCCACATTGCCAAATGGAAAACAGTTTTCTTTCTGTTTTCTAGTTCCTGGCAGTCAGAGATCGAAAGCTATTAATATTTCACCTGTCTTGGTATCATTACACAGGCTGCCTGTGTCCTTTAGGATCAATTTTAAAATACTTTTAATTGTATATAAAGCTCTAAATGATCCAGCTCCTCCATATACTTTGGGGTGTCTATCCCTTTTTATCCCTAATCATAATCTTAGATCCATGAATACTGGTTTGCTTAGTTTGCTTAGAGCCAAACATATAAGAACTGGTGATGCAGCCTTTTGCTCTTATGCACCAAATACCTGGAATACTCTGTTAACTGAAGTACGTCAGTCCAGTAATGTGGAACATTTGAAAAGTCTACTGTCAACCTACTTTTTTAATTTGATCTACTTATAGGGTACTTCATGCCTGTTGAACATGATTATATTTAACTAATTCGATATATTCGATTAATTTTGTTCTATATAATGTTTGTCTTTACTTGTGTTTTTTAATTTTGTCTTGTACATTTATGATTATACTGATTATTTTTACTATCTATGTAAAGCACTTTGAATCTGCATCTTTATGTATGAAAGGTGCTATTTAAATAGTTGTTATTGTTATTATTATTATTATAATAAATGAAGTCAGTCACCAAATCCAAGGAAATTAATATTAAAAGTTGTTAGTTACAAAAACAAAAAAGTCTAAAAACAAATGACATTAAACTAAAACAGAATAATGAAAAAAGAACTGTATCTTTTAAAAGACTGAGCAAGCAAGGGCTTTTCTTTTTTAAAGAGAGATTAAAGATAAAGATTTTAAAGTTAGGTTTATTTGTCACATGCACATACAGTGAAATCTATCTCTATTTCATCAATAAGCAATGCATTCCGAGGAGTGCACCATGGTGGGGCAGCAGTTATCACCAAGCCATGACAGCTCGGGCCATTCCAGAGTTCGAGCTCAGTTCCGGCGCTGACTATCAGGAGTTTGTATGTTGTCCCTGTGAACTGTGTGGGTTTCCTCTGGGTGCACAGGTTTCCTCCCACAGTCCAAAAAGACATATTGGCTGGTAGGTTAATTGTTCATTGTAAATTGTCCCATGATTAGGCTAGGGTTAAATCAGTGGTTTGCTAGGTGGTGAGGTTTGTTGGCCCAGAGAGGCTAGTTCCGCGCGGTATCTCTAAATAAATAAATAAATATATTGTGCTGGGGGCAGCCCGCAAGTGTTGGCTCACTTCTGGCGCCAACATACCGTGCCCACAACTCACTAACCCTAATGCGTACATCTTTGAAACGTGAGAAGAAACCAACACGGTCACCATGAGAACATACGAACTCCTAACCGAAAGCGGCGGGAATCAAATTTCGATCAGTGATCACGGGCACTGTAAAGCAGTTGCGCTAACTGCTACACTACCCTGCTGTGCTTCTTTGGAGCAAAGGAGAATGGGAGGTGACTTGATGGAGGTCTATAAGATGATAAGAGGCAGAGATAGAGTGGGAGTAGCACCTTTCTCCCAGAGTGGCAATGAGAAAACATAATTCTAAGGTGATTGGAGAAAAGTATACTGGGGACATCAGAGGTTGGTTTTTACATGGAGAGTGGTGGGTGAAAGGAATGCACTTCCAAGGGTGGTCTAGAGCCAGATACAGTAGGGACATTTTAAAAACTCTTAGAAAGGCACACAGATGATAGAAAAATGGAGGGTTATGTGGGAGGGAAGGGTTAGATTGATGTTAGAATAAGTTAAAAGTTCACCTCACCACAACATTATGAGCTGAAGGGCCTGTACACTGCTATAATGTTCTGTCTTTGATGTTAACATCTATTTGTAATTTACCAATAATATGTTTCCACTGCTCTTATCTCCACAGTTAAAGTAGCTGTTGGCATGTAAGTCAAGGTGAAGTAAAACCTGTCTCAATCCCAAATCTGTGCTGAGCTAGATGAATCAAGCAGGAAACCACATCAGCGCAAAGCTATTAAAGCTTTGGGCATCAGAGTTCAGAGTTCAATTCCAGCATCCTCTGAAAGGAGTTCCTGTGCATCCTCCCCATGGAATGCGTGCATTTTCCCTGAGCACTCCGTGTCTGCCCACGGTCCAAAGACATACTGGGTAGGAGCTTACTTGTTCATTGTAAATTATCCCATGATCAGTGTAGGGTTAAGTCGGGATGTCAGGGGTTGCTGGGGCAGTGCAGTCCGAACAGCCAGAAGGGCCTATTCCATGCTGTATCTCTAAACAAAAAAGTATTAAAAATAAAGTTTGGCAGTTTGAGTGTGCTACAGCACCCCAGTGTTTCTGCAGTACATGTAGAATACAGGGATTAATTTGTGTACTCTGCCTGTGTATGCGTGTGCCTGTACACGCATGTATATCTGCATGCATGGTTATGTGTATGTGAGCATGTGTTTGCAGACTCCCAGTCACAAACAGAATTATTCCATGGCACAATGGTTTTTAACTCCGCCACAGACAGCCCCAAGCCCGGCTGTGAAAGGAGAACGACTGGGCATGGGGCTACTAACCCCATCCCATAAAAACCCAGAGCTACAGAAACGCCAACAGATGCTCCAAAGACCTCATCCCTGAGAGAGAAAGAATCTTCGCCTAGAAGATGTATGAAGTTGAAAGCAGAAGCCACAGGGCCAGTCGATCTTCTGTCGGCCCAAGAGAGAAGATCTGGCGAGCTGCTGATGGCGACCTAGGCCCCAGCAGGGGTGACAGGCTTAAGAAAAAAATGACAATGCAGTCTGTTACAGATTTAAAGACAAGCCTTGGATAACATTATCTTCAAAGTCCATTTACCTCAAAATTACAAAGCAGGTCTCTGAAAGCGCTCATGTTCTGGACTGTTGAGCTCCCTTGGCCCAGCTCGACCGTTCCAACTATGGTCAGCACAAGCTGAAAGATCATGGTGTTTAACAACCGGGCCTTCTTCTTCAGCAGCAGAGCCAAGAGCTGTATGGAATTTGAAGAGTTAAGTGTGATCATCATTGCATTAGAACAATTGACAATGAATGCAAATGAAGCAATTACTGTAAAAATAAAAACAAGAGTTTTTTATAAATGAAATATACTGTCTGGTCTTAATTCAAATTATTTGAACGTTCATCTTTCCATTTACGGACCAATTTCCTGCTTTTTGGTTTGGTTATGTTCAGAAGATTGGCAAGGAGTGATCTCGTTGAAACTTATCGAATATTGAAAGGCCTAGATAAGAGTGGATGTGGAGAGGATGTGGGAGAATCTGGAACTCTGCCTCAGTCTACAAGGATGTCCCTTTAGAATAGAGATGAGGAATTTCTTTAGCCAGAGGGTGGTGAATCTGTGGAATTCATTGCCGCAGGTGGCTGTGGAAGCCAGGTCATTCGGTATATTTACAGTGGAAGTTGATAGGTGCTTGATTAGTCACAGTATCAAAGAGAGAAGGCAGGAGAATGAAGTTGAGAGGGGAGTTTAGATAGATAGATAGATAGATAGATAGATACTTTATTCATCCCCATGGGGAAATTCAACATTTTTTCCAATGTCCCATACACTTGTTGTAGCAAAAACTCATTACATACAATACTTAACTCAGTAATAATATGATATGCATCTAAATCACTAACTCAAAAAGCATTAATAATAGCTTTAAAAAAAAGTTCTTAAGTCCTGGCAGTTGAATTGTAAAGCCTAATGGCATTGGGGAGTATTGACCTCTTCATCCTGTCTGAGGAGCATTGCATCGACAGTAACCTGTCGCTGAAACTGCTTCTCTGTCTCTGGATGGTGCTATGTAGAGGATGTTCAGGGTTTTCCATAATTGAGTTTAAGTTTAAATACAAGTTTGTTGTCATCTGATTGTGCATATATAGAACCTAACACTCCTCATATGTTAACCCTTTCATTCCCAGTATCATTCTCACATCGACAGTGCTTCTCCTTATAGATGTTGCCTGGCCTGCTGTGTTCCACCAGCATTTTGTGTGTGTTGCTTGAATTTCCAGCATCTGCAGATTTCCTCATGTTTGTTCTTTATCATTCTCATGAACCTGCTCAGGACTCTCTCCAATATCAGCACATCTTTTCCTAGATAAGAGGATCAAAACTGCTCACAGTACTCCAAATGCAGTCTGACCAATGCCTTATAAAGTCTCAACATCACACTTTATACCTGAGTGCTCATGAAATAAATGCTAGCATTGTACTTGCCTTCTTTATCACTGACTCAACCTGCAGGTTAACCTTTAGGCAATTCTGCACCAGGATTGCCAAGCCCCTTTGCACCTCTGATTTCTGAATTTGCTCCCCATTTAAGAAATAGTCTACACCTTTATTCCTTCTTCCCTTTGCTGTATTTCATCTGCCCTTTCTTTGCCTATTCTCCTAATCTGTATAAGTCCTTCTGCAGACTCCCTGCTTCCTCAACAGTACCTGCCTTTCCACTTATTTTCATACCGTCCACTAACTTCAAAGGTTCAAAGATTAATTTTAGTATCAAAGTACACAACCCTGAAACTCTTGGCCAAACAGCCATCTTTGCCAGCAGATTTAGAGCTGCTGTCTCATTCACACTCTGCCTCTTGGAATATGGTCAATGTTGTTGAAGTGACCTGTCCCCCGACAACCACAGAGGGTGGGAGTGAAGTGGGTGGGCTTTTCACAGAGGGTAGTAATGGTGATTGTGGTGGGGAGGAGAGGAACACAATCATACAAGCAGTGACCAGAATAATGAAAAGTAAGTGAACCATTTGAAAGACTGAGAGGCACGGGGGGCATGCTATGTTGGCACCGGAATGTATGGCGACATTTGCTGACTGCCCCCAGCATATCCTTAGATGTTAACATAAACAACACATTTCACTGTACGTGTGATAAATTAATCTGAATCTGAATTTGAGTTACATAAACCAAGTGTACGGACAGGTGCTGTGGTCTGAGAGTGGAGACGTCATGTAGCAGCCTGATCAGACCCAGCTCTGTGGAGACCCCTGTGAGAAGCTGCAGTACAGCGGTCACATATCGAGGTCTGGGGACTGAATATTCTCTGTCCGGAAACCTATATATGTGATGAGATTATTAATAGATTAAAATGCCTGCAGAGGATTGATGAAAGTGTGATATCCCAATGTTATACAGCTTGTGTCTGAGGTGTTTCTTGTTGTAAGTCTTGACCTTTTCATCCAATTTCTGTTGGAACCATCTCCTGGGCACAGCACACACTGGTATGATGGGAAATGATATCCTCATTACAAGTCAAGAAATTGGTATGACTTCACCTGACACTGAAGTTCAACAGGAAATGGGCATGAACACTTCGAAGCATGAAGAAAATAGTAAATTATAAACATATTTGCATAAAAATGTAGGCATCAATGGGTCTAGTCTCTCAACAAAGATCCTTGTCAATCCTTCCTTGATTTGACTTCCATTGTGTGTCATCAATATCCACTATAGGTTATGCAAATAATTTGACTACATTATATTTATAAGATTATTGTTCAAAATCAACTGATAAACTCAGATCATCATTGACTTTCAGAAATGTTCTAAACTTTGATGATCAAACATCCATGAGAAGATTTCAAGCTCTAGCATCCGATATAATCATTTCTAAATTGGTCACTTTACCCTGTAGCCTTTAATGCGTTGCATCTCTTGTTCGCACAATGTACTGCTGTTCAGAACAGAAATCAGAACTTTAATAGCTGCATACATTTCACCATCATCGGATGCCATGGCAACCAAGCCTAATATCACAGCAGGACCACCGAGGGATTGCAAACAGTTGGCAGCAGGATTGGAAATGAATGTTCTGACTCCTAAAAGATAAATCCAAACAGTTCAGTGCTCACACATCATGATCCTCAAACCAAAAGTTTAAACACAACAATGTACAGAAGTAGAAAACAAATTCTGGAAAACACTCAGCAGGTCAGGCAGCACCTGAAGAGGAAGAAACAGAAAACGATGCCTTTTCATTTTGAGATCCACTTCAAGGTCACTGAACTAGTCAGATGGTGGTTATCTTTTCATAAATGTGACTTGAATTATCTGCTTCATTTATATGTTTCTAATACTGACAATGCTTTACTTTCACATCTTTTCAATTGGTCTTCTAAAGGGCTTGGAATAGAATTTAAAGGGAGTGAAATTCCTCTTTGTTCTCTAGTATAAAATGCATGTAGGAATCATAACATACAGAAAAAGGATATTTAGCTCCACTCTTCCAGACCAACCAAGGTGCCCACCTAAGCTATTCCCATTTGGCCCACATGCCTCAAAATCTTTCCTATCCCCTATATTTATCCAAATATATTTTAAATATTGTTACGGTACCAGCCTTAATTAATTTCTCTGGAGGCTTGTTCCATATATGCACCACCCTCTGTGTGAAGAAGTTGCCCCTCAGGTCCCTTTTAAATTGTTCCCCTCTCACCTTAAACCCAAGACGGCTAGGTTTTGGCTGTCCTTCCCTGGGGACAGACTGTGCACATTCACCTATCCATATCCCTCATGACTGCATACACTTCCATAAGGTCAACCCTCAGACTCCTGCAGGAGTTCAGAATGTATACCCTCACTCACTGTACACAAGAACAGGAATCAGAATCAGGTTTAATATCACCAGCATATGTCATAGAATCTGTTGTCTTTTCAGCAGCAGCAAAGTGCAATACATAATAGAAAAATTGTGAATTGCAGTTATACATATATTATTGCAATTCACGTTTCTTTCTCTCTGCTATTCAGGGTCCTGTACCTCCTCCTGGATGGTAGTAATTTGAAGAGAGCATGTCCTGGGTGATGAGGGTCCTTAATGAGGGATGCCACTTTTTTTGAGAACATGATAAACAGAAGCAGAAATAGACCACTGGCTCCTCGTGTGTGCTTCAACATACAATAAGTTCATGATGACCTTTCACCTCAGCTCCACTTCCCCACATTAACCCAACATTTAGAATTGAAAAGCATGGAAGAAGCTCTTTACCCTAGATGTTTGTCAATATGAATACCACTTGCCTGCCATACCATATTCCTGTAAACCTGTTCTATCCATATACCTATGTAAATGTCTTTTGAACATTGAAGTTGTACTCATCTCTATCATTTCCTCTGGCAATTTGTTCCATATACCCATCATCTTCTAATTTGAAAAACCTACCTCACAGGTCCCCTTTGAATCTTTCCCCTCTCACCTGAAGTCCATGCCCTTGTTTAAGACTGCACTACCTAGGGAAATAGACAGTAACTTCCTACCTTAAACATCTGCCTTGAATCCGTTGACTGAACCTCCACAGCCCTTGAGTAGAGAATTCAAAACATTCATCCCCATCTGTGTGAAAAGATTTCTTCTCACCTCTTTCTTTAACAGCTAACAGCAGGGTAATGATGCAGCTCTATAAAACCCTGGTAAGACCTGGAGTATTGTGTTCTGTTCTGGTCACCTCATGAGAGGAAGGATGTGGAAGCTTTAGAGAGGGTGCAAAGGAGATTTACCAGGATGCTGCCAGGACTAGACAGTATGTTTTATGAGAATAGGTTGAGTAAACTAGCTTTTCTCTTTGGAGAGAAGGAGGATGAGAGGTGACTTCATAGTGGTTCATAAGATGGAAAGAGGCATAGATAGAGTGGATCAAGTGATTCTGTTTTCTTTGTTCTACTGTGAATGACTGCAAGAAAATGAATCTCAGGGTTGTATATGGTGACACATGTGTATCTTGTTAATAAATGTGCTTTAAACCCATTCTGTCCTGAGCACTTTCAATCTCTCACCGTTTCAAAGGCACCCTTTTATTTCTGACCACTAAGCCCACAGTACAATCCAAGTGTCGAGCAATAGAGGGAGGAACTGAAAGTGGACATACTTCACCTTCCCTTATCCCACCTCAGTGGGAAACTGATAAGGAAGGCCTCTGTCAACAGGTTTCTCAGCAGGTATAGAAAACTGTCAAACAAAAAAAAATGTTGCAGTTGCTGGAAACCTAAAAGAAACACAGAAAATACTCAGCAGCTCAGGCTGCATCTGTGGGAAGAGAGATAATGCCACCGATTCAAGATAGTCAGAATTGGAAAGGAGACAAAAAAAAGCTTAAAGTGTTGGGGCTTATTTCTCATCCCACAGTTGCTGCCTGACCTGCTGAGTATGTTGAATGCAAGTGGAAAGTTTTAACATTTAAATTTCACAGGTCAATGTTGGTTACAGAACATGCAAGCTACAAAATAACTTTATTATCAAAGTATGTATATGTCACTATATACTACCCTGAGACTTGTTTATTTGTGGTACTATTCACAGTACCACAAAGAAATACATAGAATCAATGAAAGACAAACACACTGACAAGCAATCAACATGGAAAAGAAGACAAACTGTGTGAATAAGTGAACGAATAAATGGATAGATAGATAGATAGATAGATAGATAGATAGATAGATAGATAGATAGATAGACCATAAGTTGTAGATCAATAAAAGGGAGTCAAGGTTGTGGAATCAGCTCAGTGTTGAGGATAGTGAAGTTAAAAAGCCTGATGGTTGAGGGGTAATAACTGTTTCTGAACCTGGTGGTGTGAGAGCCTGAGGCTCCTGTATCTCCTTCCCGATGGCCGCAGTGAGAAGAGAACATAACCTGGGTAGTGGGGGCTCTTGATAATGGATGCTGCTTTCTTGAGGCAGTGCTCCTTGTAGATATGCTCAATAGCGTTTGCTTGTGATGGACTGGACCGTATCCACCATTGTGGAGGACAATGCCACAAAAATAACAAATTTCATGACATATGCTGCTGATATTAAACCTGATTCTGATTAATATTCTGATAGGTCTGCAAACCAATTTGCATCTAACAAAAGTGATCAAATATTAGGATTTTGATAAGATCAGCTGGTGGTTATTAAGCTTTGTTGTATACTTGTGATGGGCATTTTATATCCAGGTGAACAAGTAGACAAGGCCTCAATCAGATGGGTCATTTGTAAGCCCTCACTACTGAAAATACTTTAGCCCTGGGTGGTCACATATCAAGCAGTCCAGGTTGTTCACATTCACAGCAGAGTTCAGCTGGAATATGCAACTTTCTGACTCAGGCAGGATTGCTACCATTGAGTCAGCCTTGCACCACAGGGCAATATAACTGGAAACATTAATATTAAAAGTGCTATAAATTCATACATGCCAGAGTAAAGTATTGACATAGTTTGTTTTTTTTAATTAAAGGATTTTCTCAAAGGGGAATAGAACGCATTGTAATTACCTCAATAAAATAAACCTTTTCAAAATATTTCAGCAGAAAGACCTAAAAGGTCCTGATGACTTGTTTGTAACAGAATGCTGTCACAGTAGGGGGTAAATAATGATACAGAAATTAGGCAGTGCAATTTGTCCAGGCCCTCAGCCTTTAGTGGTTCCACTCATTAGGATCTGCATCGAGGGACCATTCACTTGTGCAGGGCGTTTGGGGCTGTGGTTTGTCACCTCATTTGAAAGACAAAGGGAACTATTACCAAGGACTAATTACTGCAATCAAATAAATAGTTAGGATTATCTTCAAAACAATTCCCTTATCAATCTCTGCAAGCTCTTGGGCTCTCGTCAATCCTTCAGCAAGACTTTTATACCAAGCCGCTTGTTGATACCCTATATCCATCCTGATGGTAATAATGGTAGCAGGGAGCCCGTGTGACAAATTAGTCAAGATTCTTCGTCAACATTGCCACACTGAAATGCATTTGTACTTATCAATACAAATAATAGAACAAATGTATGCATGGATGGATTTCCCTAGGCATGATTGTGCCTTCGCAAGTGTTCAAATAATAAAAACAGCATTTTTTACATAAAAAAGGAAGGAGCGATGTTTAAAAAAATGACTTGCATTTACATAGGTGCCTTCACGGCTCAGGATATTCCAAAATAGGCCAAAAAATCAGGTATTGTTTGAAACATCTCTGTTGTAATGGAGGTAATCAGACACAATAAACTCCAGCAAGAATAACTTGCTCTTCTTTAATAGATCATGGAGCAATACAGGCCCTTCGGCCCACAATGCTGTGCTGACTTTCTAACACACTGGGTTCAATCTATTATTTGCTCTCACACATCACTCTATTTTCCTTCCAACTATGTGACAGTCTAAGAGTGTCTTAAATGTCCTTAATGTATCTGCCTCTACCATCACTCCTGGCAGGGTGTTCCATGCAGTTCCCACTCTCTGTGTAAAAAACTTACCTCTGACACCCTCCCCATACTTTCCTCCAATCATCTTAAAATTATGCTCCTTCATTTTAGCCATTTCCACCCTGGGAAAAAAGCATCTGGCTGTCAACTTGACCTATGCTTCTTAACATCTTGAAACCTCTTTCAAGTCACCTCTCATCCCCCTTCACTCCAGAGAGAAAAGTCCGAGCTTGCTCAACCCTTCCCTCATAAGACATGCTCTCTAATCCAGGCCGCATTTTGGTAAACCTCCTGCCCTTTCCTTAAGTCTTCCACATTCTTCCCATAATCAGGTGAACATGATTGAACAGGCTTTTCAAGAATATTGTAAGGGCAGAATAGGGCTTTGTTCGGAAGCCGATCTCACAGGCAGACAGTGCTGTACACTCTCAATAATTGCCCTATTGTGTCAGCTCACACGTGAAGTCAGTGTGCTAGGTGTGCAACCACACACACTCCCAGTGGAAGGCAACACACTCAGGACAGGCAGAGAGAAAACATCTCTCTGTGAGGTTTTAAAAATAATAAAGAGCAACATTTTATCAACCTGACATCACTGTACGGTAGTTCTCAGACTCCTCTTTCTTACCCCTGAGCAAGGAAGTCACTGAGAAGCATCAGGGCACTGTCTCCCACACCATCACCAACCTTGTTACCTCCAGACATTTCTCCTCTAATTTCTCCAATCTCAGTTTCCCAACCTGCCTTGTTTCAACTTTCTACCCAAGATCCACAAACCTAACTGTCCCAGTAGGCCCACCGTTTCCACCTGTTTCTGCGACAGTGAACTAATCTCAACTCCATTTTGTCTCCCTTGGTTCAGTAGTTCATTTCTATAGAGTCCTGATGAAGGGTCTCAGCCTGAAATTCCAACTGTTCAAATCCCTCCAACAATGCTGTCTGATCTGCTGAGTTCCTCCAAACTTTCTTTATAATTTTTACTTAGAGGTACAAATCAGTTAACAGGTCCTTCTGGACCAACAAGCCCACACTGCCCAAGTACACCCGTATGTCTTTGGAATGTGGGAGGAATCACAGCAACTGGTGGAAATGCAGGCAGTTCTGTAGAGAATAGAAAAACTCCTTACAGAGAGCAGTGGAACTGAACCCTGGTCACTGGTGTTGTAATAGCATAACGCTAACTGCATCACAAATGTGTCGCCCCCGTTTTGTGTGTTTCCAGCATCTGCAGAATCTCTTGTGTCAATGTACCCATAATCCTGATAATTTACTGTAAAATAACTTCATGTTTCTTACCAAAGAAGCTTGCAAGTGGTGCCCCAATTGTTCGGGCAGGTCCTGGGAGATGGCTGGCTGTGTTTTTCACCATAATAATGGGCATTGCATCATCTCGCGATGAAATTCCCAACTGCCCACAACAAAAGGGAAAAATGTACACAACAGCATTAATAACAGAAATCTGGAAACAACTCAAGTTCCGGTTTAACTGTCATTCAACCATACATGAATACCCATGAATATAGCCAATCAACAGTGTTCCTCTGGGGCCAAGGAACAAAACACAATACCAACTGTCATACACAGCACAAGGCACATATAGAACACAGGATAAAATATAGCCCTAGTCCCTGACTGACATGTCCTGTAAATTGATTTGTGTAAGGATACTGTTGGCGAGAACAACCCCTCAGTAGTATGCAGATAAAAGAAAGTGTGTACACAATCCAGCTTATCCTCCACCACTGGAGGGCAGCACCAATGGGAGGAGCCAACCACCCCCCCCCCCCCCCCTTAACCACCCATCCAGCATGGACACCACACCACACCGTCTCCAGCGTCTTCTCTCCTGGGCAGCTGCATCAGGCGAGCCTGTGGCATGAGGCCGAGTCCACACCATAACCAAGGCCACACAGCTCCCTCGCTGTCTGTCTCACCAATAAACCAGTGAACTGGACTTGCAGTATTCTACATTACCAATATCCAACAAGAAAACATCCAAGACAATCACTCGCTGTTAGATGGCACACTGCCTTCACACAGCAGTTCCGATGCCTTTATGTAGCAGGCAGCAACATGGCCTGTACCAAGGCCAGTTTCTCCACCAACAGGCCACTTGCTGATAGGGTATACCTGCAGTATTTGAAGTTCTTAATGTCCAGAGGGTCTTGGGATCGCAATAAAAAGTTTAAAAAAGACAAAAACACCTTTGTTTGGCCCCTGAGGCTGCTGCGTCAGAGCACAAGCCATCTTAGCAGAAGCAGTATTCGAGTTCAAGAGAAATCCATACATATTAAGGCAGGAAATTCAGGCTGAGAGGAGACTGGATCAGCCATGATGAAATGGCGGAGACGACTCAATGGGCCAAATGGCCTCATTCTGTTCCTATATCTTATAGTCTTATAAGTCACTCATTGTCCAGAGGAAGTAAGCCAAACTAGAAATACAACACTGCCAGTAGTTTAAAACCTCCACCAAATCTAAGAATTTTCACAAACAAAAATGATGCTAAATTTTGAGTATATAATTTAAAAATTACTTGGTGAATGTACCTCACTTGATATTAATCGGCTGTCCACTTCATTATATGTTTTTCTTATATCTGTTATGGTCATCACTTCTGAAGATATTACATTGATGCCAAAGGACACTTTCTCCTCTGCCACAAGAATTGAAGGCACTGGTGAATTGGTCAAATCATTCACTGTAAAATAAGAAGCAAGAGATTAGTTATGGAGCTGGCTGAAATGGAATTTCACTGGTGGTCCATGGATCACCAACCTACCTGGTAAATAAACAGACTGAAAGTTTCCTAAATAATTTGGCCCTAGTTGGTGAATGAATTCAACACTCTCCGAAGAAATCACCTCTTCAAGGAGATAAGTAGGGCCGAGACGCCAAACTAAGGAAGATCTCTGCTTCCAGATCTGGGGAGTCCCAATAAGTCCGTGAACGTCAATGACAGCTGAAGAATCCAAAGAGAAATGCATCCCTGGAAATGTCTGAATGTACTGCATCTGTTACAGGCAAAATAATCATCAATTACTCACAATCAAGAACAAACGTCACCTGCTTACTGCATGATTTCTTGAATCCTGCAACTATAACTCTGATTTCCAGATGCTGAGGAAAATCTGAATTAATTTCAGACTACCCCACTATCTGCAAATTCAAGATGAATTGGCTTTATTTTTCACATGTACATTGAAAATTACAGTGAAATATTGCACCAATCAAATCAGTGAGGATTGTGCAGCCTGCAAGTGTCATCATGTTTCCAGTGCTAATGTAGCATGCCTACAACTCACTAACTCTAACCTATGTCTTTGGAATGTGGGAGAAAACCAGAGAAACCTACATGCTCACGGGGAGAACATGCAAAATCCTTACAAGCAGCAGTAGGCACTGAATCCCAATTGGTGATAGCTTTAAAGCCCAGGGAACCACCTTCACACACCTTTTGTCACTGAAATGTTAACATTCTGAACCACCGACAGAAGTTGCTCGCTGTCCAGAGTAAGCAAGCCAAATTGGAAATACAACACTGCCAATACGCCTTCCGTAAATCTGAGTATCTTCAATTTAATGTAGAAGGACAGCACAGGAATAGGCCCTTCTAGTCCAAACCCATATGTCTTTGGAATGAGGGAGAAACAGAAAAGCACCTGGAGGAAACTCACTAAGTCACAAGGAGAACATACAAACTCTTTCCAGACAGGAATTGAACCCCAGTCACTGGCACTGCAAAGCATTGCACTAACCCGTTACGTTACTATGCCATCCCAAAATCAAATGTGTTAAATTCCAGGTACAGTATATAGCTTTTAAAAAGTCTTTAATTTCTAACTTTATGGTTTATATAATTCTTTATCCTTTACAATTGTTGAATGGTGTTTTTGTTGCATGCTGTGCCAACACACCGCAACAAATTTCTAATACATATATATGGTGAATAAAGTTGATCGTCGATCCTAACCACTACGCCATTTGTATTGCTTTTTTATAAATGGTTTGTTAATAGCTTTCCTTTCCAAATCAATTGACTGAGATACTCCTCACATCTGTATGTATTATTAAAATTCTGTATAGGCTACTCAGTTCCTGTCCATAAACACTGATTTAGTACTGTAGCAGGGCAACTGATATAAAATGTGGTAAGGCTATAATCGTGGATAAAGAAAAGGAATAATAAACACAAAAAAGTCTGCAGATGCTGGAAATCCAAAGCCACACACACAAAATGCTGGAGGAACTCAGTAGTTCAGGTAGCATCTACGGAGGGAAATAAACAGTTGATGTTTTGGGCAAGTTCCTTCTTCAGGACTGGAAAGGAAGGGGGAAGACACCAGAATAAAGTGGGTGAGGGGGAAAAGGATAGCTAGAAAGTGAAGCTAGGTGGGTTGGAAAGATAAAGGGCTGGAGAAGCAGGAATCTGATAGGAGAGGAGAGTGGACCATAGGAGAAAGGGAAGGAGGGGAACCAGGGGGAGGTGATGGGCAAGTGAGAAGAGGTAAGAGGCCAGAGTGGGGAATAGAAGAAGAGGGGAGGAGGAGGGAATATCTTTACAGGGAGAAATTGATATTCATGTCATCAAGTAGGAGGCTACCCAGAAGGAATATAAGGTATTGCTCCTCTACCCTGAGGGAAGCCTCATCTTGGCACAAGAGAAATAGGAAAGAATTTGTTTTGTGAGAATAGCTTGTGGATGATGTTTTGATCCTCCATCTAGGACTGAGGATATTGAACACCAGGAAGAGAAATTCCTCAAAATGATTCATGTGAAAACCATATTTTTTAAAAAACATTACAGCAGCTCACATAGAAAACAATGAAATGCTTTCAGTTTAAAATAAATGACTGCAATGGAAGACATGGATCTATAACTTGTTGTGAATTTAAAATTAAAAGCCACATGATCCACCTTTGCCGTTCCAATGACTTTTCCATTTAAGTAGGCGAAGACGGTGCTGTTTTTTCGAACATCTTTGCTTAGTGTCACAGCCAAGTGGTGCCACTGACCGATAACCAAGTACCTGGAAATATCGAACTCAACGGCAGTGAGTGCAGATGGCTGTTGGTCTTGCTCTACTTTGTTCCATTCTGAAGTGGACAGTAAGAAGAATTGATCAGATAGTTAGAATGTACTGTAGTACATGAACGGGTCAAGCCCAATGCCAAATTAAATCCCTTCTGCCTGCTCGTGATCCATACACCTCTATTCTATGTACAGTATATTCATATGTCTGTCTAAAAGCCTCTTAAACAGCAGTGTCCTATCAGCTCCCACCAGTAACCCTGGCAGCCCGTACCATGCCCTACCACTCTCTGAGTAAAAAGAATTCCCTGCATATCTCCTTTAAACTTGCCCCACCTCACTTTAAATGCATGTTCTTTTGTACTTGGCATATATAACCTGGCAAAAGGATTCTGACTGTCTACCCCAGGTGTTCCCAACCTGGGGACCACAGACCCTTGGTTAATGGTAGTGGCCATGGCATAAAAAAGGTTGGGAACCCTTGGTTTAGAGGAACGTTGGGAACCAGGACAGAGGAGAAAAGAAAGGGAACTTTGTAAGCATCACCTACTGAGTCAGACACCTTACCATCAGGACTTCCAAATGATCGGAATGGTATTGGTATTGGAATTGGTTTATTATTGACACACGTAGCGAGATACAGTGAAAAGCTTGTCTTGTACATTGTTCATACATAACAAATCATTACACAGTGCATTGGGCTAGAATAAGGTAAAACAACAACTAAGTATAACAAAGCGTAAAAGCTATAAAAAGAACACAGTGCAGGTAAACGATAAAGTGGAAGATCATAACGAGATAGATTGTGAGGCCAAGAGTCCAATTTATCAAAACAAGAGATCCATTCAAGAGTTTAATAACTTTGGGATTGAAGCTATCATTGAGCTTGGTGGCGTGTGCTTTCAGGCTTTTGTATCTTTTGCCCGATGGGAGAGAGAAGAAGGAATTGTCTCAGTGGGTGAGGTCTCTGGTTATGCTGGTTGCTTTACCAAGGCAGAGAGAAGCTGTTGTTCAGTATGAGAATGTTCAGCCAGACAATGGGTTGGTGGAGGGGAACTGGCTGGGTCTCTGCAAAGGGTCCTCAGACCATCCTGATGCAGGATGGAGGTATAGAGGATCATATGTCCATTCTGAGGGTGAGCATGTTGGTATCGGAGTACTGAAAATGGTCGATCTGGTAGAGAGTGAACTATTCCCATTCACTCATTGACCTGATAACCTTGTTTACAGCTTATTGCCCTGGTCAAAATGGTTTTAACCCATCAGAAATACCACTTCCCTCTTCCTCCCTGCAGCTTAACAAGCTTCTTTTTATCTCTTCTTTAATTCTGACAAAGAGTGCCCAATCTGAAACATTAACTTCCTGCAGACGTAGCCTCAATTCCTGAGTATATTCAGCTGTTTCTCTTTTAGTTTCAGATTTCCAGAATAAAATCACAGGGTGTAGCACAGAAACAGGTCCTTCAGCCCAGCTCTTCCAACCGACCAGGTTACCTACCTGAACTACACCTAACCCATCCATATTGACCAGGTTATCTAACTCAGCTAAACCCAGCCGCCTCCATTGTCCCATACCCCTCTAAAATTACCTATTTCTCTACTCATATACCGGCCCAGATGTCCTTTAAACAGTGTAATTGTATTCACGTTGACCACTTCCTTGGGAAGCTTGATCTGCATAAAAATGTTGCTAGTCAGCTTTCTTTTAAATCGTTCCTCTCACCTTAAGTTGTTAATTTTATTTTCTTATTTATTTTGAGATACAGCTCAGGACAGATCCTCTTGGCCTAATGAGCCATGCCACCCAGCAACTCACGGACTTAACCCCTGTCTAATCACAAGACAGTTCATTGATAGTCTCCTGTTCTAATTAAGCAACACAGCACCCCAAATAAATGAAGAGAATCCTAGCAATTTTCTCTATTTAGTTTTTGTTCTTTAAGTGCTGTTCCAAATAAACATCTGCCCCAGTTAAACGATGGTGCGTGCGTGTGTGTGTGTGTGTACACGAGGGGTATATGTTCATGGCCTAAGGTAGGAGCACATTTATTTTTCAACATAGTCCCCTCCTACATTTACACACTTAGTCCAGCGGTCGTGGAACATACGGACCTTGGACCTCCAGAAAGTGTCCACAGATGGGTGATTGATAAGTTCGTGGCCTAAGGTAGAAGGAGATGAGTTATTAACTTCAAACTTTCTGCATAATCACTCAAAGAGTTGACCTGCATGTGCATGTAACAAGAGCTGTATAACTCACCTCCTTCTACCTTAGGCCACGAACTTATCAATCACCCATCTGTGGACACTTTCTGGAGGCCCAAGATCCATCTGCTCCACGACCGCTGGACTAAGTGTGTAAATGTAGGAGGGGACTATGTTGAAAAATAAATGAGCTAAGTTTTCTAAGATTGACTCCTGCCTTAGGCCACGAACATATCAATCACCCCTTGTATATAAACTATAAATGAGAATAAAAATATAAATAAAGTGTCTATTTCTTATTGTAATTTTAGTTCTTTTTATGATGTATTGCATTGTACTGCTGCCGTAACAACAGCAAATTTCACAACATATGCCAGTGATATCAAACCTGATTCGATTCTCAAGATTGGTACATTTCCACTTACAGCCAAAATGAAAAACAGGGCCCATATATGTATAGATGAATCCAATTGGGAATCTGGGAATTTTTTACCTATAGAGTAGTTGGAACAGGGAAACGGCTGACACAAAGGTGTAGTTGAAGCAGGTAGCACAATAGAGTTGTTGAGGCAAATAGGTTGGTCATACAAATGTACTGAGGTGGCTAAGTAGATGGTGTGATGTGCACATACAGATTGGATTGAGCTACTAGAGGAATTTTGCACCATAAACACACAGGAGGATTTCCCATTCAAGGAGGCCTGTTTTTGGCTGTACAATTCCGTGCCAGTTTCCACTTGAGTAGATCACTCACATTTTTTCCAACCTGCAACTCCCTTTTACTTCCATCATCAAGATGGTTAAAACTATGAATTCCTCCCCCCCCCCCCCCCAAACACACACTTTCAAGAATTCTCTGTTAAATAACCATTGGCACCAGTGACACTATTTCTTCTTTTAATTATGCGTCTTCTCCAGAACTGCAATCGATTACAGTCTGTAATTTTGATTTTGATTATGGATTTTTGGGCCAACTGAGTGACCTGGTGCTTTTGCTATCTCCTGGGGAATTTGGCTAAGTTGAGGGTATAGTGTGCAGCCGTCATTTCCTAATGGTGGAACATAAACCCATGGTCAGCTCCATTACTCCCCACTGATTAAAGTGTCGAGTGAGGTTGAAATTGACAAGGATGAGAGTGGAAAGCGAGGAGGTGTTCAGCACTGTCTGCCTGCGTTTATCTGATTTTCCTCTTGCTGCTGCGGGAGGAAAATTCACGAGTCTTGGGTTTGATCACCTCGGTGATGTGGCTTGTGGCTCTGGGACTCTTTGTCGGGGGAATCCCCTCTGTCGGGGGAATCTGCAGTTCATTGTTTAATGCCTTCAGCGCTGAATGTGCTCTGCGGACTCACTTCTGGAAGACTCTTCAGTTCATGTTCCATGTGTATTCGGTTACTCTTTCTCGCTATTTGTGCGATTTGATTGGGGCACTTTGGTGCAGAACTGGTTCCGGGCTGCAGTCATGGACACGACGCTAAACTGGACTGACTTAGCGGTTGTCACTCCTGGATCATTTTTGAAGACTCCACAGTTTGATGTTTAATACTCTGTGTGTTCTTTAGTCACTTTCTTCTGTTTGCACATTTGCTTTTTTTGGGCATTGGGTGTTTGATGGTTATTATCAGAGAATGTATACAGTATACAACCTGAAATACTTGCCTTTGCAGACATCCATGAAAAATCAGAAGACTCCAAAAGAGTGAACAACAGAAAACTGTTGGAACCCCAAAGCCCCCTCTCCCCCCTCCCCTGCGCAAGTAGCGGTAAGCACCAACACATCCACGTGGTCCCACGGTGTTTCTTTGTTTCATGGCTGCCTGAGGGAAGACGAATCTCAGAGATGTATACTCCATACATACTTTGAATCTTTATGCAATGTACCACTCCCTACAATCCCATCAAGGATGATAAGACCCAGTGCAATAAAACCCCCAGCACTCGGTTCAGTAGCACCTAACACAGTCTGCAAACTAGACAAGAGACATTCTTTCATGTAATTCCACCAGAAGCGACATATTTATTGCCTGAGTTTACAGGAAACAGAACCAGAACTTTGTAAAATTGAGTGTTATAGGAAAGAGTTAATGCACTGTACCCAATGGTTCAAACACCTCCTCCTGTGTGGAAATGACCAGTTGGTTACCAGGTGCTGAAATGCTGATGGATAAACAAGTGTAATCTCTTTCCATCTTCGACATGTGCCGGAAGAGAGTCAGGAATCGAACGGGATGTGCATCAGCAGCGGAACTGAAGCTGATAATCATAAACCATGTGGAGTATGTCAAGCCAACAGGTGGTGGAAATCCCCGGCAACCTGAAAGAGAAACCAAAGAAAAAAATAGAGAAAGACAGAAATACAAAAGTACAAAACAACAAAAAAAAATACAGAAGTCCTTCACTAACTTGGGTGAGACTGGAACTAGAGGTCATGAGTCAGAGTGAAAGGTGAAATGTTTTAGGAGAGCAGGAGTGGGAATTTTTTCACTCAGAGGGTGGTGAGAGTGTGGGATGAGCTGCCAGCACAAGTGGTGGATGCAGGTTTGATTTTGACATTTTAGGATAGGTACATGGATGGGAAGGGTATGAAGGGCTATGGTCCAGATGCAGGTCGATGGAACTAGGCAGATTAATAGTTCAGCATGGATTAGATGGGCCAAATGGCCTGATTCTGTGCTTCTAACTAGCCCATGACTCTATGACTCTAACTAGCCCATGTGCTGGCTTCCTTGCTGAGATTTTGAGCATTCCTAGTTGAAATGTGCAGTACAGATGCTCATATCTGACACTTGTCATTGACATGGGACAGCCTTGGACCATAAGAGTTCTGGCTAAGAATACAGAGGAGTTCAATATGTTCGTGTGCTTTAGGAAGAGCTGTCTCGGAAGGATAACTATGACTACTCCAATGTTGTGCACTCAGCCTCCCACTTCCTATCCTCAGCTTATCCACAACTCTGTCTCTTGAATCACCCACACAATCAGCCGCATCACCCACGCTGGTTTTCAGTTCTGTAACATGTTGAATTTATAATTCTCATCAAATGTGGAAATGTTCCAAGGTCTCACCCCTCTTCACCTCTTAAACTTTGCTCTTTCCTTCATGTTTCAGATAGAGCTTAAAACTTACGTCTTTGACAATGTTATCAATCTTCTGTCCTAATACCTCTACATGTCTCTGCATCTCAAGGAACACTTCATAATATTTTATTTTTCTTAAAACGTGATAAAATGCAAGAGTTTTCTGTAATTGTGAATGAAATGCAACATTATTAATGCATGAAAAGATATAAAAAGGGAAGTGATAAACACAAGAGGCTCTGCAGGTGCTAGAAATACGGAACAACACACACCAAAATGCTGGAGGAACTCAGCAGGTCAGGCAGCATCTATGCAGATGAATAAACAGTCAACATTTCAGACTGAGATCCTTCCACATGTGCCTGTTTTGTAGCACCTTTCTTATCCTTCTGCATATTAATGTAAATGCAAGTCTCCTAGATACTGACTGCTCTGCCAAGGGAAGTACACTATATGATACGTTAGAACATGGAGCAGTACCACACAGGAACAGGCCCTTCAACACTGCTTTGTATCAGAGATGATTGTTTGATTGGTCAGTCATGAAGTCACATGACATAATTTCTAATAATGTGGTCCAGCCACAGCAGGCAAGCTGTAAACATAAAAACCAGAGATTCTGCAGATGCTGGAAATCCAGATCAACAAACACAAAATGCTGGAGGAACTCAGCAGGTCAGGCAGCATCTGTGGAAATGGATAGGTAATCAATGTTTTGGACCAGGACCCTTCATCAGGACTGGAAAGGAAGAGGGAAGAAGCCAGAATAAGGTTGGGGAGGAGTGAGGGCTTCCCATCTCCTATCAACATCCTTCTTCTCCAACCCTTCACCTTTTCCACCTATCACTTCCCAGCTTCTTACTTCATCTCCTCTAGATAGATAGATAGATAGATAGATAGATAGATAGATACTTTTTTCATCCCCATGGGGAAATTCAACTTTTTTTCCAATGTCCCATACACTTGTTGTAGCAAAACTAATTACATACAATACTTAACTCAGTAAAAAAATATGATATGCATCTAAATCACTATCTCAAAAAGCATTAATAATAGCTTTTAAAAAGTTCTTAAGTCCTGGCGGTTGAATTGTAAAGCCTAATGGCATTGGGGAGTATTGACCTCTTCATCCTGTCTGAGGAGCATTGCATCGATAGTAACCTGTCGCTGAAACTGCTTCTCTGTCTCTGGATGGTGCTATGTAGAGGATGTTCAGGGTTTTCCATAATTGACCGTAGCCTACTCAGCGCCCTTCGCTCAGCTACCGATGTTATACTCTCCAGTACTTTGCCCATGACAGAGCCCGCCTTCCTTACCAGCTTATTAAGACGTGAGGCGTCCCTCTTCTTAATGCTGCCTCCCCAACACGCCACCACAAAGAAGAGGGCGCTCTCCACAACTGACCTATAGAACATCTTCAGCATCTCACTACAGACATTGAATGACGCCAACCTTCTAAGGAAGTACAGTCGATTCTGTGCCTTCCTGCACAAGGCATCTGTGTTGGCAGTCCAGTCTAGCTTCTCGTCTAACTGTACTCCCAGATACTTGTAGGTCTTAACCTGCTCCACACATTCTCCATTAATGATCACTGGCTCCATATGAGGCCTAGATCTCCTAAAGTCCACCACCATCTCCTTGGTCTTGGTGATATTGAGACGCAGGTAGTTTGAGATGCACCATATCACAAAGTCCTGTATCAGTTTCCTATACTCCTCCTCCTGTCCATTCCTGACACACCCCACTATGGCTGTGTCGTCAGCGAACTTCTGCACATGGCAGGACTCCGAGTTATATTGGAAGTCTGATGTGTACAGGGTGAACAGGACCGGAGAGAGCACGGTCCCCTGTGGCGCTCCTGTGCTGCTGACCACCGTGTCAGACCTACAGTCTCCCAACCGCACATACTGAGGTCTATCTGTCAAGTAGTCCACTATCCAATCCACCATGTGAGAGTCTACTCCCATCTCCGTTAGTTTGTGCCTTAAGATCTTGGGCTGGATGGTGTTAAAGGCACTAGAGAAGTCCAGGAATGTAATCCTCACAGCACCACTGACCCCATCTAGGTGAGAGAGGGATTTCACCTACCTACCCACCTACCTGGCTTCACCTATTACCATCTTAGCTTGTACTCCTTCCCCTTCCCCCACCTTCTTACTCTGGCATCTTCCCCTTTTACTTTCCAGTCCTGATGTAGGATCTAGGCCCAAAACATTGACCGTTCATTCCCTTCCATAGACACTTCCTGACCTGCTGAATTCCTCCATCATTTTGGGTGCTGCAGAAAGGGAAGTGGTTTGATTAAAGTATTCCAGCTGTCCCTATCTGTACAGTGTTATTTACCATCTAAGAAGTGCACAATTATTAAATAGAATATAAAACATCGTATGGAACTGCCTACTTACCATTCCCAATTCCACCAACCACCGGAGAATCAGTATTAGACCCCAACACCGTGGCCAGTGTGGGTAAGAAACAACACCTATTGAAAGATTCAAAGAGTTACATTTGCTTTCAAGAACTGATCGTGTTTGAGGCACTTTTCCTTTTTAATTTAATTTCAAAGGTTTCAAAGGTACTTTTAATGTCAGAGAAATGGAGACAATATACATCCTGAAATGCTTTTTCATCACATAATCTTATTTTTTTCCATTTTGTTTTATTTACAGACATAGGCCCTTCCACCCCAACGAGCCTGCACTGCCCAATTACACCCCTGTGACCAATTAGCATACAAACCGTACGTAATAGGAATGTGGGAGGGAACCGGACCACCAAGGGGAAACCCATGCGGTCATGGGGAAAACGTACAAATTGCTTATGGAGAGTGATGGAATTGAACCCAGATCACTGGCACTGTAATAGTGTAGCTAACCGCTATACTAACGGACCATCTATTTCCCTTTAGTTCTCAACTTCGCTGTATACACTCCCCCAATTCTTAAGTAATATCACCATTTCTGGCATCTTCAGGCCTGAATGCTTGAAACCACAGTGAGCAAAACAGTTCTGAATTGTCTTACTGCTTATTTCTTGTCATCTATCAGCAACTTTTTGAAACTAACACACGCTATTTAAAAATTGTCCATTTCAACCAACGTGTAGCGTCTAATGGTTACACAAGTGCACAATGTCTGATGTTAGTTAGAAACTGTTTGGCAATAGTCTCCTGTCTCAATTAATTGGCACAGTATACCAAATAAACACAGGAAATCCCAGCTACTTTCTCAATTAGTTTTTGTTCTTGAAGAGTTTCCCCAAATAAGTGGCTGCCCCGATTAATCAATGGCCCAATTAACCAGAATCCACAGTATCCCTGAATTCCCCTGAAGTATCCCAGCTTTCCTGTTGTCCTGCACCATGGAATGTAGCAGTTGCGCAGCATCTTACAGTGCTGGTGACTCAAGTTCAATTCCTGTCGCTGTGCAGGAAGACTTTGTATGTTCTTCCTGTGACCGTGTGCTCAGTTTCTCAGTTTCCTCCCACATTCCAAAGATGTCTGAGTTAGAGTTTGTAAGTTGTGAGCACGCTACGTTGACATTGAAAGCGTGGCAACACTTGTGGGCTGCCCCCAGCACAACCTCAGACTGGGTTGCTTATTGACGCAAATCACGTATTTCACTACATATTTTGATTTTTAATTTTTATTTATATGTTTGCTTGTGTGGCACGTGGCCAAGTGGTTAAGGTGTTGGTCTAGTGATCTGAAGGTCGCTAGTTCAAGCCTTGGCTGAGGCTGTGTGTGTCCTTGAGCAAGGCACTTAACCACACATTGCTCTGTGACGACACTGGTGCCAAGTTGTATGGGTCCTAATGCCCTTCCCTTGGACAACATTGGTGGCATGGAGAGGGGAGACTTGCAGCCTGCGCAACTGCCGGTCTTCCGTACAACCCGGCCCAGGCCTCAGTCATAATCGAAAATCGATGGACAGCCGAAGAAGAAGATTATATGTTTGCATTATTTATTTAATTTGATTATTGTTATGTATCACATTGTACTGCTGCCACAATAACAACAAATTTCACGGCATATGCCAGTGATATTAAACCTGATTATGATCCTGTTTCAATATACATGTGACAAATAAAGCTAATCTAATCTAATTCTCAAGAATTAACATCACCACTGACAGACACTAAATATCCCTGCAGTTTCACAGCATTCCTGTTGTCATGCAGCAGGTTCTGCAATCTAAATCAATCAATAAATCAATAGATAGATAGATAAATAGATAGGTCCTTCAAAATAACTAATTTTCCATTATAATATTTTAAAGAAAACTGTGCTTAAATCATATTTCATAAAAAAACAAGAGATTCTGCTGATGCTGGAAATCTTGAGCAACACACACTAAATGCTGGAGGAACTCAGCTGGCCAGGCAGCATCTATGAAGGGTAATGAACAGTCCGGCAAAAACCCTTCAGGGGGAATATACAAACCCTTCCCCCTTCCTTTCCAGTTCTGAAAAATGGTCTCAGCCCAAAACATCAACTATATATTCATTTCCATAGATGCTGCCAGACCTGCTGAGTTCCTCCAGCATTTTGTGTGCGCTGCTATATATTGTACCAAACAGGATGCACTGTGGTTAGCACAGCACTGCTAATTCCAGGTTCCCCTGCACATCCTGTACCACCATGAGTTAGAAATGGATCACTGCTTTGTCATTGCTGCGTCTAAACATTGTTGAGGCCATCACTGCCCACAGCCTGGAAATGAACATAAAAATGCTGAGTAGGATACTCTCATTCTCACAGATGCACAAGCATTTCAGTTTGTAGTACATACGGCATTTTATATTGAACAGCTTGCCCCAAACTGAATGAAATCTGGCAGTCGACCTTCGGATAATAACAGTTAAAGCAGGCAAACAGCGAGGCACCATCAGCTCTAATTCTCCTTCCTTGTGGATCCACCATCTGTTGACACACCACCCATCTGAACTTAATAACCATAATTACATGACTGGGATTGCTAGACCTTGAATGGAAGCCAGGTTAGGAAAGCTGCTGTAAGTCTACTTGTCAATTTACAATGAGCTGACTGATAGAAAGCATCCATCCCAGTGCTGTGGCCAAATCAAAGTGCATTTATTATCAAAGTACATATATGTCACCATTTGCAACCCTGAGATTCATTTTCTTGTGGGCATTTACAGTAAATACGAAGAAACATGACAGAATCAATGAAAGATTGCTCTCACAAACAGATGGACAAACAGCCCATGTGCAAAAGACAACAAACTGCAAATATAAAAATTAAAAATAATAATAATAAACAAACAACAAATATTGAGCACATGAGATGAGGAGCCCTTGGAAGTGAGTCCATAGGTTGTGGGAACAGTTCAGTGATGGGGTGAGTGAAGTTGAGTGAAGGTATCCCTTCTTGTTCATGAGCCTGATTGTTAAGGGGTAATAAATGTTACTGAACCTAGTGATGTTAGTCCTGAGGCTCCTGTATCTTCTTCCTGATGGCAGCAGTGTGAAGAGAGCATGGCCTGGCTTGTGGAGGTCGCTGATGATGGATGCTGCTTTCCTGCGACAGCGCTCCATGTAGATATGCTCAATGGCAGGGAGGGTTTTATCCACGATGGACAGGGCTATATTCACGACTTTCCTCACCTCCTCAGTTTTTAAGTCTTAGTGTTCAGACATTAAATTTTACAGACATCCCAAGCGGCATTTTCACTGCAGAAGACTGACAATCGAAACTCCACTTACAGTTGAGCATAAAAGACTCCATGGTACCATTCAAAGGGACTTCTCCCAGTGTCAACATCAAGTGTAAGGGGTTTGTACATTCTCCCCGTGACCATGCAGGTTTCCTCCAGGTGTTCAGGTTTCCAAAGATGTACGGTTAGAGTTTGTAAGTTGTGGACATGCTACGTTGATGCCAGAAGTATGGTGACACTCGCAGGCTGCCCAGCACAACCCTCGCTGATTATACGTGATACAAACAATGCACTTTATGTTGCCTGACAAATAGAGCTAATCTCTCTATGATCCCTAAAGCAACACCATAAATTACTTGGTCATTAACCTCATTGACATTCATAAGTGTTGTCATGATGAAGGGTGTCAGTCCAAAATATCCACTGTTTATTCCTCTCCATAGATGCTGCCTGACCTGCTGAGTTCCTCCAGCGTTTTGTGTGTTGCCCATTTACTGTTAATATTGTTTCCCACAAAATAATAGTGACTAATTTCACTAACAGTGAAATGCTTTCAAAGGTGAATGTTCATTATGAAATCAAATAATTTTGTTTCTTTCCATGCTATCACTTTTAAGTTTCCTCACAAGTTTAACTTATAAGATTAGCTTTATTTGTCACATGTACATCGAAGCAGACAGTGACATTTTTTAATTTTCTTTTGAGTTGACTTTATAGTTCACAGAAACTGATGTACTATAGCAGTGTCTGCAGATAAACATCCCTCATTTGTATTGAGTGCTGATGAAGGGTCTCTGCCCAAAATGTTGATTCTGTATTCCTCTCCATAGATGCTGCCTGACTTGCTGAGTTCCTCCAGTATTTTATTTATTTTATTTAGAGATACAGTGCAGAATAGACCCTTCTGGCTATTCAAGCTGTACCACTCAGCAAACCCCGACCAACCCCATTTTAACCCTAACCTAATAACAGGAAAATTTACAATTAACCTGCCTAGTACATCTTTGGACTGAGGGAGGAAATGCCCCCCCCCCCGCCCCATTCCACAGAGGACGCTGGGTTGGAACTCCAAACTCTGAAGCCCCAAGATGTAATAGCGTCGCACTAATGGTGACACTACCGTGGCACTCAATTTGTGTGTGGTGCTCTGGATTTCCAGCATCTGCAGAACCTCTTGTGTTTGTCCCTCACTTTGCCTTCATATTATGGACTGTGTGCATGAAAGGCAAGGCCAAGGTTATGGCCAAATTACCCCTGAGAAGACAATCGTGAGGCATATTCTGAGACAGTGTTAGTCCTTTTGGTGAAGGTACCTCCGCATAATTATTGGTGGGGAGTGAGAGGGTTCATATCCAGCAACAAACTGTGATACACTTCCATTCAAAATCATTAGACCATGAGTCATAGGAACAGTATGCGGCCATTCAGCACATCTTGCATAACCTGGAGGGGAGCCTGCAGGTGGTGCCGTGACCAAGGCCAGCAATGTTTGTCCTTCTTGGTGAAGGCACAGTCAGAGTAACCACAGCGCATTTTATGGATGGCACACATTGCGTCCACTGTGTGCAGCCACTTCTTTCAGAACTGGTGAATTTATCATTTTCCAAGCTCATTCACATCGTTCAAATTCAGGTCAGATCAGATCACATTCAGATTTCTTTATAAGACCATAATACCATAAGACATAGTAGCAGAATCAGGCCATTTGGCCCATCGAGTCTGCTCCACCATTTAATTATGGCTGATCCTTTTTCCCTCTCCTCAGCCCCATTGCCCAGCCTTCTCCCCGTAATCTTTGGTGCCATGTCTAACTAAGAACCAATCAATCTCTGCCTTAAATACATACAACCAGCTGGCCTCCACAGCTGCCTGTGGTAACAAATTCCACAAATTCACCGTCCTCTGTCAAAAGAAATTCCACTGCATTCCTGTTTTGAAAGGGTGCCCCTCTATTCTGAGGCTATGCCGTCTTATCCTAGAACCCCCCCCCCCCCACACACACACACACACACACACACACCATGGAAAACATCATTTCTACATCTACTCTGTCTAGGCCTTTCAACATTCAAAAAGTTTCAATGAGATCGCCCCTCATCCTTCTGAATTCCAGCGAGTACAGGCCCAGAGCCATCAAACATTCCTCGTATGATAACCCTTTCATTCCCAGAACCATCCTTGTGAGCCTCCTCTGAACACTCTCCAATGCCAGCACATCAAGATGAGGGGCCCAAAACTGTTCACAATACTCAAGGTGAGGCCTCACCAGTGCCTTATAAAGCGTCACATCTCTACTCTTGTATTCTAGACTTCTTGAAATGAATGCCAACTTTGCATTTGCCTTCCTCATCACACACTCGACCTGCAAGTTAGCCTTTAGGGAATTCTGCACAAGGACTCCCAAGTCCCTTTGCATCTCAGATTTTTGGATTCTCTCCCCATTTAGAAAATAGTCCACACATTTATTTCTACTACCAAAGTGCGTGGCCATGCATTTTCAAACGTTGTATTTCATTTGCCACTTTCTTGCCCATTCCCCTAAACTGTCTGTCCTTCTGCAGCCTACCTGTTTCCTCAACACTACCTGCCCTTCCACTAATCTTTGTATCATCTACAAACATGGCAACAAAGCCATTTATTTCATCATCTAAATCATTCATATACAGCATAAAAAGAAGCGGTCCCAACACCGACCACTGCAGAACACCACTAGTCACTGGCAGCCAACCAGAAAAGGATCCTTTTATTCCCACATGCTGCCTCCTGCCAACCAGCCAATGCTCTAACAACGCCAGTAACTTTCCTGTAATACCATGGGCTCTTAACTTGGTAAGCAGCCTCATGTCTGGCATCTTGTCAAAGGCCTTCTGAAAGTCCAAATATACAACATCCACTGCATCCCCTTTATCTATCCCACTTGTAATTTCAAAGAATTCCAACTGGTTCATCAGGCAGGATTTTCCCTGAAGGAAACCATGCTGACTTTGTACTATCTTGTCCTGTGTCACCAAGTACTCCATCACCTCATCCTTAACAATCGACTCCAACATCTTGCCAACCACTGAGGTCAGGTTAACTGGTCTAAAATTTATTTTCTGCTGCCTCCCACCTTTCTTAAAGAGTGGAGTGACATTTGCAATTTTCCAGTTCTCCAGAACCATGCCAGAAATCTTCTCTAACGCTACCTCTTTCAGAACCCTAGGATGCAGTTCGTCTGGTCCGGGTGACTTGTGCACCTTTGCTCTTTCAGCATTTTAAGCACCTTCTCCCTTGTAATAGTAACTGCACTCACTTCTCAATCCTCACACCCTTCAACAACTGGCACACTGCTAGTGTCTTCAACAGTGAAGACTGATGCATAATATTTATTTCATTTGCCATCTCTTTGCTTCCCATTATTATCTCTCTAGCCTCATTTTCTAGCGGTCCTATATCCATGCTCACCTCTCTTCTATTTTTCACATACTTGAAAAAGCTTTTACTATTCACTTTGATATTATTTGCTAGTTTGCTTTCATATTTCATCCTTTCCCTACTAATGATTCTTTTAGTTGCTCTCTATAGGTTTTTAAAAGCATCCCATTACTGTTAATTTTTGCTTTGTTGTATGCCCTCTTTTTTACTTTGACATTAGCTTTGACTTTCCTTGTCAGCCACAGTTGTACTGTTTTGCCATTTGAGTATTTCTTTGTTTTTGGAATATGTCTATCCTGCACCCTCCTCATTTTTCCCAGAAACACACGCCATTGCTGCTCTGCTGACATCCCTGCCAGCAGCTCCTTCCAATTTACTTTGGCCAACTCCTCTCTCATACCTCTCTCATAATTTCCTTTACTCCACTGAAATACTGCTACATCAGACTTTCCTTTCTCCCTATCAGATTTCAAGTTGAACTCAATCATATTGCGATCACTGGTTCCTAAGGGTTCTTTTACCCTGTTCCCTAATTGCCTGCAGTTCATTACATAACACCCAGTCCAGATAGCTGATCCCCTCGTAGGCACAACAACAAGCCACTCTAAAAAGCCATCTTATAGGCATTCAACAAGTTCACTCTCTTAAGATCCATTACCAACCTGATTTTCCCAATCCATTTGCAAGTTAAAATCTCCCATGACCATCATTACATTGCCCTTATGACACGCCTTTTCTATTTCCCATTGTAATTCGTAGTCCACCTCCCAGCCACTGTTGGGACGCCTGTATATAACTGCCATTAGAGTTCTTTTACCCTTGCAGTTTCTTAACTCAACACACAAGGATTCAACATCTTCCAATCCTATGTCATATTGTTCTAATGATTTGATTCCTTTCTTTATCAGCAGTGCCATGTCACCCCCTCGTCCGATCCCTCCGATACAATGGATCTTGCACATTCAGCCCCCAACTACAACCATGGCTCCGTGATGGACACAACTTCATAAACAACAGTCTGCAAAAGTGCAACAAGATTATCCACCTTATTTCTTATACTCTGTTCATTGAGATATAACACTACGAGTACTGTATTTGGTCCAGTTGATAGGTTCACTCATCCTCCAATATCAGTAGCACCTGAACTTCTATCTACAAAGTCAAGTAATGAGCTTGCGTTCCTTTTTACTGACAAAATTCAGAAGATTAGACATGTTGTCAGTGTCTCTGCATCAGGCCAGAAGTCAATGTCATCCTTTCACTCACTTAGAACTAATTCAGTTAAGATTTCACAATCCAAACTGATTGACTATAAAACTTTAGAAGAAATTGTGCTACACTTGAGATCCTCGTCCTGTTCCCTTGACATTTTAAAAATGTTTTTAGCTGCATGGCACCAGACTTTCTGCAAATAGTCAACATTTCTCAGGCTACGTCCCCAAAGCCCTGAAAACTGCAATTATTAAGCCTATTTTTAAAAAGAACAACCCAGATGCCTCAGGAATTAATAACTACAGGCCTGTATCAAAATTACCATGATTAAGTAAAATCATTAAAAAGGTTGTTTATCAGCAACTTAACAGCTTTTTGGCATTAAGCAACTATGGATGTTCTCCGGTCAGGATTTTGACAACACCAAAGCACTGAGACTGTTCTGGTCAAGGTTTTAAATGACATCCGCTTAAACCATGATGATGATAAAATTTCTGTTTTGGCTTTACTGGATCATAGTGCTGCTTTTGACCATGGTATGTTACTGGGCAGACCGAAAACCTGGGTGGGACTTTCCAGTACAGTCCTAAAATGGTTTAAATTGTATTTACAGGACAGGGACTATTTTGTATTGATTGGTAGCTGCATAACTGACTGAACAAAAATGACATGCGGAGTGCATCAAGGGTCCATACTAGGGGCTCTTCTGTTTAACATATATGTGCTCAAATCTTGGTAAGCAACAAAATATCTTACTGTAATGGTAATGGTGTTTTAACAGGTCGCTGTAAAAATTCCCCAGACAGCTGCAGCTCATTCAGAACACTGCTGCTAGCATCCTCACTAAGACTGAGTAGAACAGATCACTCCAGTTCTCAGATGACTACACTGGCTTCCTGTCCAAAAGCTAGACTTTAAAATATTACTACTGGTTTATAAAGCATGGAATGGTCTAGGACCAAAATACATCTCCAATCTCTTGCTGCATTATGAACCTTCCCGAGCTCTCAGGGCTTACCGTCCCCAGGGTCAAAACTAAACATGGTGAAGCAACTTTTAGTTACTCTGCTCCACATGTCTGTAATAACCTTCCAAAGGATCTGAAGTCTGCCCCAACTTTAAGCTCTTTTAAATCAAGGCTTAAAACTTTTCTTTTCACTGTAGTTTCAATTAGAATCTCCTGTGCTGTGACTTCTATTTATCATATCTATTTTTATGTTATTTTCTTTTCTTATATATTGTCTGAGTTTTGATGTTTGATTTTTATATCTTGATCTATGTAAAGCATTTTGAACTGCCTTGTGTATGAAAAGTGTGGTGCAAATAAGCTTACTTGCTTGCTTACTGCATTTGCTGCCCCTTTTGATTCTGCATCCCTAATGCACTGGTATTTACCCTGTTGGCTGCAATTTTGTCCTGTCATCTGCCCTTCCTTCCTGACAGTCTGACAGCATGCTATCTTTACTTATTTACTATATGGCTTATCCCGAATCCCTTCATTCTGGTTCCCATCCCCCTTCCAAATTAAACCCTCCCCAACAGCTCTAACAAACCTCCCATGAGAATATTGGTTTCCCTCAGGTTCAGGTGCAACATGTCCCTTTTGTACAGGTCATACCTCCCACAGAACAGATCCCAGTGATCCAAGAACCTGAAGCCCTGCCCCCTGCACAAGCTTCTCAGCCAGTTTTATCAGCCAAGTCATCCTGATTCTACCCTCACTAGCACAGGTAGCAATCCAGAAATTACTACCCTGGAGGTCCTGCTTCTCAGCTTTCTGCCCAGCTCTCTAAATTCTCTCTTCAGGACCTCTTTGCTTTTCCTTCCTACGTCATTGCTGCCAATATGTACTAATACCAGGCTGCTCCCCCTCACCCTCCAAAGTGAAGTGAACACAATCCGAGACATCCCTGACCCTGGCACCTGGGATGCAACATACCACCCAGGTGTCACATTTATGTCCACAGAATCTCCTGTCTGTTCCTCCGACTATTCAGTCCTCTATCACCACCGCTCCCCTCTTCTCCCTCTTTCCCTTCAGCACCATGGACCAATGCATAGTGCCAGTAACTTGGTCTCCGTGGCATTGCCCCACAACAGTATCCAAAATGGTATATTTCTTATTGAAGGGAATGGCCACAGGGGTGCTCTGTGTTAACTGCCTATTCACTGTCCCATTCCTTCTCATGACAGTCACCCACCTACTCACCTCCTGCAAGTTAGGGGTGACTACTTCCCTGTAACTATGATTGATTATATCCTCACTCACCCGTACAAGCTGAAGGTCATCCAGCTGCTGCTCCAGATCCCTAACACGGTCTTCAAGCTGGAAGCACTTCATTCAGATGTAGTTCCCTGGGATACCCTGGTTCTCCCAGGACTCCAACATAACCATATAACAATTACAGCATGGAAACAGACCATCTCGGCTCTTCTAGTCTGAGCCGAACACCTACTCTCACCTAGTCCCATCGACCTGCACACAGCCCATAACCCTCCATTCCTTTCCTGTCCATATACCTATCTAATTTTACTTCTACTGGAAGCTCGTTCCACACAGCTACCACTCTCTGAGTAAAGAAGTTCCTCCTCGTGTTACCCCTAAACTTTTGCCACCTAACTCTCAACTCATGTCCTCTTGTTTGAATCTCCCCTACTCTCAATGGAAAAAGCCCATTAAAGTTAACTCTATCAATCCCCCTCATAATTTTAAATACCTCAATCAAGACCCCCCTCAACCTTCTACGCTCCAAAGAATAAAGACCTAACTTGTTCAACCTTTCTCTGTAACTTAGGTGCTGAAACCCAGGTAACATTCTAGTAAATCTCCTCTGTACTCTCTCTATTTTGTTGACATCTTTCTTATAATTCAGTGACCAGAACTGTACACAATACTCCAAATTTGGCCTTACCAATGCCTTGTACAATTTTAACATTACATCCCAACTCCTATACTCAATGCTCTGATTTATAAAGGCCAGCATACCAAAAACTTTCTTCACCACCCTATCCACATGAGATTCCACCTTCAGGGAAAAATGCACCATTATTCCTAGATCACTCTGTTCTACTGCATTCTTCAATACCCTACTATTTACCATGTATGTCCTATTTTGATTATTCCTACCAAAATGTAGCACCTCACACTTATCAGCATTAAACTCATCTGCCATCTTTCAGCCCACTCTTCTAACTGGCCTAGATCTCTCTGCAAACTTTGAAAGCCTACTTCATTATCCACAACGCCACCTATCTTAGTATCATCTGCATACTTACTAATCTAATTCACCACCCCATCATCCAGCACGAGGGAGAGTACACTAAGTACCCCTGACACAGTAGGAAAAAAGGGAAACTTAACAGTAACTTACCCAGAACCAATGCCTCATTTGAGCCGGCCTCCTTTGAACTAAAGCCTGACGTTCCCACTCTCACTACTGGCCCACTCCCAACAATGGCCGCTGTGTTTGTCTCTTCTGTTCTTTTATCTACTCCTCTCTGCGCTGCTCCCACCGCTGACTGGGTAGCCAAATTTACCACATGTACATCGAAACGCAGTGAAATGCACCATTTGCATTTACAACCAACATACCCAAGGGTGTGCTGGAGCAGCCTGCAAGTGTTGCCACCCATTTTGGCGCCAACATACAATGTCCATAATGTCGAGTAACACAGAACACAACAAGAACAATAATAGCATCCCATCCATCCACCCACACCCACGGACAATGCTCCAACTCCAGGGCAGGCCTCTGGCCTCCAGGCTTCCGTCATTGGGTTTCAAGTTCTGGACTATCGATCATCCTTCAGGCTCTAATCTTCCATATCAACTCCCGGACTAGACAATGTCAAGGCTCTGAACTCCAGGCTCTGAACTCATGATTTTTACTTAGTTATTCTAATTTCTTTCAGTTTCATGTGTGTACTGGACCTTTAATTCTCCAACAAATGAATATATTTGGCAACAATTTCCTTTATCCGTAATGCTCAGGCTATCAATTCAATCACTCCTGGAGTTTTGTATCTATCTCTCATACCCATAGCCGACGACAGACATGTCAAACTCTGTAAAGCAGGGCGCAACAGTTGATGTTGTTGAGTGGAAGTGTCGGGAGGACATCATGGAAACTAAGCTCATCACCCGATGCCGTGGGATCGTCATATGCTTTGGCAGGTTGGATAGGCCGTAAGCCAGAAATGGTTTGCTCTTTGCCACAAGTGAGCTTCTTCGAGTGTGGCTTTTCCCTCTGTCTGTCTCTGAAATAAGGAAAGGCAAGAGTTTAGACATTAAACAACATCCTTTGATCACTCAACGAAAATAACTATTCTAATATGTTATAACAAGTTCATGTTCAAAATATGAGTCTCTCTGAATCCTTTAAATCAATAGAATTCATTTTTTATCTCACATACTTTTTCATGATTGAAAAATCTATAATTTACTTTTCAAATTTATGTTCAAGATCGTCAAATTTCATAACATTTAAGAAGCAACAGGAAATACTTTGGAAAATTTAAGAAAATCACTACCAGTTTTAAGGTGGTAAATTAATATTTCAGTAATATTTGAGAAATCTTGTAAATATATTTGATTAAGTATTCTTTGTTGCTTATATAACTCGTTATGGTCATATGTAAAAGTACGTGAATTGCAACTGTCATCAGGCTACCACATCCTCCCTAATGGTAGCAATCAGAAGAAGGCAGATCCTGGGTAATGAGGGTCCTTAATGATGGATGCTGCCTTTCTGAGGCATCACCTGGATGCTGGAAAGATTAGTGCCAATGATGGAGCTGGCTGAGTTTAGTTTAGAATGAGAGGTAATATTGAAATATAAAAAGGTCCTGATGGGAAATGACTGGTAACTGTTGAAAAGTTTTCACTAATGGAATAATCTTGCACAGGGAACATAGTTACAACACAAAGGGCTTCTTAATTAAAACTGACGTGCATATTCCTTTTCTCACAGAGGATGGGGAATCTCTGGAATTCTCTGCCCCTGAGAGACATGGAGGCTGGATCATTGCAGTTGATGGATTTTTTTGGAAGATTGGGTAATTCAGGGTAATGGGGAACTGGCACAGACAAGGAGATAAGGCCTGGCACAGATCAGCCATGATAATGTTGAATGGTGGGGAAGGCTTCAGGGATGCAGTGAATATCAGGTATTGGAAATCTAAAATAAAAACAGAGAATGGTGGAAATATATTTAAATGATATGGTCACATCAGTGTTAAGAGAAACAGTCAATATTTCAGGTCAGACTGGGAGGGAGACCAAATATGCTGGTTAAACTGCACGGAGGGTGGGGGAAGGGGCTTAAGGTGTTCCTCAGAACGGATTCAAATAATTTGCCCCTCAGCAATTTGGATTATACAGAGTTGTAGAGGCACACTGTAATGGAAGCAAGCCTTGCGGCCCACAAGGACCACACTGACCATCGAGTGCTTATTTACAGTGTAAGTAATTTATACTAAAAGAGAAATAGACAAAAACTGACAGATACACTTGGGAAATCAACTGGCAGGATTTTCTAGGAGACAATAGTGGAGCCCAGACTTGCTGAGAATCCAATACCCCATGGCTGTTGACACCTTAGACTTGTGTTTGAATTAATTTGATTTACTTGAAGGTATATATTTTATTTAGAGATACAGTGTGGAATAGGTTTTTCTGGCCCAACAAGCTGTGTTGCCCAGCTACCCACCTATTTAACCGAGCCTAATCACAGCTCGATTTACAATGACCAATTAACCTACTAACCGGTACGTCTTTGAACTTGGAAGAAACCAGAGCACCTGGAGGAAACCCACGCACATATGGGAAGAACATACAAACGTCCTTACAGAGGATGTCAGAATTGGACTCCGAACTCCGACACCCCGAGCTGTAATAGCACCATGCTAACTGCTATGCCATCCTCTGTGTTTTTGGAGTGTTTAATCAACTTGCTTGATTTTTTTTTGTTATTACTGACGTCTGTGTTCAAAAGGTTAGCAAATGTTTCACTCAGCAAGCAGCCTGATTTCAAGCCCAGCTTTGCCAGCTGTCAAAGGTTGCCAGGTGGAGCTTTCTCACATTACCTCATGGAGGGTGGGTAGGAGGGAGGAACGGGGCTTGTTTTGCTGTTGTCATTTTGTTGCTTGTTATGTACTGTACTGTTCTGCTGAGTATTGTGGGCATGCTGTTTTGGCACCAGAATGTGTGATGACACTTGTTGGCAGCCCCCAGCACATCCGCATGTCTGTTTGTTGTTAATGCAGACGACGCATTTCACTATATGTTTCGATGTACTCACGATAAATGAATGAATCTGAATGATAATATGATGTCATACAAAGCCCTCACACCACAGGTGAACACATGTGAGCAAGGAAGTTCAAAACGAATGAACAGTGAGCAGCAGAATTGAGCCAGTAAGATCGAGCTGTGTACTAATTCAAAAACAAAACAGTAAACGCTTTCTCGCTGTAAATTATATACTTCTACCCACTTATAATACTTCCTGCCAGAATGCACTCTAACCCCAGCTCCAAAGTGCAAGCCAATCAACTAAAATCTCGTTTACAAAAGTTGTGCTATTCTGGTACTGCCACGATAACGTAGCAGTTAGTGCAACACTATTACTGCTTGGGACGTTGGAAGTTTAGAGTTGAATTCTGAAGTTATCTGTAAGGAGTCTGTATGTCTTCCCTGTGATCCACATATGTTTCCTTAGGATTCTCTGGTTTCCTCCCAGAGTCCAAAGACATACCAACAGATAAATTAATTTGTCATTATAAGCTGTCCCAAGATTAGTCTAGGGTCAAGTCAGGGATTTCTGGGGGGGGCACAGCTCAAAGGAATGGAAGGGCCTACTCCACACAGTATCTAAAAATAAAGAAAAAGCTAATTAAATAAAACAATTTCACAGTCCCCCTCCATTCCTCATAACCTCCAACACTTAGTAACCACAGCCTTACCTTTGGAGTTCACCTGGTGCCAGGACAATGTGGTTTGATGTTTACGAGATAAACCACACATCTGAGGCTTTCCAATCGCACAATTCAGTGGATCACCAAGGCGCAAGAAGTCCCTACAAAGGTTAAATCAGAAGGCAGTGGAATTAATTGATGATAAATCGTTAAAGGAAACCATTTAAACTATAAGACCATTGGAGTTTTGTGATGAATTCTCCAGTTAGTCCTGCTCCCCGCTTTAAAAGTTCAAAGGTCAAAATAAATTTAGTATCAAAATATGTAAATTTCATCATATACCACCCTGAGATTCATTTTCTTGCAGGCATTCACAGTAGAACGAACAAATAATAGAATTAATGAAAAACAACACATACGCTGACAATCAATCTGTTAAAGAAGACAAATTGGGCAGGTACAAAAAAATCAAACATTATTAATAATAATGATGAATAAATACATGAATTTATTAATGAATATTAACAAATAATGCATTAACTGAGAACACGAGTTGTAGAGTCCTTGAAAGTGAGTCTTTTAGGTTGTGGAATCAGTGCAGTGTTGTGGTGAGTGAAGTTATCCACACTGGTTCAGGAGCCTGATGTTTGAGGGGTAATAACGGTTTCTGAACTTGGTGGTGTGGGGCCTGAGGCTCCTGTACCTCCTTCCTGATGGCAGCAATGAGAAGACAGCAGTGTTCTTACTGATGGACGCTGCTTTCTTGTGGCAACATTCCTTGTAGATGTGCTCAGTGGTGGGAAGGATTTTCTTGTGATGGATTGGGTTACACTCACTTCTTTTATAGGTGTTTTGGATCTGCTTTTGTAGGCATTATCCTATTGTCCTATCATTTCTTTCCAAGTATTATTCAAAATTAGTTACTCAATTACCAAAGAGTAAAGCAAACATCTTGTCCCACAAGCTAATATTTATATATTTAGTTCTGTGGAGGAAATTTCACTGGCTTTAATAATATTTTGATGGTGTGAAGCTAAGGCTCTGACACGTTTAGCTCTGATGTTTTGGGTGGACCTTGTAGGTCCTGACACAACAGAAAGCTAAGAAGGAAGTTTTCACGGAGTCCTGCAAAACTTTCCCCCCATTGGTCATGTATCTTTTGCTCTCACCGAGAATGTCCACCCCATTGACAGGGATTTGTTCTTCTGCTCTGCAAAGAAACTTGCCACACGTTGAGGTATATTGAAAACTGCTTTGAGTTACTACATAAATGATGGAGCTATCACAAAAAGAAACAATTCCTGATCAAAAGGCATCATTCACAGTATGTAAACACAAGAGGTTCTGTAGATGCTGGAAATAGAGAATAACACACGAAGAATGCTGAATTCCCCCAACATTTTGTGTGCGTTGTTCTCAATATGTCTTGTTTTTAAGGGGAGTCCAGTCTTTGTTAAATACTACAATCTTATAGCAGTGTTATTAGGTTTTCATGGATCTAAATCCAATAACTGGCTTCCAATCAACATTGTTGGAGAAACTTCGGTGGAAGGAATGCAATGGTTCAAGAAGGACAATTAGGGATGGTCAGCAAATGCTGACCTTGCCAGCAATACACAGATCCAATAAAATAAATACACTTAAAAAACATTCCTCTAGATAAAATTTCATTTTGTACGACAGAACAGCTTCTATTCTCACAAAACTAAGGCATAAGGAATCACTTTGTTCCAGTGTGCTTCAACCAGAGTTTATTAGAGGCTGTTTGATTTTTAATCAATATTCTCTTGTTCGTTCCTCCATTTTCAGGGAGAAATAATAAAAACATTGAAATTTTTTGAGAGAATATATTTCAGTTACATATTTTCCATTTCACTCCATAAAAGGAAGCAAATATAACACGAACTTGGACCATCTCAAAGTAGTTGACAGACAAATTGCAGTTTTGAAACATTGCAGAGTAGGAAGGCCAACAGACAATTTGCAAATTGCAAACTCCTGCAAATATTAAAGTAATGGTAATTAATCTGTCCTGGAGACATACATTGATACTTGAGCAGTGAGGACAATACAGAAGCATTCCAGATACTTCATTTGTTATCTTCCTGCCATGATTGAGAAACACATATGGAAAGTGATGTGAACCAAGTTCTAAACAAATGTGACCAAAATTGGAGCTGGAATGGAATTAGGTCAAAGAGTCACAGAGCACTTCGGTACAGAAACAAGCCCTTTGGCCCTTCTAGTCTGCGCCAAACTATTATTCTGCTTAGTCCCATTTACCTAAACCTGAACCAGAGCCCTCTCATCCATGTACTTTTCCAAATTTCTCTTAAATATTGAAATCAAACCCGCATCCACCACTTCTCCTGGCAGCTCATTCCACACTCTCATCACCCTCTGGGTGAAGATAGGCTCTTGCTTCACCCTCTGAGTGAAGAAGCTCCCCCTCATATTCCCCTTAAATATTTCACCTTTCACCCTTAACCAATGATCTCTAATCCTAGTCTTATCCTAGTTCTAGTGAAATCATTTTGACTTAACATTGAAAAAGCCAATTCTCTATCAAAATAGAAATCCATCTCACATGATTTGAACCAAAACTTCTTCCCTGCTCTCTCTGGTTCCCCACCTCCTTCCCTTTATTCTATGGTCCGCTGAGCTCTCCTGTCTTCTTCTTCAGCCATTTGCCTCTTCAACCTATCACCTTCCAGCCTCTCACAAAATCTCTCCTCCACCCCCCAACTATCTTCCCCCTTACCAGCTGTGCCCCTTCCCATCCCCCTTCCTTTTGTATTCTGGCTTCTTCTCCTTCCTTTCCAGTTCTGATGAAGAGCCTTGGCCTGAGATGTCAGCAGTTTATTCATTTCCATAAATGCTGCCTCACTTGCTGAGTTCCTCCAACATTTTGAGTGTTTTGCTCAAAAACATTCCATAGTGTGCATGCACATCTGTATGCATAAGTGCTCATGAGTGTGTCTGAGTGTGACCACATACGCTGAACAGAGGGGCAGACTTTACCTCAAGACTGGTGGATCGATTGCCTGGCATGCCAGCTTCTCAAAGATCCTGATAAGGGGAAAGTGCAGAGGGTTGGAATTGTCAGCCAATACCTCCTTGAAGCAGTTCACCAAGACCTGCAAAAGGCTAGATCCACACATGGTCTGGCGGCTCCTTTCTGATTTGACAAGTGATAGAACATAATCGGCGATTGCATATTGCAGCTCCAGGGACAGCTAAAGAGGAAAGAAGATTTTGGTCAATCTCAGGTTTATTGCCATATGCACAGCAACTGTTATTCAAAGGTACGACCTTTCCTGCAGCACTATCACAGGTGCAGAGCATTAGATAATCAGCATTCACAAGAAAGACAAAAGAAAAATATAAACACAAATTTTACCAGGAAGAACACAATTTGAACCAAAAGGAACAAAGTCAGTTTTAGTGCAGTGATCAAACAGGTCCTAGCGCTGCCAAACTGTGGTGATTAAGGTTGAGCAGGTTAGCTGAAGAATTGAGTGGTTGAAGGGAAGCAGCGTAGAGGTGTAGACTTCAGATAAAGTTGTTCTTGCTTACGTGTGACAAGAAAGTCCATAAGATACAAGAGCAGAATTAGACCATTCAACCCATCAAATCTGCTCTGCCATTCCATCATAGCTGATTTATTTTCCCTCTCAGCCCCAATCTCCTGCCTTCTCTTTGTAACCTTGGATGCCTTACTAAGCAAGAACCTATCTTTGAGCACCACTTTGCACCATCAAATGCCTTGCAAATTCCTGTGAAGATGCCTGGCATAATATGCCATAGTTCAGTAAAGTAAAAATATTTCTATGACATGCAATAGGAATGGGGTCTTCCAAGATGGCACTCCCAATTTCTATGTCAGCTCGGGACATCCCAGAGTTCACAGTTCGATTCCAGCGCTGCCTGTACTCATTCTCCTCATGACCACATGGGTTTCCTCCAGGTGCTCCAGTTTCGGCCAATGGTCCAAAGATGTACTAGTTAGTAGGTTAACTGATCATTGTAATTTGTCCTGTGATTAGGTTAGTGTTAAATGGATGGGATGCTGGGCAATGTGGCTCATTGGGCCAGAAGGGGCTGTTCTGCATTGTACTTCCAAATAAATAGATGAATGAATAAGTAGATAGATAAATGGATGAATGAATAAACAGATAGATAAATAAGCAAATACTATGACAAGGTTCAAAAGGGTTTGAAAATTACATATTGTTATTTAATAAAACATCCACAACTAAAGGTTGGAATATTAGGTTATGTGTAAGTGGGTTATGTATATTTACTGTAGTTCATAAAGATTTATATATTAAATAATTAAACTAAAGTAGTGCAAAAAAGAACTTAATAATGAGGTTGTGTTCATGTGTTCAATGCCCATTCAGAAATCTGGTAGCAGAGATCACTTCTCACCTACAAAACAAAATCATGTAACTTGTTCAAACCATTTAACCTTTTAAACCCTGACAAGGTTCTGGTAAATCTGCCTCATACCCTCCTAAAGTCAAGGCATTCTTGATGATATTTGTTACCTGTTAGTAAACAAGATGATTTAGACATTGAGATTTAGTACAGCTCTCTCCTAAGAGTTAGATGGCACAAAGACAAAGGTAAATTGCTCTGGAAATATAAGTCAAAGATATTACAGTCTGCGTTATGATTCTACAATAATAACAAAACAATAGATACCTGTGGAACATCTTTGCAGCTAATATTCGGCAGCAGATGCATCATGACACAAATAGCGCCTGGGTGGTTAATCACAGGGTCTGCAGGCAACCTTCATAAAGATAAGCACAAAGTTGTGAATAAAGTGTTTCAACAGGGCAACAGTCCCCGGCATCAAGTGGGGGAGAGACTAGAAACATAGGGTAGGAATGTTGATCTGTGCTTCCTCTACCTGAGGCTTCTTATTGCATCCTTCCAAATAAATTACACTTATCCCCAACTCCGCAACCATGTACGGAGCAAATATGATTTGTTTCTTTTCAGAACTGTCATCAAGTAATTTTGGTTCACTGTTTAAATTGATTGGCAACTACTGATTATCACTCAACAATCCAAACCATTACACTTGCATTTTTCTAAGAAATATACATGAAGTTTGAATTACCAAAGTCTTGTCTTGCAGAGAAACCCACATTACTGAAACAGTCAACAACCAAAGGAGTGAAGGTGCACCCTGTCTAGCCTCTGAGTTCTGGCAACATCATTGAAAATTGATTTGATACTCCTTCCAGTTTAATCGCATCCTTCCAAGGAAACTCAGGTCACCAAGGCAATGAAATCAATGCAACTAATTGGGACTAGTATAGATAGATACAAAAGTCATCTTACATGGAAACCATAGGACCCATTCCCACAGTGTACAACACTGTGTCGCAGTTTGCTGCTATTGGATTCTGATGTTTTTAATTTAAAGTATGTTTAGAAGTCAGGGAAGAGGCACAAAATTTCTTGCGTCATAATTGTTTTATTAAGATTGATAGAACAAAGGAAAGTTAAATGGACAGTGATACAGACATAGTAAGTGAAGGGAAAGCCAAAATTAAGATGGCACCTGGCATAGATTAGTTATTTTTATACCACGGAGATAAGGATCAACCAATGAGAAAGCCATTATTCAAATACTGCAGTACCAAGTTAACCAATGAAAAAGCTATTATTCAAATATTGTAGTACCCAATGAGAAAGCTATTATTCAAATACAGCAGTAATAAGTTAACCAATCAGCAAATACTTATGCAGAATAAAAATGCCAAAGCTTTTCAGAATTATAATTTGTATAGCTACCAGAGGCATATTAAACTGTTATATGCAGATAAGATCTACTTAAAATACAAGCAGATAATTGATTGTTAAACTGCAATGAAAATAACAAACAGTCTAATCTAAGAATTAAGTAGTTGGATCCAACACTGCTCAAAGTTGCATTACAAAGATCATTCAACTCGTCCCTCAAGGAGAAAAGAAGTGTGCAAGGAGTTGATAATGTAGGTGAAGCGATTTCCTACACTGAAGGCTTCCCCCAAGTGTGGCCATTTTGAGTGATACTCATAACCTAACAGAGACCTCTGAAAACATTTCACAAGGATGCAGACTATCTGTGGACCCCTCATGCAGAAAAGCACAGATACTGTTCTTCACTGAGATCTCTTTGTTCCCCAAACAGATGATTTGAAATGGAATCAGTCTCTTACTCCTGTCGTTTTCCATTTATCCCTACTAATGAATACTTAGGGATAAATCTTTAGAATTTCACACAGGTTTTAGCATCTTTCTTAACCTGAGCAATATAGGAACATTGTTATGTGGTTTTAATGTAGACAGATTGCTTAGCTAGAGAGTCTGCTGCATTTTGAGCAGCACAGACATGATTAGCAATGAAGAGTTATGATTAAAAATACTTAGGCTATAAAATATAAAACATTACAGCACATTACAGGCCATTTGGCCCAGGATGTTGTGTTGTACCCATTTAACTTACCCACAGATCAATCTAACCCTTCCCTCCTACATAGCCCTCCATTTTTCTATCACCCATGTGCCTATCTAAGAGTTCTTAAACACCCCTAATGTATTTGTCTCTACTCCCACCACTGGCACCAACCACTCTTTGTGTAAAAATCTTACCTCTGAAATCCCCCTATACTGTACTTTCCTCCAATTATCTTAAAGTTATGCCCCTCGTATTAACCATTTCTGCCCTAGGAATAAAGTCTCTAGCTATCCACTCGATCTACACTTCTTATCATGTATATCTTTATCAAGTCATCTCTCATCCTCCTTCACTCCAAAGAGGAAAGTCCTAGCTCAGTCACCCTTTCCTCAAAAGACACACTGTACTCTCTAGTCCATGCAGCATCCTGTTAAATCTCCTCTACATACTTTCTGCAGCTTCCACATCCCTCTATAATGAAGGGACTAGAACTGAACACAATATTCCAAGAGCAAACATGAGGAAATCTGCTGATGCCGGAAATTCAAACAACACACACAAAATGCTGGTGGAACACAGCAGGCCAGGCAGCATCTATAAGGAGAAGCACTGTCAACGTTTCGGGCCAAGACCCTTCATCATATGGTCTAACAGGGTTTTATAGAGCTGAAACATTACTTTTGATATAAAGTAATGTTAAGCTTTTGATAGAGTAAATATATAACTCAAAAAATCAAAAATGTTTCTTGTACCAAATAGTTAAATACACCGATTGCAAGTCATAGAAATCTTCATTGTCTTAAGACAATGAAGGAAACCAGAATGAAGGTATTACTCATAAACACAAGTGACACTGCAGATGCTGGAGATCCAGAGTAACACACACAAAACACTTGAGGAACTCAGCAAGTCAGTCAACATCTAACCTCCAGAATTTAGACTAGATCCATTATCACACAAAGTGCAATTTAGCAAACTTATCAATTTGAATATCTGTTATAGAACTTGTGCAACAATACTATATCGGGAAATAAATGAGAAAGCGATTGTGCTGCAGAGAAGATTTAACATCGGGTATATAATCTGCCAGCACATCATCCTGTACTGAACAGTACCCTTCAATGAATGTAGCACATCAATAAATCAAGTATTGTTGAAGATGTATAAGATATTGGTGAGGCCTGATTCAGAAAATTATGTGCAGTTCTGGTCACCAATCTACAGGAAAGATATCAATAAGTTTGAAAGAGTATACAGAAAATTTATCATTGACATGTTGCCGAGTCTTGAGGATCTAAGTTATAGGGAAAAGTAAGATGGTTAAGGACTTTATTCCCTGGACTGCAAGAGAATGGCAGGAATTTTGATAGTGATATAAAATATTATGAGTGGGATAAATAACAAAATAAATAAATAATTGAATAAATAACAAGCAGGTTAGACAAAGGAGAATTGGTTGAGGTTGTGTACTTGGATTTTCAGAAGGCCTTTAACAAGGTGGCACACCTGAGGCTGCTTAACAAGCTACACGCCCATGGTATTACATGAAAGATTCTAGCATGGATAAAGCAGTGGCTGATTGGCAGGAGACAAAGAGTGGGAATGAAGGGAGCCTTTTCTGTCCAGTTGCCAGTGACTAGTGGTGTTCCACAGGAATCTGTGTTGGGACCAATTCTTTTTCCATTCTATGTCAATGATTTGGATGATGGAATTGATGGCTTTGTTGCAAAGACGATACAAAAATAGGTGGAAGGTCAGGTGCTTTTGAGGAAGTAGAGAGGCTACTGAAGGACTTAGATAGTTTAGGAGAATGGGCAAAGAAATAACAGATGGAATATAGTGTCAGGAAGTGTATGGTCATGCACTTTGGTAGAAGAAACAAAAGGGTTCACTATTTTCTAAATAGAGAGAAAATTTAATAAAAACTGAGGTGCAGAGGGACCAGGGAGTCCTTGAGCAGGATTCCCTGAAGGTTAATTTTCAGGTTGAATCTGTGGTGTGGAAGGCAAATGCAATGTTAGCATTCATTTCAAGAGGACTAGAATATAAAAGCAAGGATATAATGTTGAAACTTTATAAAGCTCTGGTGAGGCCTCACTTGGTATATTGTGAGCTCACTCCTTAACTTAAAAAGGATGTGGTGAAACTGGCGAGGGTTCAAAGGAGATGCATGAAAATGATCCCAGGATTGGCTGGCTTGTCAAATGAAGAGCATTTGATGGCTCTGGGCCTGTACTCACTAGAATTCAGAAGAATCAGGAGTGACCTCATTGAAACCTATTGAATGGTGAAAGGCCTTAAGAGATTGGATGTGAAGACTATGTTTCCTATGGTGGGAGAGGCTAAGACCAGAGGTCACAGCCTCAGAATAGAGGGGCATCCTTTTAGAGTGTAGATGAAGAGATATTTCTTTAGCGAGTGAGTAGTGTATCTGTAAATTCTTTGCCACTGGCAGCTGTGAAGGTCAAGTCTTTATTTATGTTTAAGGCAGATGGTGATAGATTCTTGATTGGTCAGGGCATGAAGGGATATAGGGAGAAGACAGGAGATTGGGGCTGAGAGGAAAATTGGATCAGCCATAATGAAATGCGGAGCAGACTCGATGGGTCAAATGGCCTAATTCTGCTCCTATGTCTAATGGTCTTATGGACAGATAGAGTGAAAGTGAATGCAAGCAAGCTCTTTTCCCACTCAGATTGGGTGAGGCTAGAACTAGATGTCATAGGTTCAGGGTGAGAAAGCTACGAAATACTTAAGTGGAACCTGAGAGGGAACTTCTTCATTCAGAGGGTGATGAGAGTGCAGAACAAGCTGTCAGTGGAAGTGAAAGATTTGGACTCAATTTCAATATTTAAGAGAAGTTTGAATAGGTACACAGATGAGAGGGTTTTGGAGGGATATAGTCCAGGTGTAAGTTGATGGGACTAGGTAGAATAATAGCTTGGCATAGATTAGATGGGCCAAGTGTCTGGTTTCTGTGCTGTAGTGCTCTAAGACTATGTGTTAGTGACCTACCTACTGGTATCTGGATCACCAACAGCCAGATGTTCTGTATCCTTCTCACTGGTATCAGGTGCATTGTAGAGAATCCTCATTTGTTGTTGAGCATCATTTTGGTTTTTTGATTCACTGGGACTTGAAGGATGAAATTTTCCAGAAAGCCAACGGGGAGAAGTCAATGTGTCTTTTGCCATTTGATCCAGAAATCCAAATATTTTCGCACAACTCCTCAACGATGCTGGAATATCCACTGTGGAACAGTAGGCCAAATCTACAAGCTCGTTGAACTTTCTGCAGGCACTGACATCCAATGGATAACATGACCTTTCACTTTTATCGCTGAAGCAACCAAAAAGCTTGAAGTCGTCTATCATTTTGTCAAAGTGACCCTGTGTTCTGAAGAAGTAACAATTGACAGGGTCAGAGTGCAAGGCTACAGTTAGAGTGCAGAGAGTCATTTCGATAAGGTGCCATATGTCATTCTGATCCACTGAGCTCCACTGGGCTGAAGGGGGGTCACATAAAGCTCCTTCCATGTCGGCCAACACTGACTGCAATGCATTAAATCCTCCAGCAGTCCTGAATGCAGAGCATGCCTTTGGCATTCCAAGAATATATAATAGGGACTGCAGCAGAAGGAAATACACACAAGTTAAAACACTGATTTCCATATTCAAAAACTTAAGATTATGAGAGGCATAGATAGAACAGACACCCAGTATCATTTTCCCTGGGCTGAAATGTCTAATACTAGCAGGCATGCATTTAAGGTGAGAGGGGTTAAGTTCACAGGAAATGTGCAGGGCCGTTAAATTACACAGGGTGGTGGGTGCTTGGAATGCGCTGTCTGGGGTGGAGGCAGATATCAAAAGGGCATTCAAGACGGGCACATGAACGTGCAGATATGGAAGGATGTAAACACTGTGTAGGCAGAAGGAACTAGTTTAGTTAGGCTATGTTGGATTACTAATTTTATTAGTTCAACACAACATTGCGTTCCTACACTGTACAGTTCTATGTTCTATGTCTAGCTGTAACCTCATCGAGTTCCTGTACTCAAAGTTCAAAGTAAATTTATTATCAAAATATGTGCAGTATACAGTCTTGAGATGCATTTTCTTGTAGGCATACTAAATAAGTCAATAGAATAATAACAGAATGAATGAAAAACCAACAGGGGGTGCAACCTGTGTGCAAAAGACAACAAACCAGGCAAATACAAAAAAGAAAGAAATAATAATAATAATAAATAGCTCATCATCCATCGTCAGAGATCCTCATCACCCAGCTCGTGGTCTTTTCTCACTGCTGCCATCAGGTAGAAGGATCTGCACCAACAAGTTCAAGAACAGTTACTATCCCTCAACCATCAGGTTCTTGAACAAAGGGTTAACTACACTCACTTGCCCCATCATTCAAATGTTCTCACAAACACTTTAAGGACTCTTTATCTTGTGAATTCATGTTCTTATTATTTACTACTATTTATTTATATTTGTATTTGCAGTTTGTTGTCTGATTGATCTTTCATTGATCCTGTTACAGTTACTATTCTATAGATTTACTGAGTATGCCCACAGGAAAATGAATGTCAGGGTTATACATGTACTTTGATAATAAAATTTACTTTGAACTTTAAATAGCAATAAATATTGAGAACATGAGATGAAGAGTCCTTGAAAGCGAGTCCATTGGTTATGGAAATATTTCAATGATGAGGCAAGTGAACTTCAGTGAAATTATTCCGTTTGTTCGAGAGTCTGATAATTGAGGGGTAATGACTGTTCCTGAACCTGGAGGTGTGAGTCCAAAGGCTCCTGTGCCTTCTTCCTGTTCCAATGTGTGAAAAAAGAACAAATCTAGTAAATGAGCAAAGAAAACCAATAATACACAGAACATGAACTGCGTAGTCCCCAAAAGTGAGTCCACAAACTGTGAAGTCCATTCCTAAACTTGGCGACATGGACCCAAGGCTCCTGCACCTCCCACCTGATGGTGAAGAGAGGGGATAAATCAAACACAGACAGATGGGATGTGCTCTGCAATAAAACAGTTTCAAAAAAATAGTAAGTCTATGTGGTCACACGGAGAACATACAGACAGCAGTGAGAATTGAACTCTGATCACTGGCACTGCAATGCGTTAGGCTAGCTGCTACACAACCCTACTGCCCATCTACATCACTGTACCACCCAACCACACTGTAGCAGTGAAGATTCATGATTCAACTTGATTAATGTCATTTCCATTACACTAGTGTAAAGGAGACGAAATAAGATTATAAGACCATAAGATACAGGAGCAGAATTAGGCCATTTGGCCCATCGAGTCTGCTCCACCTTTTTATCATGGTTGATCCAATTTTCCTCTCAGCCCCAGTCTCCTGGCTTTTCCCTGTATCCCTTCATGCCCTGACTAATCAAAAATCTGTCAACCTCTACTTAAATATACATAAAGTTTTGGCCTGTGGCAAAGAACTCCAAAAAGTCACCATTCTCTGGCTAAAGAGATCATTGTTAATAATGGACATAATTGTTACTCCAAATCCGATGCAGCACAAAACACACACACACACACACACACACAACAACAACAACAACAAAAACAACAACAACAAAAATATATTAAGATAAACTGACACTGTACTGTCATTTACTCGGGAATCACATGAAGGACCTTGATCAGGTCACACCTGACAAAGGAGTTGCTTCACTACTGATTTTTATTTGGGTATATTTAAATACTTTTAAGAGTTCATCAATGTTCTAAGTTTATTATTCTAAAATAGTTTAATATTAACTATTTTAATATTAAATAGCTTTCAAGTATTTCTGTTTATGAACTCAATCAGCTCCATTATGAACACTGGCCTCCCCAACATCCAGGACACATTCAAGGAGCAATACCTCAAAGGCTTCATTTATCATTAAGGACCCTATTATCCTGGACATACCCTCGTCTCATTGCTACCGTCAGTGAATGGGCACAGAAGCCTGAAGATACACTCAACAGTTCAAAACAGCCAACAGACTTCTGAATGGATAATGAACCCATGAGCCTCACTACTTTTTTTCACTTTTTGCACTATTTATTTAATTTAACTTTAATACATATACACTTCTTACTGTAATTTACCGTTTTTATTATTATATATTGCGATATACTGTTGCCGCATAACAACAAATTTCACAACACATGTTGGTGATATTAAACCTAATTCTGTTTCTTATGTTTGCTAAGTTTTTAAGGTACTGTGCTGCTGCAAAAAGTTACATTTCATCGCATTTATACCCAGAATATGGGCATGTGTAACAATAAACTTGATCTTTCTGATTGTCAGAACTTTACATTGACTTTTGGTAACTTTGAGAGTCAGGTAATTGGAGTGAACCTGCTTTCCCAGGATCATTTACCACAGGATTAGCACAGGATGTTGGTAGATTGAAACTGTCCTAATTAAATAGGTGGTCACTGTAACCTAAACAAAATAAGAGATGGTGGTGACGTTGGATCCCAGATTCAGTGACATTGACTACCCTTCAATCATCAGCATGGATAACTTTATCCACCTGAGCACTGAACTAATTCCACAACCCATAGATTCCCAAGGACTTTACAACTCATGTTCTCTGTATTATTTATTCCCTATTATAATTATTTTTATTATTTGTTTTTGTATTTGTACTAAAGACCTGCACTGGAATGTTTACCAATATTTTTAACCTCTTGCTTCAGCAGTCTGTGGATCCCACCTGCTTCAAGCAGACTTCAGTTCTATCGGTGCCTAAGAAGAACATGGTAACCTGCCTCAATGACTATTTTCCAGTAGCACTTACATCCACTGTGATGATGTGCTTTGAGAGGGTGGTGTTGTGTATTTACTATTTCAGTAATATTGTAAATATGTTGCTCATTAAGCATTCTTTATTTGTTTGCATAATTCATTACAGGTCATATGTGAATTACGTGAATTGAATACGCCATGCTGCTACCACATGATATGTGCATGTCTCGCTAAAGTAAAGAACAAACTAAGACTCACATCACTCGGCTCTTTTGTTTTACTTTGAATTAGTTTAAAGCTTTGGAGTTACAAAAAAATAACAGTTGTTGATGAAAAATATCAGCTCCTGTCTGAGAAGCGACTTGGATCCAGTCCAATTTGCCTACCGTCACAACAGAAACAGCTCTTCTTCAACCCTGGAACATCTGGGCAGCAAAGGTGCATTCATCAGGATGCTCTTCATTGACTACAGCTCGGCTTTCAATACCATCATCCCCTCAAAACCAATCAATAAGTTTCAAGGCCTCAATACATCCTCACGCAATTGGATCCTCAGTTTCCTCACTTGCAGACCCCAGTCAGTTCAGATCGACAACAACATCTCCACGGTCGCATCAGCTCAAGTACACCACAAGGCTATGTGCTTAGCCCGCTGTTTTACTCGCCTTATACTTATGACGTTGTGGCTAAGCACAGCTCCAATGCCATAGTTAAGTTTGCTGACAACACCACTGTCATAGGCAGAGTCAAAGGTGATGACAGATCAGCATACAGGAGGGAGATTGAAAATCTGGCTGAGTGGTGCCACAACAACTTCTTGTTCGATGTCAGCAAGACATCTGTGGATCGAAGGGCCTATGTCGTGCTGTAGGTTTTCTATGTTTCTATGTTATTATTTCAGAGAATCTGTCCTGAATCCAGCATGTAAATGACATTATGAAGAAAGCACAGCAGCACCTCTACTTTCTTAGAAGCTTGCAAAGATTTGGTATGCCAGCCAAAACTGTGATAAACTTCCATAAATGTGTGATGAAAGTATATTGGCTATTGCATGGAAACACCAATGTCCTTGTACAGAAAAACCTACAGAAAGTAGTGGACACAGCCCTGTCCATCACAGGTAAAACCCTCCCCACTATTGAGCACATCAGCTCTGAGCACTGTAGCAGGAAAGCTGCATCCACTATCCAAGCCATGCTCTCTTCTCGATGCTGCCATGGGGAAGCAGATACAGGAGCCTCAGGAATCACACCACCAGGTTCAGGAACAATTATTATCCCTCAAACATCAGCCTCTTGAACCAGAGAGGACAACTTCACTTACCCCATCACTGAACTGTTCCAACCAAACTGGACTCACTTTCAAAGCATCTTCATCTCGTATTCTCGATATTTATTTCTTATTTATTTATTATTACTATTATTTAATTTTTTCTCTTTCTTTTTGTATTACACAGTTTGGTTTTGTTTGCACAATGGTTGTTTGTCCGCCCTGTTGGCTATGGTCTTACATTAATTCCATTGTATTGCATGCATTAACTGCTGATTGTCCACAAGATAATGAATCTCAGGGTTGTATATGATGACTTTGAACTTAAATGAGAACACAGAAGATATGCAGGCAGTACACCACATTGTGGACAATTGTACCATCTACTCCTGCTTATAGGAGAGTAACCTACTAGACCCAAGAATATTTCACAAAATTCTGAATAAAATGTTAAATTGGTTCATCAATATGAAAATACGTGCAAAATCAAGGGGTTAACTTATCGACTTCAAATCATATTAAACAAGGGTGTCTACAAGGAGGTGTTGTAAGAAACTATCATACACAATGCATTATTGTCACTCAAGTGTTTATCAGTGACACAGATTATAAGAAGAACATAAATTTAATAAAACCAAACGGAAGCAAAGCAAATAGCCTTGACACTTTTCAGGATGGGCCATAGATAACCTTATTGGTACAATCTTTAACATGGTTATAACTTAAATCCTTGGAGACTTAATATTCCTTAAACTTCAATCCATAATGCACAAACTGAGTTACACATAAGCAAATTTACCTCCCATTCTGTAATTTAATACAGTGTACAATTTTCAATGTGTCGTCCTCATAGTGTGGAGATGTAATGACATTTATTTTGGGTTACCAGCTAAATATATATTAGCAAATCAATCTGAATTTGTGAGTAACATGATAAGGATCCCGAGGGGACGCAAATAATAAATTCAGTTACTTATTATTTTGTGACTGCTTCACAATTTGTCTAAATTAGATGCACACACAAGATTTAGCTTAATATATCGGTTTAACCATATAAATGTTCTATATGGATATAATTATAAATCAGTTTAATCATAAAATTACATTTTTTAAATATTTACAATTATTTTGCTTGTTTACTTATCATAACATTTCATTTTTTCTGTAAGATGCAGAGATAATCAACTAATGATAGGATTTCCATCATTATATTAAAAATAATAATATTTTATTAATATTTCTTATTATAATTTATAGAAAATTGTATGTACTGTAATGCACTGTATTGCTGCAACAAAATACATAAATTTTGTACTGCATGTCAGTGATAATAAACCTGATTCTGATGTATGTTTTAAATAATATTTTTACCTCTCATTAAAGAAAGGACGACTGGTGATTATATCATTCCTGTTCAGTTATCATTTCAGAATGTTCCAAAGCTGTTTCAATCAACTATATTGAAAGGACTGTCACCATTATTGTTTGGGTACAAAATAGGAACAAAATGAAGATAGGATGAGCAAGCTAGGGCTATTCTCTTTACAGAGGAGTAGAACAAAAGGTGACTTGACAGAGGTGAACAAAACAATAAAAGGCATAGATCGAGTGGATGGCCTGAGACATTTTCCCAGGTCAAGAATGAATAATATCAGGGGGCATAATTTTAAGGTGATTGCTGTAAAGTATAGGGGGAATGCCAAAGGTTAGTTATTTTACAGACAGTGGTGAGTGTGTGGCACGCGCTGTCAGAGGTGGTGGCAGAGGCAGATACATTAGGGACATTTAAGAAGCTTTTAGATCGATCTTAGAGTAGGTTATAAGGTCGGCACAACACCGTGAACCAAAGGGACGGTACTGTGATGTACTGTTCCATGTTTTATGTAAAACAAGACAATAGTAGGAGTCAGCTGTACATCTCCAGGAGTCTCCTCTGCCATTCCATAAGATGTTGGTTGCTCTGATCTTAATCTCAGCCCCTAACTTCTTGCCTGTGCCCTGTAAACCTCAGCAAACCCATACCCAGAAATCAGTTTATCTCAGTCATAAATATGATTAGTGGTTTAGCTTTCCTGAGTACAGAATTCCAAAGATTCACCACCCTCTGTAGGAAGTTCACCCTCTTCTCCACAGTCTTAAGTGGCCATTCCTTTATCCTGGGGCTCCTACTAGTGCAAAAATCCTCAAAGGATTTAGAGTAGCACACACAATAGGGGAGAGGAACTCAGCAGGTCAGGCAGCATCTATGGAGAGGAATAAAGTCGATGTTTTGGGTTGAGACCCTTCATCAGAAGATTTACACTACCAAACCTCCGCTGGAGGGCTTTACTCATTTTATTTAGAGATACAGTGCAGACCAGGCCCTTCCAGCCCTGTGAGCCGGGCCGCCCAGCAACCCTCACTTAATCACAGAACATTTGCAATGACCAATTAACCTACTAATGGTACGACTTTGGACTATGGGAGGAAACCAGAGCACCCGGAGGAAACCTATGTGCACATGGGAAGGGACGTACAAACTTGTTTACAGACGACATCGGAACTGAACTCTGAACTCCAACAATCCAAGCGGTAATTGCGTTGCACTAACCGGTACGCTACCTTCCCGAAGCAACGTTGTATACAGCTGCACTGACATTCAGACAAGGAATATACCGCAGACAAGAATGGGCGCACCAACATCCACTGCATGATAGAGGTTTTATTAAGGGGAAGTTTACAAGACTGGGCCTTGGAATAGCACAATCATTGTGTGAGGAGTGACTGAGTTGACTTGAGTTCTATTCTCTGGAGTTTAAATGAATGAGAAGTGATTTCACTGAAACTTAATAAATTCTTACAGGTGGATCTAGAAAGAATGCTTCCTCTGATCTTGAAGATGAAACTGAGTCGAGGTATGCAGATGGGGCAGGAACAAGCAGAAATAATGGGCCTACCTGGACAGGCAGGTTTGTGGATCTTCAGTAGGAGGTAGAAAAGGAAGATATAGGGTGTGGGAACTATGCTGTTGTTTCTTTAACCCTGGGGAAATAGTGCCTGGGATATTATATAGCTTCACCTTCCATAAGCCATTATATACAAACCATGGAAAATTAATTGTTCTAAATCACAATCCATAAACCATGGAAAATTAATTGTTCTAACTCACAATACATAAACCATGGGCATTAAAATTCAGCATACACTGTGAAGTAACAAAGAACTTGTTCTTATTTTTAAAGTTGGGAATTTACTACTCCATCACAAAGTTTGCTGAAGCAAGGAAATGAGAAAGAACATTTTCTGATTTTTCACCGAAATGAAAAAGACAATTTGAGAATAACCACAACGTACCTGCAAAAGGTCAAGTTTCAACATGAATTCCCCCTGGGTGGCAGAACACAGCACTCCTATCATCACACGCATGTACTCCTCTGCATTTACAATGAACAGCTGTTCTAAGATGTCTAGTGCGTGGCCTCGATAGGATTTGTCATCAAGAAAAATTTTGATGTAGGGGATCATCCCATACTCTCGGAGAATCACTGATCAGAGAGGGGAAAGATCAGATTGATTTAGGCTGTGGCTTTCACAGGACACTCAGTGCAATGACAAATGTTGATTAACTCTATGCAGGGAGAAGATATGAACAGGGGACAGACAACAGAGAGCAAGGAAAGGTAACACTTTGGTATCATTTCCACTGTGATTTCCAAACCATTTACTTCCCATGAAAGAATTAAATTTATATTGTTGGTACCCCTATCTTTAATATCCTGAGCTATGGTCACTTGAAGTCGAGTATGATGTCCTCCTCAGGGTTTGTCTGTTGGTGGATCCTCAACTGGCCGCGGAGGCCGATCTGTGATCCACATATCCTGTGCAATGTGGGCAAGAGGAAGAGGTGGTTGAGCTTAGTGGCTAGGTCTTTTGGCTGTTCGGTCTCACCTTTCATTGAGAGGCATCCAGCCCCTGCCCACCATACTTAAATCTTATTGACACAAATACAGTTATGGGCATTTTTAGAGAATATTAAGAGAAGTCAGTCAAGGACAGCTTTAGCACTCTATCCCCGAAGGATGTTGGTTTAGGGAGTAGAACTTTTTCTTGCAGTTTAACTTTCCTATACTTGCTTATAATTTTATAAAATCACCCATATATGTGTGTGCAATTTTTCAGTGAATTTTCAGTAATTGTCGTGTAGCTGATTCTGTATTTTCTAGAAGCTTCCTAGTTGTTATCTTCTCAATGGAATGTGTTTTTATCCCTAGTCTGATTGTGAGACAACCACAACTTCTTTTTCTTTGTTTTCTCTTTGATCTTGTAACATTTAATACAACGACCGTAATCTCCAAGTTTTCTGCCTCATTCATGACTTCTGAAGAACCGCCAAATCAATGTCACCAGATCAACACTTAAGAACTGTGTTTTCAGATTTAGTTAGATAGTCACTTGATTGATTGCTATTCAAACTGAATAGAAAATGTGATAGATCAGAAATGATATTAATATAAAATGCTTAAGATACTCTTTGAGTATTCTATTCTATACCAATTTAATGCCAACCTACTGAGATATTAGCAAAAAGATATGATGGCCATCTCTCAGGCAGGAGATACAAAAGCCTGAGAGCACATACAACCAAGCTCAAGGATGTCTTCTAATCCACTGTTATAAGATTATTAAATAGTTCCGTAGTACGATAAGATGGACACTTAACCTCACAATTCACCTTGTTATGACCTCACACTTTATTTTCTATCTGCACTGCACTTTCTCTGTAACACTCTGTTCCTGAATGTTATTATTGTTTTACCTTGTTCTACCTCAATCCAGTGTGTAATGATCTGATCTGGAAACATGGTAACATAGAAAACTGACAGCACAATACAGGCCCTTCAGCCCACAATGCTGTGCCGAACATGTACTTACTTTAGAAATTACCTAGGGTTACCCGTAGCTCTCTATTTTTCTAAGCTCCATGTACCTATCGAAAAGCCTCTTAAAAGACCCTATCGTATCCGCCTCCACTACCATCGCCTGCAGCCCATTCCACGCACTCACAACTCTCTGCATAAAAAACTCACCCCTGACATCTCCTCTGTACCTACTTCCAAGCACCTTAAAACTGTGCTGTCTCGTGTTAGCCATTTCAGCCCTGGAAAAAAGCCTCTGACTATCCACACGATCAATGCCTCTCATCATCTTATACACCTCTATCAGGTTACCTCTTATCCTCCGTCGCTCCAAGGAGAAAAAGCTGAGTTCACTCAACCTATTCTCATAAGGCATGCTCCCCAATCCAGAAAACATCCTTGTAAATCTCCTCTGCACCCTTTCTATAGCTTCCACAGCCTTCCTAGAGTGAGGTGACCAGAACTGAATGCAGTACTCCAAGAGGAGTCTGACCAGGATCCTATATAGCTGTAACATTACTTCTCAGCTCTTAAACTCAATCCCATGATTGATAAAGACCAATGCACCATATGCCTTCTTAACCACAGAGTCAACCTATGCAGCAGCTTTGAGCATCCTATGGACTCGGACCCCAAGATCCCTCTGATCCTCCACGCTGCCAAGAGTCTTACCATTAATACTATATCCTGCCATCATATTTGACCTATCTGTATGAATACTATGCAAGACAAACTTTTTGCTGTATCTCAGTATAAGTGACAAAAAAAAAAATTCCTATTCCAGTTCGAAGAGGAAATTTCTAATTATCACCAACGATTACTTCCAAAGAGAATTGCAAAGAGATTGGGAAAAGTTTAACTGAAGTCTGAAACAACCTGCAGGCATTTGCTGGCTCTCCAAACTTACCAATATTTCTCACTGAGCCTTGAAGCATGGTTGCCACAACTTTTAACATTAAACTTAAGGTCTCTCTCTGGTGCTGCTGATCATCAGAAGGTCCACTTTTCCCTGTAGTTTCAGAAGGAAATAAATATTGGGAAAATATTAATATAAATCATTGGATATTTATGAAAAGTAAATAAAAGTAGATTAATTCCACTGATTGAGGCTCCAATAAATGAATTCCTAGAAGTCTCAAAACAGGGACTCCTTCTATCTCTGGCCACCCTACAGACCCATCCTAATAGCAAAACAATGGAATTAGTCTCTTCTCCCCACTTCTGATAGTGCAGAAACTAATCAATACAAGATACCGTCAAAAGCTTACTTTGAAGTTTTAATCATTTCATGAGGCTCAAGGACTCTCATGCTTTGAAGATGCCATATTTTCCACTAAGTATTTTAAAGGCAAATTCAGTAAATCTGAAGATCTATAAGACCAATAGTCACAGAAGGAGATTCAGGCTATTCGGTACATCAGGTTTGCTCTACCAAGCCATCATGGCTGATTTATTTATTTGTATGCTTGTTGATATATATATATTTATTGAGATACAGCTTGGAATAGGCCCTTCCAGTCCTTCGAGCTGTGCCACTCAACAACCCACGATTTAAACCTAGCCCAATCACAGGACAATTTACAATAATCCATTAACCTACAAACCGGTACATCCTTGGACTATGGGAGGAAACCAGTACACCCAGAGGAAACCCATGCAGTCACAGGGAGAACGTACAAACTCTTTACAAACAGCGGCAAGAATTGAACCCGGGTTGCCGGTACCATAAAGCGTTGTGCTAACCATCACGTTACTATGCCGACCCTCTAAACTCTCTTATCCCCATTCTCCTTCCTTCACATCATAACCTTTGACAGCCTTACTAATAGAACCATAGAACACTACAGCACAGTAGAGGGTCAAGAACATAAACTTCCAATTTAAATATACCCAATGACTTGGTCTCCACAGCTGTCCATGGCAATGAATTCCATAGATTCACCGCCCTCTGGCTACAGAAAATCCTTGTTCATGGATGTTGCCTGACTTGTTGAGCTGCTCCAGCATTTTGTGTATATTGCTGAAGAAATTCCTCCTCATTTTTTGTTCTAAAGGGATGTTCTTACAGATGCAATTGTAGGACTGAGACAGGGCTGGAAGAGCAGTGTTCTGACTTTGCAACTATACTCACCAGGTTAGTCCAGATTGGAGTCTGAGGTTGAAATGATTAAGTCCTTTTAAAAACCTAATTACTAATTCCACCCAAATACAAAAGAGAAAGCAATGTCAGGAATGAACCTCTGAATGCCAATGCCTGATAATTAGTTTGGTAAAGATGACGCTTACCTGTTTTCCTCAGCATTTTTGCATGCCTCTGAAGACGTGTAAGGAGCATCTCCAGAAGTCTGGTTTCTCGGAACACAATTGTGAGCAATGGATCATATTTGGTGATATCTAGCACGCATTTAAGTGCCAGCAAGGCACAAACTGGTGAGAGGTTCTCTCGAATTATGGCTTGAACTCTTGAAAAGATCTCATGGGGTATGTAAGACAGATCAAATACAACAAACCGCAACATTTGAAAATACTGAATCTGCACCATCTCTGACTTGAGGTAAATCACCTCAGCAAATTGGAAGAAAGCTTGCTGTGTCCATTCCAGAAGGAAGAAATTGGCTTTATTCCAGCTCCAGATCTTCCTGATTCTGTCCAGGATAATTGATGAGACGAGGGAACAATTAGAATTTAAAAATACCGTCTGCAAAACTTTGAAAGCTTGGAGATTTTTCACAGTAGTACCTGGAAATTGAAACAGAAGGAAATAGTTGTTTGCAATGAAGCAAGATACAAAAGTAAACAACCACTTTAATGACTAAGCCTGCAAAGAGATTAAGCGTAAAGATTCAAGAAAAAAGTGCAATTTTTCCATTGAAGCTCAATGGTTATGCTCTTTGATAATCTATCCTAGACACTACTGTAATGTATTCTGTTTTTTCCAATGGATAAGAGCATTTCCTCAAAGGTTTAGTTATAGGCCCTTCCTATTTTTCATCACTTGGAAACATTGTCCAATGCATCAGATTTCAAACTGACCACATCCCATGGTACTTTAAAAGCATCTTCTTTTGACATCTCCATTACGTTTCATAGATCAGCATGGTTGCATAGCGGTTACTGCAATGCTTTACAGCTTCAGCTGTAAGACAGAGCATTGAATCCCACTGCTCTCTCCAGGGAGTCTGTACATTCACCCGTGACCACGCGGGTTTTCTGTGGGTGCTCTGGTTTCTTCCCACATTCCAAAGGCAAATGGGTTAGGGTTAGGGTTAGGATTAATAAACTGGGGCACGCGACGATGGCACCAGAAGTGTGACGATTCTTGCTGGCTGCCCCTGACATAATCCACACTGATTTAACGTGACGTAAATGGCAAATTTCACTGTATCTTTCAATGTTTCAATGTGCATGTGACAAATAAAGCTAATCTAATCATTAGGATCATAGAATGTTCAACACAGAACCCGGTCCTTTCTGCCTACCCCATCTATACTCACTACAATGTCTATTTGTACTAATCCCATCTGCCTGCATCAGCCCCTGTACCCTTTGACATCTTTCCTATCAAACTAACTATCCAAGTACCTTTTCGACATTGGCATTTCATTTGCCTCTACCCTTCCTCTGGCACTATCGTTTCCTTATGAAAAGCTTGCCCCACTGATCTCTTCTTGTGTATCCCTAACTTAACTCTCTAATCTCTATCTTCTTCTCCCTAGTGAGTACCAGTGATAGGTATTCATTTAGGATTTCAATCATATTTTTTGGATCCATAATTATCTCATTGATCCCTGGTAGATTATCCTTCCCTTAGCTACCATCTTGCTTCTACAATACTTGTAGAATGATTGGGAGTTCTCCTTAATCTGCTTGGATTGGAATGGCAAGCTGCAACTGTACAAGTCATTGGTGAAGTACAGATTTGGAATTTTGTTGGCAGTTCTAGTTGTCTAACTGGGAGAATGATGTCATTAAACTGGATAGGGTGCACAAAAGATTAACAAGGATGTTACCAGGAGTGGAGAGCTGAAGTTATAAGGATAAGCTGGGACTGCAATATGAGTTGGTAAAGAAAGACAGGGTGACTGTCAAACAAACAGAAAAAAAAAACAGAAAACAGGCAGTTCAAGTGACTTTATAGCCTCCCGAACCATAAATCAGTTCTGAATATTGATGGGGGAAAGATTTTCATAAGGCCTAGGAGCATAATTAGGCCATTTAGCCCATTAGGTCTGCCCTGCCATTCCATCTTGCCTGATTTATTATCCCTCTCATCACCATTCTCCTTCTCTTAACCTTAGATGCCCTTACTAATCAAGAACCTAACAACTTTGCTTTAAGTATACCCAATGATTTTCTTTCCACAGCTGTCTGTTGCAATAAATTCCATAGGTTCACCTCTGGCAGTGATAGCAAACCTAATTCTGGTTCTGAGCAATGCTCACCCAGTCAGTGAACTAAAAGTGATGCAGTAATTACCTGACTTTGGTGGCTGTTGAAACTTAAAAGTAGGAAACTGTGAGCCGGTAATAGAGGGCACCACCTTGAGTTCTTTCTCTCCATAGGTTGTAAGGGAACTCAGAAAATCAACAAGCTCTTCCACAGATTTTTCTTCTTCATTTTCCAGCTCTTTATCAAACCTGAAGAGAGAGAATGGTTTTAATTCACACAGAGAAACAGCACAGAAACAGGCCTGGGCTCAAGACATTCTGTGGATGCTGGAAATCCAGAGCAAAACACACAAAATGCTGGAGGAACTCAGCAGGTCAGGCAGCATCTATGGAAATGAATAAACAGTTAATATTTCAGGCTAAGACACTACCTCAGAGTTAGAAAGGAAGGGGATAGAAAGGTGAGTGGAGGGGAAGGAGACCTAGCCAGGTGATGGGTGAAGTCAGGTGAGTGGGGGAAGGTAAAGAGCTAGAAGAGAAAGAATCTGAAAGGAGAGGAGAGTGGGTTATGGGAGAAGGCATCCATCTCTCTCTGAGCCCTCACATCCCCCTTGAACCTAACCCCTCTCACTTTCAATGCATGCCCTCTGATATTAGACATCTCAACCCTTAGAATAAGGTACTGCCTGTCTACTCTATCATAATCTTAGAAACTTCCATCAGATCTCCCCTCATTACCACCATTCCAGAGAAAACACCACAAGTGTAACCAACCTCTCATGATAGTACATGCCTTCTAAACCAGGCAGCATCCTGGTAAACCTCTTCTGCACCCTCTCCAAAACTTCAACATCCTTTCTGTAGTGGGCACAGTATGCAATACCAGTTGGAGATCATTTGTTCTTGTCTGACAAGGGAGAACACATCAGAACTTTGACACTTAACTGACCAAAAGGTGGGGTGGGGGGGGGGGGTAGAGTTAACTATATAACAATTACAGCATGGAAACAGGACATCTCGGCCCTTCTAGTCCATGCCGAACGCTTACTCTCACCTAGTCCCACTGGATCGCACTCAGTCCATAACCCTCCATTCCTTTCCTGTCCATATACCTATCCAATTTTACTTTAAGTGACAATATTGAACCTGCCTCTACCACTTCTACTGGAAGCTCGTTCCACACAGCTACCACTCTTTGAATAAAGAAGTTTCCCCTTGTGTTACCCCTAAATTTTTGCCCCCTAACTCTCAACTCATGTCCTCTTGTTTGAATCTCCCCTACTCTCAATGGAAAAAGCCTATCCACGTCAACTCTATCTATCCCCCTCATAATTTTAATTGTTTGCATAATTGTTTATAATTGTTTGCAGGATTTAAATTTGTTACAAATATATAACACCTAAAGTCAGACAAAATGACTGTGGCTATCTTAGCCCATTTCTCAGGAGGACCACATACACAAATTTACAGCACCTTTCCCGTTCACTGAGAGAACTGTTGGGTAGTTTAACATAAACACAAGAGTTTCTGCAGATGCTGGAAATCTTGAAAACAGACACACAAAATGCTGGAGGAACTCAGCAGGCCAGGCAGCATCTATGAAGGAGAATAATGATTGGTGCTTTGGGCCGAGACCCTTCATCAGGTAGATGATCATGTGAAATGGAGAATTGTCACACTGGATCTGTGGAGAATGCTCATCTAACTTGCACCCTTCCATCTCCTGTTAAACTTAATCTAATTTTGTCAATGGAAAGGAAATCACTACTGCCTTGCAGCGATTAAGAATGTTAATTAATTGAGTTAGGCACTCTTATTCCCCTGCATATCTGAGTAGAAAGATCCTTAGCAGTTCATTGAAATCCTCACTGTTCAACGCTGTTATAATATTTTATTTTACTTACAGTGCAGAATAGGCATTTCGAGCCTCACCACTCAGCAAACCTCAACAAGCCCAATTTAACCCTAACTAATCAGAGCACATTTACAATGACCATATCACCTACTCGGTACATGTTTGGACTGTGGGAAGAAACCAGAGCACCTGGAGAAGATGCACACATTCCAGGGGAGGAGTTACAGAGAATTCTTTAGAGAACACCGGGACTGAACTCTGAACTCCAACAGCCAGAGGTTTAATAGCTTCGTGCTAACTGCCATGCTATCGTGGCACTAAACTCAAAGCAGCTGAGATTCAACGTCAAAAAAATGTGAAGTGATGCAGGGATGAGTGAGGATATAAATTAACTGAGAAATATTAATTAAAAGAAATGATCTTAATAAGGTTGTGACAGAAAGCCATAAGTCTGCATATAAGCCATACGAGCAGAATTAGCCATTTGGCCTCTCGAGTCTGTTCCACCATTTAATATATAGTACAAGTCTTCGAAAGAATAAGTTTATAAGGTTTCGAAAAAGGTATTAGCTTTAGGATTAGATGCATATGGCATAAAAGTACAGAACTTAATGTAAAACTTTATAAGGGGGGGCACAGTAGCGCAGCAGTCAGCACAACTCTTACAACCCAGCAATCACCAACTGGGATTCAATTCCTGCCACTGTCTGTAAGGAGCTTGTATGTTCTCCCCGTGACTGTGTGTGTTTCCTCTGGGTGATCTGGTTTCCTCCCACATCCCAAAGACATACAGGTTAGGGTTGGTGCAGTTGTGGGCATCTATATTGGTACCAGAAGCAAGGCAACACTTGCGAGCTGCCCTCGTCACATCCTCAGACTGTGTCGGTCATTGACACTAATAACACATATCACAGATCGTTTCGGCGTTTCGAAGTACATGTGTCAAATAAAGCTAATCTTAAATTATCAGCTGTAAACCTCATCTGGAGCATTGCATCTGGACACAATGCTTTGGGAAGTACAAGTATACATGTACAGTATACCAGCTAAGGAAACAACTTTTCTCTGGATCAAAATGCACAACATAGTACATATAACTCACACATAATGCATTAAGTATTATTATCAAAAATAACTTAAATAATAAGGTCCATTTATGACACAGGATAAAAAAGTATAGCACTACTGGCGCTTCATGCCTGGTGAGACCTGGGTGGTGGCCGGGAGTTCAGTCGTCCCACGGTCTGGCGGAAGATGCAGTGGATTATCGGAATATAACTAAGGATGTATGACTACTATTATCAGGTAGAGTGATAGAGATGCTGGATTAGTCTCTTTTCAGCCATTGTTAAAGCAAAATCAAAGTCAAGTTGATTCTCATGCACAAGGTCACGTCTGTACAAGTGCAACAAAACACTGGCTTGCAGCTGCATCACTGGCACTGGCAACATGTAATCAACCAAGGAGTTAAAAATTTAAGGCGCTTTCATGAAGAACTGTAAATAGGAATTAGTTAACACTACTATCAGAGAAAATTAAAAATTTGGCAAATGCAAGCAGAAAGTAGAGATGCTAGAGACTCAAAACACTAGAGGAACTCAGCAGGTCAAGCAGCGTCTGTGAAGATGAATAAACAGTCAGACCGCTCATCAGACCGAGACCACTCGTCAGGACTGGAAAGGGAGGCGGGAGAAGCCAGAATGAGAAGCTGGAGAGAGGAAGGAATACAGGCTGGCAGGTAACAAGTGAAATGGGGCAGCACGGCAGTGTTGTGATATCACAACATCTAACTGTACCAGCGACCAGCGTTCGATTTCCACCGCTGCCTGTGAGGAGTTTATATGTTCTCCCCATGACCGTGTGGGTTTCCACTGGGTGCTCTGGTTTCCTCCCACAGTCCAAAGACATACTGGTTGGTAAGTTAATTAGTCATTGTAAATTGTCCCGTGATTAGGCTAGGGTTAAATCAGAGATTGTAGGGCCAGAAGCACCTATTCCATGCTGTATCTCAATAAATTAATAAATAATCACATTAGTGACTGCGGTAGCTTTCAGTGCACAAATCAAGTGTCCATATTAAAGCACTTACACTTCCATTTTATTATCTTTTGTATGTGTAACAGTTTAGAACATTTTAAGGAATTAATAGATACAAGACACCTATGGGTGGCGTGGCTCAAAGGGCCAGAGAGGCCTGTTCCAGGTTGTATCTCTCAATAAAATAAATAACATTTATAAGACTGCCTCCCACCCCCACTGATTGGATAAACAGGGGGTACCAATTACCAGTGTCAAACAGCTTAATACACTCTCAGTCAGCACACACAAAGTGCTGTGGAACGCAGCAGGAAAGGTAGCATCTATAGGAAGAAGTACAGTCAGTGTTTCAGGCTGAGATCCTTCCTAACGAAGGATCTTGGCCCGAAACGTCGACTGTGCTTCTTCCTATAGATGCTATCTGGCCTGCTGTATTCCACCAGCATTTTGTGTGTGTTGCTTGAATTTCCGGCATCTGCAGATTTCCTCGTGTTTGTGAATATACTCTCTGTGGCTGCTTTATTGGGTACACCTGCACATCTGTTCGTTAATGCAAATATCTAATCAGCCAGTCAGAGGGCCACAACTCAATGCATAAAAGCACGCAAACATGGTCAAGAGGTTCAGACCAGACATCAGAATGGGGAAGGAATGTGATCTAAGTGACTTTGACTGTGGAATGATTGTTGGTGCCAGATGGAATGGCTTGAGTTTCTCAGAAACTGCTGACTTCCTGGGATTTTCACACACAGCAGTCTGTAAAGTTTAGAGAGTGGTGAGGAAAACAAAATAACATCCAGAAAACGGCAGTTCTATGCTTAAAAATGCCTTGTTAAAGTGAGAGGTCAGAGGAGAATTGCCAGAATGGTTCAAGGTGCCTTGAAGATGACAGTAACTCAAATAACCACATGTTACAACAGTGGCGTGCAGAAAAGCATCTCTGAATGCACAACAGGTCGAACCTTGAAGTGGATGGTCTACAGCAGCAGAAGACCACACCAGGTTCCACTCCTATACCTAGTAATGTAGCCACTGACTGCATAGGTGTTACAGATTTAACATAACTGGCAAAGCAATTACAAGAGAGTTCAGTGAAACATTTTTCACTCAAGCAGTATTAAGTATCAAGAAGGGACGGTGCTTGCAAAAGCAGTCAAGGTTTCTGGATGAAGATTAAGAGACGTGATTCAGAGGACAACAGGGTAAGAGCTAGGAAGTGAAAATATGCAGAACAGCTCAATATTTCACCATAATTTGACCAGCTTATTCAAAAGTACATTTTATTATTAATATATTTTATTATTTGTTAATTTATTTGTAGCAGTGATGTGATTTTATGTAGTGCGTTGTGCACGTGGGGAAGGGGTGGGGGACGTTGTTTCATTTGGCGGTGTATATGTATATGGTTGAATGACAATAAATTTGAACTTGAAACAAGTCGATTTGCCACCAGTTCCCCGAGACATCACCACTCTCTGTGAAGGATGCTGGCTACATTCTATAGCTGGTTTATAAACACACTACAGCAAAAAAAAAAGAAAAATACACAATAGTGTGTGGCGGGAAGCTCGGCAGCCAGCCTAACGGTATTACAGGGTTAGTGATCCATGTTCAATTCCACCACTATCTGGAAGGAGTTGTACATTCTCCCTGTCACTGTGTTGGTTTCCTCCAGGTGCTCTGGTTTCTTCACGCACTTTAATTTTATTTCTATTTGAAAGATAAGTTGCGGAACAAGTCCCCCAGCCCAACGAGCTGTGCTGCCCAGCAACCCACTTACTTAACACTAACCTATTCACAGGATTACTTGCAATGACCAAGTAACTTACTAACCTGTACATCTTTTGACTGTGGGAGGAAACACACGAGGTCTCCGGGAGAACTTACAAACTCTTTACAGATGGTGTTGGAATTGGACTCCAAGTTCCAGTGCCCTGAGCTATAATAGCTTTGCACTGAACACCACACTACCGTGATGCCCAAGTGTTAATTGGTCAATGGGTGTAACTGGACGGCGTGGGCTTGTTGGGCTGGGAGGCCCTGTTGCTGTGCTGTATCTCTAAATTTAAAAAAATACTTGGTCGAACTTCTAGATTATTTTCTCTTCAAGACTTTCAATTTTAATCAGTGTAGCAAAATGTCCTCACCTTGTGGGAATTTATCAAAACATAGAAGAAAAGCAAGATTAAAAAGGTGCTTCGACAATCTACTTGAAGTTTCACTGTCTCAAATTAACTGAACCTGTTAGCAGTCTAACTTCTAGTTTTACTTTTATCTGGTGAAACATGGTTTCACCAGATAAAAATAGTCCATCAAATCCATTCATTAGAATGTGTGGTTAGCTGCCTTTAATTTTCAGCAGAGCAGCCAGCACCCATCAATACTGTAAAGGAGTAACAGCTTAAATCTTTGTGTGTAAATCACTGCATCTATTTTCATTTCTTTCCACGTCCTCCGCCTCAGTTTTTTAAATCTCATTAGTGTCAGAAAAATCAGAGATCAATTGAATGTGCAGATAGTTATTAATGAATATGATATAGTTGGGATCACAGAGACATGGCTCCAGGGTGACCAAGGATGGGAGCTCAACATCCAGGGATATTCAATATTCAGGAGGGTAGACAGGAAAGAAAAGCAGGTGGGGTAGCATTGCTGGTTAGAGAGGAAATTAACGCAATAGAAAGGAAGGACATTAGCCTGGAGGATGTGGAATCGATATGGGTAGAGCTGCATAACACTAAGGGGCAGAAAACACTGGTGGGAGTTGTATACAGACCACCTAACAGTAGTAGTGAGGTTGGGGATGGCATTAAACAGGAAATTAGAAATGCATGCAATAAAGGAACAGTAGTTATAATGGGTGACTTCAATCTACATATAGATTGGGTAAACCAAATTGGTAAGGGTGCTGAGGAAGAGGATTTCTTGGAATGTATGCGATAAGGTTTTCTGAACCAACATGTCAAGGAACCAACTAGAGAGTAGGCCATTCTAGATTGGGTATTGAGCAATGAGGAAGGGTTAGTTAGCAATCTTGTCTTGCGAGGCCCCTTGGGTAAGAGTGACCATAATATGGTGGAATACTTCATTAAGATGGAGCGTGACATAGTTAATTCAGAAACAAAGGTTCTGAACTTAAAGAAGGGTAACTTTGAAGGTATGAGACGTGAATTAGCTAAGATAGACTGGCAAATGATACTTAAAGGGTTGACGGTGGATATGCAATAGCAAGCATTTAAAGATCGCATGGATGAACTACAATAACTGTTCATCCCAGTTTGGCAAAAGAATAAACCAGGGAAGGTAGTACACCCGTGGCTGACAAGGGAAATTAGGGATAGTATCAGGTCCAAAGAAGAAACATAAATTAGCAAAAAAAAGTGGCACACATGAGGATTAGGAGAAATTCAGAGACCAGCAGAGGAGGACAAAGGGCTTAATTAGGAAAGGGAAAAAAGATTATGAGAGAAAGCTGGCACATGGAAAGCTAAAAACTGACTAAAAGCTTTTATAGATACGTGAAAAGAAAAAGATTGGTCAAGACAAATGTAGGTCCTTTACAGTCAGAAACAGGTGAATTGATCATAGGTAACAAAGACATGGCAGACCAATTGAATAACTACTTTGGTTCTGTCTTCACTAAGGAGGACATAAATAATCTTCCAGAAATAGTAAGGGACTGAGGGTCTAGTGAGATGGAGGAACTGAGGGAAATACATGTTAGTAGGGAAGTGGTGTTAGGTAAATTGACGGGATTAAAGGCAGATAAACTCCCAGGGCTAGATGGTCTGCATCCCAGAGTGCTTAAGGAAGTAGCCCAAGAAATAGTGGATGCATTAGTGATCATTTTTCAAAACTCCTTAGATTCTGGATTAGTTCCTGAAGATTGGAGGGTGGCTAATGTAACCCCACTTTTTAAAAAAAGGAGGGAGAGAGAAACCGGGGAATTACAGACCGGTTAGTCTGACATTGGTGGTGGAGAAAATGCTAGAGTCGGTTATCAAAGATGTGATAACAGCACATTTTGAAAGAGGTGAAATCATCGGACAAAGTCAGCATGGATTTGTGAAAGGAAAACCATGTCTGACGAATTTTATAGAATTTTTTGAAGATGTAACTAGTAGAGTGGATAGGGGAGAGCCAGTGAATGTGGTATATTTAGATTTTCAAAAGGCTTTTGACAAGGTCCCACACAGAAGATTAGTGAGCAAACTTAAAGCACACGGTATTGGGGGTATGGTATTGATGTGGATAGAGAATTGGTTGGCAGACAGGAAGCAAAGAGTGGGAGTAAACGGGACCTTTTCAGAATGGCAGGCAGTGACTAGTGGGGTACCTCAAGGCTCAGTGCTGGGACCCCAGTTGATTACAATATATATTAATGATTTAGACGAGGGAATTAAATGCAGCATCTCCAAGTTTGCGGATGACACAAAGCTGGACGGCGGTGTTAGCTGTGAGGAGGATGCTAAAAGGATGTAGGGTGACTTGGATAGGTTAGGTGAGTGGGCAAATTCATGGCAGATGCAATTTAATGTGGATAAATGTGAGGTTATCCACTTTGGTTGCAAGAACAGGAAAACAGATTATTATCTGAACGGTGGTCGATTAGGAAAAGGGAAGATGCAACGAGACCTGGGTGTCATTGTACACCAGTCATTGAAGGTGGGCATGCAGGTACAGCAGGCGGTGAAAAAGGCAAATGGTATGTTGGCATTCATAGCAAAAGGATTTGAGTACAGGAGCAGGGAGGTTCTACTGTAGTTGTACAAGGCCTTGGTGAGACCGCACCTAGAATATTGTGTGCAGTTTTGGTCCCCTAATCTGAGGAAAGACATTCTTGCCATAGAGGGAGTACAGAGAAGGTTCACCAGATTTATCCCTGGGATGGCAGGACTTTCATATGAAGAAAGACTGGATCGACTAGGCTTATACTCACTGGAATTTAGAAGACTGAGGGAGATTCTTACTGAAAAGTATAAAATTCTAAAGGGATTGGACAGGCTAGATGCAGGAAGATTGTTTCCGATGTTGGGGAAGTGCAGAACGAGGGGTCACAGTTTAAGGATAAAGGGGAAGCCTTTTGGGACCGAGATGAGGAAAAACTTCTTCACACAGAGAGTGGTGAATCTGTGGAATTCTCTGCCACAGGAAACAGTTGAGGCCGGTTCATTAGCTATATTTAAGAGGAAGTTAGATATGGCCCTTGTGGCTAAAAGGATCAGGGGGTATGGAGAGAAAGCAGGTACAGGGTTCTGAGTTGGATGATCAGCCATGATCATACTGAATGGCGGTGCAGGCTCAAAGGGCCGAATGGCCTACTCCTGCACCTATTTTCTATGTTTCTATCATAAAGACAGTGTAAAGCATATCGGTTAGTGTTGGTATAAAAGTCAAAGTCATGTGGCAGATGTACAAACATTCTGTTTAACCACATTTGGAGTATTGTGTGAAGTTCTGGATGTAACATTACAGGAATGAGGGCAGAGCATCAGAATACTTTTCCCAGGACAGAAATGTCAAATACTAGAGAGCATAGCTCAAAGGTGAGGGGGAAATTTGAAGGAAATGTGCAGGACATTTGTTTTACACAAATAGTGATTGGTGTCTAGATGGTGCTGACAAGGGAGATGGTTGATGTAGATATGGTAGCCACACAAGGGGCATTTAGATGGAGACATGAACAGACAAGGAATAGAGGGATATGGACCTACAGAAAAATGGGATTAATTTAAATTGGCAGCATGGACGACACAGAAATGATGGGTTGAAGGGCCTGTTACTGATTGAGTCATAAAACACTACAGTACAGAACAGAAACAGGCCCTTCAGTTCATTTAATCCATGCCAAATTATGAATCTGCCTAGTCCCAACAACCTGCTCCCAGACCTAGCTCTCCATAACCCTCCCATCCATGTACTTTTCCAAACTTCTCTTAAATGTTGAAATCAACTTGCATCCACTATTTCAGCTGGCACTTCCTCCTGAGGTGAATAAGTTTGCTCTCATGTTCCCCTTAAACACTTCACATTTCACCCTTAAACCATGACCTCTAGCTGTAGTCCCACTGAACATCAGTGGAAAAAGCCTGCTTGCATTTACCCTATCTATACCCCTCTTAATTTTGTTGGCCTCTATCAAATCTCCCCTCATTCTCCTGTGAATAAAGTCCCTTATTCAACCTTTTGGAGGACTCATGTCCTCAAGTCCTGGCAACATCCTTGCAAATTTTCTCTGCACTTTTTCAATCTTACTGACATTTTTGCTGTAGATTGGCAACTGAAACTGCACACAATGTTCCAAATTAGGCCTCACCAACATTTTATACAGTTTCAAATTAACATCACAACTCCTGTACTCAATCCCTTGATTTATAAAGGCCAATGTGTCAAAAGCTTCTTTACGATGCTGCCTACCAGTGATGCCACTTTCAAGGAATTATAGATCTGTATTCCAAGATCCCTCTGTTCTACTGCACTTCACAGTACCCTGCCGGCCGCCGTGTAAGTTCTACACTGGTTTGTCCTCTCAAAGTGCAACATCTCATACTTACATTAAATTCCACCTGCCATTTTTCAGCCCATTTGTCCAGCGGGTGCATATCCCGCTGCAAACTTTGATCTGTGTTCTACGTTCTATTCTCTTTCCCAACTTGAGATCCAAACTCAAGAATATTCTATCACACTCTGGAATCTATTATCACATTCAAGAAATGTACACAGCAAATGTGAGGTAACTCTATGTTGGGCAAGTTGATGAAGGGCTCGGCAAAGAAGGGCAAAAGTGATCCCTCGTTTAAAGAATCACACTAATTTGCTGCAGGAACTTAGCCGATTAGCAATATTTATGGAAGGTTATAAACAGTCCCAATCAGGGGTTCCCAACCTGTGGTCCACAGAACCCTCAGTTAATGGTATGGGTCCATGGCGTAAGAAAAGTTGGGAACCCCTGATCCTGGTGAAAGATCTCAGACTGAAACATTGACTGCTTATTCCTCTCCATAGATGCTGCCTGACCTCCCAAGTTCTTCCAGCATTTAGTGTGCATTTCTCTGGATTCCCAGTATCTGCAGAATCTCATGTTCATCGTTTAAAGCAAAACTTTATTTATTTATTTATGCAAATCTCCTTCCAAGCATCAAGAGATTTAGTTGTACTTACCCAAGCAACATTATATTCAGCAGTTCGTAACCCTCGTTCTTCTCAAAATCAGCAAGTAACTCTGCAGAAATCTGACAGGAATCCTTCACAAAGCAGATGATATTGACAGCTGCCTGAGCTGCAACAGAGACTGGCAGTCTGCTGGCCATCGCTGATAAACTTTGAATGCACTTCTGCACAATATTACCGTCTGTGAAAAAATATAACATAAGAACATAAGAATAAGGAACCATCTGGCCCGCTGAGCCTGCTCCGCCTTTCAATAAGATCGTGGCTGATCTGGCCATGGACTCAGCTAATTCACTTTCTTACCTTCATGCCGTGTACAAGTGATATGCAAGCAAAAATAAAAGAACATTGATGGAGGTTCTAGTATGTTCTAATATTTTTTAACAAATTTATCAAACTTCAACTAAACAATCATCTGAAATGAGCTGAATTTTAATTTTTATCGGTAAAAACTGCAGAATCACACTTTAGGAAAGTAAAATTTAACACAAATTTAAATTCCAGACATCAATGTCAACAGGAGTACAGAAAGAGGAAGTGTGTACTCACCATGAAGGTATCTGACAGTATTTTTAGAAGGTGTTTTTGAAATTGCCCGCAGTACATGAGATGTATACTTCTTCCAAGAAGAACACTGGTCCCACTGGGAGACAACTGCAAAGATGAGACGCCCAAGGTCATCATTTTGAATCATTGCCTCCACAGCAGAAACTTGGGTACACAAATTAACCATCACCTGCAGGAAAGAAAGACCAGTCAATGTTTAGTAGATATTTTGGAGTTGCATGTCAAGGTTTGTTACTGCAGAGTAAGTACATACATATGTATCTCATTAATAGAGCGATACGTACATTCAGCTCAACTCATCCATTCCAACCAGCATTTCCATCTGAGCTACTTCCAGTTGCCTACCTTTGTCCCACATCCTTCCAAACCATTCCTATCCATGTACTAGTCCAAACTGTTTTTAACTATTCTTCATGTACCTGCCTCAACCGCTTCCTCTGGCAGCTGGTTCCATATGCAGCCCACTAGTCTGGACTCACATCAATTTACCTATCGCACCAACAGGTCAACAGAGGACACCATCTCCACGGCACTTCATTCCGCCCTGACTCACCTCAACAGCCCCAACTCTTATGTCAGAATGCTGTTCATTGACTTTAGTTCAGCATTCAATACTGTGACCCCCTCCAAGCTGATCGCTAAACTTTGCCAGCTTGGTATCAGCTCATCCCTCTGCAATTGGACCTTGGACTTTCTGACTAACAGACCCCAATCTGTTAAGTTAGACAACCTCTCCTCCTCCACTCTCACCGTGAATACCAGCATGCCTCAAGGCTGTATGCTAAGCCCTCTTCTGTACTCCCTTTTCACCTATGACTGCGTTCCTGTACATGGTTCTAACTTCATAATCAAGTTCCCAGATGACACCACGGTGGTTGGCCTGATCAGAGGGGATGATGAGACGGCCTACAGGGACAAGGTCCAGCACCTGGCCACATGGTGTGCCGACAACAACCTGGCCCTTAATACCCAGAAGACCAAGGAGACCATTGTGGACTTCAGGCATGTTAGGAGCCACACTCACATCCCCATCCACATCAACGGAGCTATAGTGGAGCGTATATCAAGCTTTGAATTCATTGGTGTCCACATTTCCGAGGATTTCACCTAATCCCTGAACTCCTCCATCCTGATCAAAAAGGCGCAACAGCGCCTTTATTTCCTTCAGAGCATCAAGAAAGCTCACCTCTGTCCCAGGATACTGACGGACTTCTACCGCTGTATCATTGAGAGCATACTCACCAACTGCATCTCAGTGTGGTATGACAATTGTCCCGTATCGGACCGCAAAGCACTCCAGTAAGCACTATTCTTTGCATTTCTGGTTAGATGCTAACAGCATTTCATTGGCTCTGTATCTGTACTCGGCACAATGACAATAAAGTTGAATCTAATCTAATCTAGTCTAATCCTCTGGGTGAAAGAGTTACCCCTCAGGTTCCTTTTGAATCTCTCTCCCTCCCACCTTCAACCTATGCCCAGGTTCTCCTGACAAGAAACACTCCTCAAGAAATGCAAAAGGAAATGTAAAATTATCCCCAGAAGATTCAGGACGCTTGCTGACACTGAACTGATTCGGCTTGAACATCAATGCCTCCTCAAGTTGCAATATCAGTCAGTTTTCATTCTGTTCATGTTGAACAGAAACCATGACATCATTCTGAATTCACTGGCCTGATTATCCAGAGATGACATTAGGAAGAACATTGGAAGAATGCTCCTTTACCATGAATATTAACTTCAAATATTCAACGAACAAGGTAAAAACAAGTAGTACTTTTATTTTTAAAATTGAGTCCTGATAAAGGTTCTAGGCCTGTAACGTCAACTGTTTATTCCTCTCTATAGATGCTACCTGACCTGCTGAGTTCCTCCTTCATTTTGTGTATGTTCCTCTAGATTTCTGCCTCTCAAAGTCCAATCCTATGTCCCCGTCATGACAGGTGAAAGTGGTAAGGCTGGCCAACCAGGGTCTGGTGAAGCTGCACAGACCAACCACCTGTACAGCGGATACAATGGATTATAGAAACATTGATAAACACAAAAAGGGGAGGTCATCCATGGCCTATACTCCAGAAGAAGATGACTCTGGACTTCCAGCATCTGCAGAATTATTTGTATTTGTATTAATTTTATTTCAATAATTTTAAAAAACAAAATGTAAGACTTATTCCATTTGATACATTTAAGCATAAAATTCTAACAAGATGAATATTTGTCTGAAATCTTCTAAATTGACAGCATGGCAGAACCCTTTTAACAAAAGCTGGAGAAGTTATCCATAGTTTTCTAAGACCAAAATAATAAATCGTAGTTTCAAAATCATGGTAGAACAATATATCTAATCCATCCATGGATCACGATCTGTGCTTCCATTTCCAATTGTATTCCAATCTTTAAATTGATGGACTGCACCATGTTCAAGGACTCGTCTGTTGACCTGTGTGAATACAGCATGGTTGTCATGGACTTTATAAAAACGGTTGTAGATGAGTGTGTCCCTGCAAAATCATTCAGTCTTCCCAACCAGAAGCCCTGCGTGAACGGTGAGATCTGCAATCCTTGAGAACATGGTCAGAGGCATTCAAGTCTGGCGACCAAGGAAGTCACAAGAGGTCTAGGTACAATCTTCGGAAAGCCATCTCATGCACGAAGGGGCAATTCCAAACTAACGTGAATCAACAGGCGATGCTCAACAGTTGTGTCAGGGCTTGAATACTATCATCTCTTATAAAGTAAAATCAAGTGACATAGGTGACAAGGCTTCACTTCCGGGTGAGCTCAATGCCCTCTGTGCTAACTTTGACCATGAAAACTGCCACAGCCCCTGGTGACCCTGTGATTTCAGTCTCCCTGAAGCCAACATGCGAGAGTGAACCCACAGGGAGCCTCCGCTCTGGACAGAATACCAGGCCAAGTACTAAAGACCTGTGCTGATCAACTGACTGGAGAGTTCACTGAGATCGTTAACCTCTCGCCTTGGCAGTCTGAGGTACCCACTGGCTTGTAGCAGGCTGCACTTATATCTTTGCCTAAGAAACATGTGGTAACCTGCCTCAATGACCATCATTCTGTAGCACTTACATCCACAGTGACGAAATGTTTTGAAAGTTTGGTGATGAAATATATCAACTCTTGCCTGAGAAGCAACTTGGATCCAGTCCAATTTGCTTTCTGGTGCAACAGATCCACAGCAGTTGCCATCTCATTGACTCTTCACTTAACCAGAACATCTGGACAGCAAAGATCATACAATAGGATACTCTTTATCAACTACAGCTCAGCATTCAATACTATCATCCCCTCAAAACTAATCAATAAACTTCAAGACGTTGGTCTCGGTACCTCCTTGTGCAACTGGATCCTCGATTTCCTCACTTGTAGACATAGTCAGTTTGAATTGGCAATAACATATCCTCCACAATCTCCATCAGCACAGGTAGTCCACAAGGCTATGTGCCACATGCAAACCATATTTAAGTTTGCTGATGTTACTACTGTCATAGGCCAAATCAAAGGTGGTAACAAATCAGCATTTAGGAGGGAGAATGAAAATCTGGCAGAGTCAAGCCACAACAACAACCTCTCACTCAATGTCAGGAAGACCAAGTAGCTGATTATTGACTTCAGGAGGAGAAAACCAAAGGTCCATAAGACAGTCCTCATGAGAGGATCAGAGGTGGAGAGGGTCAGCAAGTTTAAATTCCTCAATGTTAGCGTTTCAGAGCTCCTGTTCTGGGTCTAGCACATAAGTGCAATTACAAAGAAAGCATGGCAGCGTCTCTACTTGCTTAGGAATGTGTGAAGATTTGGCATGACAATTAAAACTTTGACAAACTTCTATAGATGTGTAGTGAACAGTATATTGACTGGTTGCATCACAGCCTGGTATGGAAACACCAGTGCTCTTGACAGAAAGTCCTACAAAAAGTAAAGGGTATGGCCCAGTCCATCAGGGATAGAGCCCTCCCCATCTCTGAGCACATCTACACAGAGCATTGTTGCAGAAAAGCAGCATCCATCATCAGGGACCCCCACCACTCAGGCCATGCTTTCTTCTCGCTGTTGCCATCAGGAACGAGATATAGGAGCCTCAGGACTCACACCACCAGGTTCAGGAACAGTTACTATACCACAACCATCAGGCTACTGAATCAGAGGGGATAACTACACTCAACTTCAGTTGCCCCATCACTGAAACATTGCCCAAACCTATGGATTCACTTTCAAGGACTCCTCATCTAATGTTCTCAATATTTATTGCTTATTCATTAATTATTATTATTTCTTTTATTCCTTTTGTTTTTGCACACTGGTTGAAAGTCCAGCTGGTGCGGTCTGTCAATGATTCTATTATGGTTATTATTCTACTATGGATTTATTGAGTAGGCCCACAAGAAAATGATTCTGAGGGTTGGACATGGTCATAAAGTTACTTTGAACTTTGAAAATTGGAGGAATAGATAAATTGATATTTTGCCACAAAACTTTTCTCATTTTGAATTTGATGTCTTGAACAGTGAATGTATGCTGGATTTCAGTTGGTTATACTCGACGTGACAATTGCTGTGCTTAAGATCACAAAAGAGTTGTGAAAGAAGCCTATTCCTTCACATAAACCAGCATCCAGCCTCCATCTCTTGTGAAAGCAGCCAACATAATCAAAGACCACACCCACCCTAGATACTCTCTCCTCTCCCACCAGCACCCTCCCAACTTCTATCAGACAGGCCTGAAAACACATACCAACAAACTCAAAGACAGCTTCTATCCCACCATTATCAGATTAATGAACTGACTTCTCATGATCTCCCAGCCTGACCCACTGTGGCCATTAAATATTTCTTGTTTACCTGGACAGCATTCCTCGGCAGCTTTTACAAAGTTCTGTGTTCCGCCTCTCTCTCTACCACAATGTATATTCCTATGGAATAATCTGCCTGAACCACATGCAAACAACATTGTATTTCAGTATGCATGACAGTAATAAAGCACAATCACAAAACTGAAGTCGCCAACTTACATGGGTTATAGTTTCTTCAAATAAAGTACTCTTGTCTTGTGTTTGTGTTTCCCTTACTGCAGTCTCACTTTCCAATGGAAAAGTAAGGAAGAGATCCAGGCATTTTAGAAGAATTAAAGGCAGTCCTGTATTCACCATACCCCATAGTGTCTCCTGAAAGAGGTATAAAATAAGGTAGGTTTATTTTATATGCGCAAAGGATAAAGAAAATTACATTTATGTTATACTTAATCATTACACATAAACTGGGCTCAAGGTGTAGAGCTCCTGAGGGCTATTGTGGTTTTTTTTGGAAAGCAGATCATAAGTTTGACAAATATAGATAAACATCACTTTGAGCTGCTCCGTCTTCATGAAGAAGCATTAATTCAGTGGTCAGAATCTCTTCTCCATCACTCATTCGTCATGTGCCGTGTCATATGATGTGGGCATGATTGTTACTGGAAATTTTCTTTTACAGAAGTGGTTTGCCACTGCCTTCTTCTGGGCAGTGTCTTTACAAGTCAGATGACCCCAGCCATTATCAATACTCTTCAGAGATTGTCTGCCTGGTGTCAGTGGTTGCATAACCAGGACTTGTGATTTGCATCAGGTGCTCATACGATCATCCACCACCTGCCCCCACGGCTTAATGTGACCCTGATCAGCGGGGACTAAGCAGGTGACCTGCAGGCTAGCAGAGGGAAGGAGTGTCTTACAGAGATGTATCTCCACGCTGCCACCCAACTTCCTACATAGGAAGGGAAATACAGATCTGTTTTTCAATTAAAATCTGAGCAAAACTAATGGATACTGATTTTAAAGTAGCATTGACAATCTCAGTAGTGACTACCAAAATAACACTAAAATATTAAAAAATTAAAAACCCAGACGTGGAAACTGAAGTAAAAACTGAAGGTGCTGGAAACACTTCACAGTCTATAGAGCTAAGTGTTGAGAATGATCCTGGGGTTAATGTATGAGGAGTGTTTGATGGCTTTGGGCCTGTACTCTCTGGAGTTCAGAAGAATCGGGGGGGGGGGGGGGGGGGGATCTCATTGAAACCTACTGAAGGCCTAGATAAAGCAGATGTGGAGAGGATGTGTCCTGCTGTGAGAAAGTCTAGGACCAGAGGACACAGCCTTAGAAAAGAGGGACATCCCTTTAGAACAGGGATGAGGAGGAATTTCATTAATCAAAGTGTGGTGAATCTGTGGAATTCATTGCCACAGACAGCTATGGAGGCCAAGTCATTGGGTATATTTAAAGCAGAGGCTAATAGATTCTTGAATAGTAAAGGTTATGGGGAGAAGGTGGGAGAATGGGGTTGAGAGGGATAATAATTGAGCCATGATGAAATGTTAGAGTAGACCGGCCTAAATCTACTCCTAAATATGTCTTGTGGTGCTGAACGGAGTGAATATTTCAGATGGTAGACTCTTCATCAGAATATTGCATTAATTTTCTGTTCCCAGGGAGAAACATAGGTTAAAATAAAAACTAAAAACATTGGGAATATTTAGTGGGGCCAGCAACATTGATGGAGAGAGAAATTATATTTCAGATTAAAGAGATAAGCAAGTTTAAAGAGGAGACAGAACAGTCTGCAAATGCTGGAAATGTGGAATAACATACAAGGACACTGTTGGAACTCAGCAGGTCAGGCAGCATATGTGGAGGGAAGTGGACAGTCAAAACGCTTTATTGCAACTAGAAAGAAAAGGGAGATGTTCAATAATGGGAAGAAGGGATGATGGTAGGTAATGGGTGGATCCAGGTGAGGTGGATAATGATGTAAGAAGCTGGGAGGTGACTGGTGGATGAGACAAAGGGCTGAAGAAGGTAGAATCTAATGGAAGAGCAAAGTGGAGCATGGAATAAAGAGCAGGAGGGAAGGGGACCTCTCCCTCACCTCGACCCTCCTATCACCCACCTGCTCTTGCTCCACACCTTTTTATACCGGCTATCTCCCCTCTTTCTTCCCCATCTCAAACCGAAACAATCAACTGTCCATTTTCCTCCACAGATGCTGACTGACTCACAGAGTTCCTCCAGCAGGTTCAAAGAGGAAGGAGGGAAGGAAGAAGAAGACAAGAGAGCAAGATTCCGTGACTGAACAGAGGGGCACTGATAAAGAATATAGTGGTGGAAATGGGAATGTCATGGTAGTCGTGTTCAAATTACAGGAGTTACTAACTGTTAAACATCTGAGAAACACACTGAGTACTTAGCAAAGTTGAAGTTGAAGTTTATTGTCATTCAACTGTACATATGTATACAGTTAAACGAAACAATGTTCCTCAGGGACTAAAGTGCAAAGCACAGCACATATTTCACATACAACATATAAAATAATATAAACATGATAGTATTAGCAGATAAAGATATTCTGTATATACAAGTTGACATAAAGTGCACATACAACATATAGTTCAATATACAACACTATCACGCTACTGGCACTGTCATAAGTAATGTGTACTGAGTGGTGTCAGAATCTCACAGCCCGGGGCAAGAAGCTGTTACCCAGCCTAACAGTCCTTGTTCTTGTGCTGTGTTACATTCTGCATCACAGTAGGAGGTCAGAGATATTGCAGGATGTATGGGAGGAGTCCAAGACTGAAACAACGCATTAAATTTAACATGACGCAGTGATGTAGTACTTTCTAAAGCACAACCCTGCAGGGGAAGACTGGAAATTTCAGCATCCCCAGACAGACCTCTCAATGAGCTGCTTTATTGGAAAGCATGCTGTTGTTAAACAGACACCCGAAGGACTTGATCACTTTTGCCAAACAACAATGAATTACCAGCGCCTCCTGCTGATTGACAGAGGATTAAGTCCAGCAGCATGTTTTGCATCCAAGCAGATGGTGCACTTCCAGCATGCTGGAAAAGCCATAAGGGTCAAGCTCAAAGCCAGAAATGCCAGTCGCTTTGACAGTCAAGATCACACAGTTGTGCTTAGTACAAAACTCATGCCACGCACTACAAAAATAGAATTAGTGTTCGTGTTGCATGTTTAGTCCAACATCTCCTTCTGAAATTACAGTATGTTTATGAGATGGTTTTCTTACTTCATCAACTAATTTGGTATGAGATCTTCCCAGTCTCTGCGAGTTGGAAGTCCTACTGTAGTGTGCTTTAGTATTCCAGAACAAAAACTCGATCTACACATTGAAGCAGCACCCTACACCTCCTCCCTCACTGCCATTCAGGGCCCCAAACAGTCCCTATAGGTGAGGCAACACTTCACCTGCGAGTCTATCAGTATCTGAGGCTCCTGGTGTGGCCTCCTCTACAACAGTGAGGCCCTACATAGATTAGGAGAATTGCTTCGTAGACCACTTTCACTCCATCCACCACAAATGGTGGGCTTTCCCGGTAATTTCAGTTCCCATTCTGACATGTCTGTCCATGGCCTCCTCTACTGACACAATGAGGCCACTCTCAGGTTGGAGGAGCAACACCTCATATTTCATCTGGGTAGCCTCCAACGTCAATTTTTCTCACTTCAAATGATTTCTCCCACTCCTCCTTCTCTCCTTTTCCATTCCCCATTCTGTCTCCCTTCTTACCCCTTTTCTTCTCCTCACCTGCCAAGTGCCTCCCCCTGGTGCCTCTCCCACTTCCCTGTCTCCCATGATCCACTCTCCTCTCCAATCAGATTCCTTCTTCTTCAGCCCTTACACCTATCATCTCCCAACTTCACACTACATCCATCTCCCCCACTCACCCACCTTCCCCTTCACTTGGTCTCACCTCTCACCTCCCACCTTGTGCTCCTTCCCATTTCTCAGCATATTCTGGCTTCTTCCCCCTTCCTCTCCAGTCCTGACAAAGGGACTCAGCCCGAAACATCGACTGTTTATTCCATTCCATTGACACTGCCTAATCTGCTGAGTTCTTCCAGCATTTTGTGTGTGTTGCTCTGGATTTCTAGCATCTGCAAATCTCTAGCACTTAATTTATGCTCTTCTTGTGAAGATTTGCATACCTGATACTATGCACCTAAATAGGTTTTTCACTGCACCCGTGAAAATACAATGAGTAGCCTCTTTATTAGGTACACCTGCTCATTAATGCAAGTATCTCATCAGCCAGTCATATGGCAGTAACTCAATTCATAAATGCAAGCAGACATGGTCAAGAGGTTCAGTTGTTCAGAGGAAACATCAGAATAGGGAAGGAATGTAATCTAAGTAACTTTGACCATTGTTGATGCCAGATGGAGTGGTTTGAGTATTTCAGAAACTGCTGATTTTCAGAGATTTTCATGCACAACAATCTCTAGAGTTTACAGAGAAACATAAAACATCCTGTGAGCATCAATTCTGAGGGAGAAAATACCTTGTTAATGAGAGAGGTCAGAAGAGAATGGCCAGACTATTTAAAACTAACAGGAAGATGACAGTAACTCAAGCAGCCACTTGTTACAACAGTGGTGTGTAGAAGAGCAGCCATGAACACACAAAACATCAAACCTTGATAGGCTACAGCAGCAGAAGATCATGAACGTACACTCAGTGACCACTTTATTAGGTACAGGAGGTATCTAACAAAGTGGCCTGTGAGTGAATGTATTTGCACATATGACAATAAACTCAAAGACACAAGAGATTCTGCAGATGCTGGAAATCCACAGCAACACAAACAAAATGCAGGAAGAACTCAGCAGATCAGAAAGAGCCAACGTTTTGGGCTGAGACCCTTCACCTGATGAAGAGTCTCGGCCTGAAACATCAGCTCTTTATTCCTCCGTATAGTGGGTGCCTGACAACGAACTCAACTTTCAAGCTACTGGAAAGACAATATTATCATTTAAGGTTTGACTTTCTTCATACCATAAATAAAGCTCTATTGTTCTCCAGTGATCTATATTATCAAACAAAATCAAGTAAACTGGATATATCTGAGAGAAAAAATTTGTCATGTCTTGTAATGGAAACATCCGTTGGCATACCAATCCAAAAAAAGACCATCGGAAATTTCTTTCTAAAATGACTTCTTTGTGTCATGTACTGAATGAATCTACGTTATCAGTTCACTTTTCCACTTACTGAGTCAATGGCTGAAAGGAGATGAATCGTTTGCAGCAATTGCCACCCTTCATTGCTTCCATCTTCTTGTCCCCTTCGGAGAAATGCCTCAATAGTGAGTCGTGCTTCCTCTGTCACAAGAACATTATAAATTCACATTATTTTAGCATTTTAATTACATTGCATAATATAGATTAAGTAAAGGTTTACAAGAAAGATCCCAGGAATGTAGGGGCTAACACAAGTAGTGTTTGATGGCTTTGAGCCTGTACTCGCTGGAGTTTAGAAGAAAGTGGAGGGACCTCATTCTACACCTCATGTCCAGAAGATATCCGTTTAGAACAGAGATGTGGAGGAACTTCTTTAGCCAGAAGGTAATGAATCTGTGACCAAGTCAAACTTAAAGTGGAGGTTGCTAGGTTCTTGATTAGTAAGGGTGTCAAAGGTTATGGGGAGAATCAAGAGAATGGGATTGAGAGAGATTATAGATCAGCCATGATGGAATGATAGAGCAGACTCAATGGGCTGATGGCCCGATTCTACTCAATATGCTATGGTTTTATGACATAGACTCAGTGGGCTGAATGGCCTCCTATGTCAGATCTCCGTAAAATCCCATCAACACTACTTCTTTTATAGTCTTAGGAGTTTGTATATTCTCCCCGTGATTCCATGAATTTCCTCCCACAGGCTAAAAACATACTGCTTGGTAGGTTAATTGGTCATTGTAAACTGCTCTGTGCTTTAGACTAGAATTATATTGGAGCTTTCTGGGCGGTGCAGCTCGAAGGGCTTATTCCGTGGTGGAAGGAAAGAGGGATGGAGGGAAGGAAGGGAAGGAGGGGAGGGAGGGAGGGAAGGAGGGAGGGAAGGAGGGGAGGGAGGAGGGAGGAAGGAAGGAAGGAAGGATAGATGAATAAATGAGTTATCACTTGAATTAATACCTTCTGCATTTGTGTGCTTTGTAAACAGCATTTCACCTTATAATACTGGAAGGGAACCCTTTATGAATATTCCTGCATTAACAAGGGATTCCAAACAAGCTCATCAGTGCTAATTAAATCACTCTTGATGACTTAAAATCCTTAAAACTCTAACCATAATTCAGGCTAACATACACGGTTTCAGTATTTTTAAAATAGTTTTTCAGGAACCCATATCTGTCCTGACAAGGATTAACCTCGCTTGAACCTACATACAATGGTCATTTTTGTTCTGTCAGACATTGATTAAAAGACAAATAAATCAATTTGTGCTAATGTAAGACCTCGGGCAGACTTCTGAAAAGGCTGTCAATTGCCAAATAAACCTTGTATGCCCATAGATTACTTATAAAGCCTCATTTTAAAGACGCAATCCTTATACATGATGACAGTTTTCGGGGCAGGTTTATTCCTGATCTGTATCAGGATTAACCTATAATAAATATTCTCTCTTTCTTCAGGGGAAGATTGAACAGAAGCCCAAAACCAAAGTGCACCACATTGTTCATGTTCTCTTCAGTCTCATGTCTGAGAAACCATTTTTCTCTCCAGAAAATTTCAGTAATTGACATTCTGTATGTAATGACATAATAGAAAAATTATCAATGGAAATGGATTCTGGTGCTGGGACTGAGCCTGATGTTGTTGTACATCTTAGCACAATCTAAAGAGGCTAATGCATGACCTGAACCACACTCAGCTTTAATTATCCATTCCGGTTTCTTTGGAAACAAGGTTTCAGTTTCAAGAGCAAGCTGTTTCAAGTATTTGTGTGTCAATATCTGTGAGGATCTAACCTGGACCCGACACATGTCAATGCAGCTATAAAGACACAACAGCAGCTACGTTTCATTAGGAGTCTGAGAAGATTTAGTCAGTCACCTAAAACACTTGCAAATTTCTACAGATGTATGGGGGAGAGCATCCTAACTGTCTGCATCACCATCTGGTATGGGGGTGAGGGCTACTGCACAGAATCGAAATAAACTGCAGAGTTGTAAACAGCTCCACCATATGCACTGGCCTCGGTACTATCCAGGACATCTTCAAGGAGCGGTACCTCAGAAAGGCAGCGTCCATCATTAAGGACCCCCATCAGCCAGGACATGCTCTCTTCGCATTGCTACCATCAGGAAGGAGGTACAGGAGCCTGAAGGCACACACTCAACGATTCAGAAACAGCCTTTTACTCTCTGCCATCTGATTTCTCAATGGACATTGAACCTATGAATACTACCTCACAGCTTTTTAAATTTCTATTTTTGCTCTACTTATTTAACTATTATATATATATTACTGTAATTCACTGTGTTTTTTCTATTATTAAATTCTGCTTTGTACTACTGTCGCAAAGTTAACAAATTTAATGACATATACATATGCCTGTGATATTAAACCTGATTCTGATTCTGAGTTGCCACTGCTGTCAGAGAGAGCTATCATGACAGACAATCCATGTGCCAGCTGAGCACATATCATAAGATGTAATACTCCAGCAGAAATTGTACTAATCCTTATGATGATATAGACAACTATGTTCTCAGTATTTTTTTTTATTTGTATAGTTTGTCTTCTTTGGAACATTGGTTGTTTGTCGTCTAATCTTACAAAAAGCAGTGGTTTTGGCCTAGTACATCATGAGTAAAGCCCTCCCAACAATCGAGTACATCTACACGAAACTTTGTAATAGGAGAGTGGCATCTATCTTCAGAGATCCTCACCACCAAGGCTGTGCTCTATTCACACTGCTGCCATCAGGTAGAAGGTACAGGAGCCTCAGGACTCACACCAACAGGTTCATAAACAGTTACAACCCCTCAACCATCAGCCTCTTGAATAAGAGGGGATAATTACACTCAATTTCACTTGCCCTATCATTGAAATGTTCCAGCAGACAATGATCTGACTTTCAAGTATTCTTCACCTCATTATCTCATGTTCTCATTATTTATTGCTATTTATTTATATTTGCATTTGCACAGTTTGTTGTCTTCTGCACTCTGATAGATCTTTCATTGACCCTGTTATAGACACTATTCTATAGATTTGCTGAGTGTGCCAACAAGGAAATGAATATCAGGGTTGTATATGGTGACATATGTGCTATACTCCAGTAATAAAAAAATACTTATTTACACATAGATTTTTCACAAATGTTATTGTATTTCTTAATTTTCCTGTAAATGCCTGCAAGAAAATGAATCTCAAGGTAGTAAGCGGTGACCTATATGTACTGATAATAAATTTACTCTGAACTGTGGAGTCTCTGGTAATGGTAAGACATAGAAACATAGAACAAGCTCAAGTCAAACTACTTTGATGATAAATTTACTTTGACTTGATTTAGTGAATCATTTAAGGGAAAGTTGTAACTGACAGACAGACGGACAGACATACTTTATTGATCCCGAGGGAAATTGGGTTTCGTTACAGTCGCACCAACCAAGAATAGTGTAGACATACAGCAATATAAAACCATAAATAATTAAATAATAATAAGTAAATTATTCCAAGTGGAAATAAGTCCAGGACCAGCCTATTGGCTCAGGGTGTCTGACACTCCAAGGGAGGAGTTGTAAAGTTTGATGGCCACAGGTAGGAATGACTTCCTATGACACTCAGTGTTGCATCTCGGTGGAATGAGTCTCTGGCTGAACGTACTCCTGTGCCTGTGTGTAACTGGCTGACTCGATTACCTCTCTGAGGCAGTGGAGGGACCGAGGGGAGGCCTGACAGAGGTTAGTAAGATTATGAGACATAGATACAGGATTTCTCCCCAGGATTGAAATGTCTAATACCACAGGACATGCAAGGAGGATGACAGGGGGCAAATTTAAAGGAGGTATGCATGGCAAGCTCTATACACAGAGAGTGGTGGATGCCTGAAATGCACTGCCAGAGGTTGTGTGGACACAGATACAATGGAAGTGTTCAAGATTCTCTTAGACAGGCACATGAACATGGAAGAATATGGGAGGCAGAAGGGATTAATTTAGTTGGGCATTTGATTCCATATTTAATTAGTTTGGCACAACATTGTGGGATGAAGGCTCAAGACCCACAATGTAATCCATTCTAAACTCAGGTACCTCCTGAACCTAATAAAGTGGCCACTGAGTATATGTTCATACTCTTCACTGCTATAGCCCACCCACATCAAAGTTCAACATGCTGTGCAATCAGAGATCCTTTTCTGCACACCACTGTGGCAATGGGTGGCTATCTGAGTTACAGCCTTCCATTAAGAAGATGGTGTGTATGGTCATAGCAGTCTCTCTGGGTCCAAAGGAGTAATTGTTCATCCTTTATGTCTTTTCTACAATTGCAAGATATTGCTGGATATTAAGATCAAGTACTGCAGGTCGACCCCACTAGTGAGCCGCTGGATAGTGATAACCATATAACTATATAACAATAACAGCACGGAAACTGGCCATCTCAGCCCTTCTAGTCAGTGCCGAATGCTTACTCTCACCTAGTCCCACTGACCTGCACTCAGCCCATAACCCTCCATTCCTTTCCTGTCCATATACCTATCCAACTTTACTTTCAATGACAATATCGAACCTGCCTCTACCACTTCTACTGGAAGCGCGTTCCACACAGCTACCACTCTCTGAGTAAAGAAATTCCCCCTCGTGTTACCCCTAAACTTTTGCCCCCTAACTCTCAACTCGTCCTCTTGTTTGAATGTCCTCTACTCTCAATGGAAAAAGCCTATCCACGTCAAATCTATCTATCCCCCTCATCATTTTAAATACCTCTATCAAGACCTCCTCAACCTTCTGCACTCAAAGAATAAAGACCTAACTTGTTCAACCTTTCTCTGTAATTTAGGTGCTGAAACCCAGGTAACATTCTAGTAAATCTCCTCTGTACTCTCTCTATTTTGTTGACATCTTTCCTATAATTTGTTGACCAGAACACTATACTCCAAGAATACGTACATAATGCTGGAAGAATTCAGCAGGTCAGGCAGCATCCATGAGAAAAGAGTAGCCAACGTTTCGGGCTGAGACCCTTCATCAGGAATAGTGGGGAAGAGAGGGCCGAAGCCCAGTAATAGAGATAGGGGAGGGGGTAGGGCCTAGAGGCGCCAGGTGGAAAACCTGTCAGAGGAAAGATAAAGGGGGGAGGGGATAAGCATGAAAGAACTGTAGAGCATCAGCCTATTTTTCCAGCTGGTCCAGATCCCACTGTAAGCTTTGTTAGTCTTTCTCGCTGTCCAATACACCCGCAATCTTGGTGTCATCCACAAAATTGCTGATCCAATTAGACCACAAGACCATAAGATATAGGCCTATTTTATCATGTGCCTCCAAGTACCCTGAGAACTCATCCTTAATAATCAACTCCAACATCTTCCTATCCACAGATGTCAGACTAACAGATCTATAGCTTCCTTTCTTCTGCCTCTTTCCTCACTTGAAGGGTGGAATGACATTTGTAATTTTCCAGTCTTCCGGAACCATTCCAGAATCTAATGATTCTTGATAAATCATTACTAATGCCTCCACAATCTCTTCGGCCAACACTTTCAGAACTCTGGGTTTGTCTAGGTGATTTATCTACCTTCAGACCCTTCAGTTTCCCAACAACCTTCTCTCTAATTATGGTAACTTCATTTACTTCCTGCATCCTGACACCTGGAATTTCTACTACGCCCCCAATGTCTTCCACAGGGAAGAATGATGCAAAATACTTATTCAGTTTTTCCCCTATTTCACTGTTCCTCCATTACTACCTCTACAGCATCATTTTCCAGCAGTCAGATATCAACTCTCATCTCTCTTTTACATTTTACGTATCTGAAGAAACTTTTGGCATCCTCTTAATCCTTTTGGATTTAATCACATTATCATCCAGGTCATTGATATAGATTACAAGCAACACTGGACCCAACACTGATCCTTGCACCTGAGGCTAGTCATGGGCCTCCAGTCAGAGAAGCAATCATCTACTCCCATTCCCTGGCTTCCCTCGTAAAAGCTACTGTCTAATACAATTTACTACCTTAATTTGAATGCCAAGCAACTGAACTACCCACGCAGGACCTTGTCAAATACTTTGCTAAAAGTCCATATAAACAACATCCACTGCCTTGTCTTCATTAGCTTTCTTGGTAACTACCTAAAATCACTCTACAAGTTTGGTTAGACATGACCTGACACGTACAAAGTCATGTTAACTATCATTAATTAGTCCACGTCTATCCAAAAGCTTATATCTGCTCCCTTAGAATACCTTTCAATAACTTACCTACAAATAATGTCAGGCTCACCAGGCTATAATTTCCTGGTTTATTCTTAGAACCTTTCTTAAACAGAACATTAGCTATCCTCCAATCCTCCGGCACCTCACCCATGGCTAAGGATGATTTAAATATCTCTGCTTGTGGAGCCCCTGCAATTGCTGCACTAGCCTCCCACAGAGCCCAAGGGAACCTTTGTCAATTCCTGAGGATTTATCCACCATAATTTACCTCAAGACAGCAAACATCTCCTCCTTTATAATCTATATACAGCTCATGACCTCACTGCTGCTTTGCCTCACTTCTACAGACTCTGTGTCCACCTCCTGAGTAAATAGAAGCAAAATATCTCCCATCGCTTTCAGCTCCATGCATAGATGACCACTCTGATCTTCAAGAAGAACAATTTTGTTCCTTGCTATCATTTTGCTTTTAATATATCTGTAGAAGCCCTTGGGATTCTCCTTCACTTTGTCAACTAGAACAACCTCAAGCCTTCTTTTAGACCCGATTTTCTTCTTAACTGTTCTCTTGCATTTCTTAAACTCAGGTACCTCATTTGTTCCTTCCTGCCTCAACTTGCTATCCACCTCTTTCTTTGTCTTAACCAGGGTCTCAATCTCTTGAACACCAAGGTTCGCCAAATCTGTTATCTTTGCTTTTTATTCTGACAAGAGCACACAAACTCTGCACTCTCAAAATTTCACTTTTGAAGGCCTCCCACTTACTAAGTATACCTTTGCCAGAAAACAACCTGTCCCAATCCACACATGCCTGATACCATCAAAATCAGCCTTTCTCCAATTTAGAATCTCAACCCGAGAACTAGATCTATCCTTCACCACACTTATACTGAAACTGACAGCATTATGATCACTAGATGCAAAGTGATCTCCTACACAAGATTTTGCACCTGCCCTGTCACATTCCCTAATAGGAGAAGTAGTATTGCATTCTCTCTAGTTGGAAACTTTCCTGAACAGATTTGACAAACTCTATCCCATCCAGCCCTTTGACAGCGTTGGAGTCTCAGTCAATATGAGGAAAGTTAAAATCATCTATTATAATAATAATATTTAAAATCACTTTAATAATTTCCTGTCATGTTTTACCAACCACTTTCCCATTCTGAGGTCAATTATAGGATTTGCCTTAACAATTACTACTCTTATTTCATTGTAGAATATGCAAACATTGAGAATTATGAAAATAAATCTTTGCCCCTAAAAACCAGTGAACCCTGATATTTAATTCCCTCGACTGTATTTTTGTTTAATACTTTCCTCGCACCCTTTAAGTAAGATTAAGTTTGAAGACACTATAGTAAAAACAATGCTTGAATGATGTAAAATTGGTGAGACCGATGCTGGGGAGCTGTGTGGCCTTGGCTGTGGCACCAGCCAAGCCCCAGTACTGCGGGGTTGCCTGTCACAGCTGCCCAGGATAGGAGATGCTAGGGGCGTTCCAGGAGAGAGCAATGACCTCTGTGGCTGCACTGGAGTCCCAGTTGTTTGGAGGTCAGTCCCTCCCTTTGGTGCTCCCCTTGGTTGAAGACAAGCTGGATTGCATGTGTCTGCCATTGTAGTACCGTGTGGTGAGAAACTGCTGCATGCTAGTGGCTCCAGGATAACATCACATATACCATCAATCTACAGGCTATGTCACTCAGGGACTTGGGTTATATTACTTTTTGTAACTACTGTATGTTTTTCTTCTATCTTAACTTATATGTGCTGGTTTCTTAAGGTTGTTATCGGCGGGGTTAATGGCGTGCGTCTCAAGTAGCCTCTGACAACCAAGTCCAGCTCCTGGCCTTCATGTGTGGCTTAAATGAACCATTTCTACTGACAGGAGAAGGGGCAAAGGCGGGTTACTGGCACCTTAAAACCTGTCACTTAGGGGAGATGGGGCTCGTCAGCTCTAATTGCCAGCTCATCCAGCAGAATGAAAATTTTGATCTCAAACCTCCACTGCCTTGCGACTATACCCACTCATGAGGAAAGCTTTGGGAGTAAACCTTGAGGAAAAATCTGGAGCTGGATTTCCCTGACTGGCAGCTCCTGTGATGCTGCTGGTGCCAAACTGTATCGCTCTCTTGCCATTCCTTTGGATTCATCAGCTACATAAAGAGGGGAGTCTGCTGCATGGGCAACAGCTTGCTCTCCATATCGTACTGCTCTGGCTTGCATATCACGTAGACAGCTAGCACACAATATCCATGGTTGATATTGACCAATAGAGGGCCTCAACTCTATGTGAGATGTGCTGGGTGCTATGTGTGACTACTGGCACTGTGTTTTGCACCTTGGCCCTGGAGCAACATTGTTCCATTTGGCTGTATTCATGTGTATGGTTGAATGAATGACAATTAAATGTGAACTACTGTTGCTTTCCTGTCACTCTGAACCTGTCTGGCCATTCTCCTCTGACTTCTCTGATCAACAAAGCATTTTCAACCACAAAATGGCCACTCACTGGATTTTTTTTGCCCCTCACATCATTCTCTGTAAACTCTAGAGACTGCTGTTCGTGAAAATCCCGGGAAATCTGCAGCTTCTGAGATACGCAAACCACCCCATCTGGCACCAACAACCATTGCACAGTCAAAGTCACTTAGATCACATTTCTTCCCCAGTCTGATGTCTGGCCTGAACAACAATTGAACCTCTTGACTGTAAAAGCATTGAGTTGTTGCCATATGATTGGCTGATTAGATATTTGCATTAATGAGCAGGAGTAATGCAGACATGGTCAAGAGGTTCAGTGGCTGTTCAGACCAAATACCTGAATAGGGAAGAACTGTGATGTGAATGACTTTGACTGTGGAATGATTGTAGATGCAAATGGGATGGTTTGAGTTTCTCTGAAACTGCTGATATCCTGGGATTAATAGTCTCTAGAGTTTACGAAAAGCAAAAAAAATCCAGTCAGCAGCTTGTTGATGAAAGAGATCAAGGGAGAATGGCTGGACTGGTTCAAGCCGACAGGAAGGTGACAGTAACTCAAATAGCCACACGTTACAGCAGTGGTGTGCAGAAGAGCATCTCTAAATGCACAACACATCAAACCTTGAAGTGGATGAACTACAGCAGTAAAAGGCCAAGAAATGCACTCAGTGGCCATTTTACTAGGTCATAATAAAGTGGGCACTGAGTGTGTAAGTTGGAAGTGCCAAAAAACAAAGAAAAAAATCTATAAATGAGAGGATATGAGTCATGTGAAGGAACAGAGGGACCATAGAATTTACAAACACAGATACTTAAAGACAAAAGTCAGTTCTATAAAGTGGTTAAAAGGGCTAACAAAACTCTCGCCACAATGTCAGTTTCCAATGCAGGGGCTAAGGACCTAGTGCCAGAAATTAGCATTAGGCTGCAGAGTGTTTTTATTTTTAACTGGCAGGACAGGACATGAGGGACAGAATGACCCTTTTCCATGCTGTAAATTTTCTATCATTCTCTGATTCATGTATTGCACTAAAATGTCTCAAGAGCAAATTATCATAGTAAGTTTTGTACCATGACACAGATCATTATATTCAGAGAGGAGTCCTAAAGCTTGGTGAAAGAGGAAAGGTTGAGGAGTAGTTACAAAGAACCAGAGGAAGAAACTTTGAGATGTTTAGGGAGGGAATTTCAGAGTTTCAGTTTCAAATTATTGAAAGTTCATCCTTTGTAATTTAACCTATGGGTGAACAAATCAGGTTTAACATTCTCCCTGACTAAAACTGCACATGAATTAGCATAATTTAAACATTTGCAAATGTATTAATTATATAGGTTACCTCCTTGTTTGTCAGCAAGTATCTGGTTGATTGTTTGCACCATTACTCGAGAGGCTTCGACAGAGAACGGTAAGACGCTTGGGAACCTCATCAACCAATTATTTGAAACGTTGTCAAAAATCTGCAATAACAGGAACAGGATTATATAATGTCCTTGGTAAGTGGGTTCAGTGCAGTGCATTAAACAGAGCAATGAAGCTCCGTATAATCCATGGGTTCTTGAAGACAGACAAGTTGAACTCAGTATATCTGATTATTGTGTTCCTCTCTCCACAGTTCTTAACATTTCAGATCTAAAAATTTGACAAACTTCTATTGTTGTGTAGTGGAGACTGTATTGTCTGGCTGCATCACAGCCTGGTATGGAAACACCAATGCCTTTATACAGAAAATCCAACAAAAAGCAGTGGATTTGGCCCAGTATATCATGGGTAAAGCCCTCCCAACCATTGAGCAAAACCACCTAAAATGCTGTCGTAGGAAAGCAATATCCATCATCAGAGATAGCCACTATCCAGGCCTTGCTCTTTTCTCACTGCTGCCATCAGGTAGAAGGCACAAGAGCCTCAAGACTCACACCACTATTCAAGAACAGTTACAACCCCTCAACCATCAGGCTCCTGACCAAAAGGGAATAACTACACTCACTTGCCCATCCATTGAGATATTCCCACAACTAATGATCTCGCTTCAAGGAATCTTTATCTCATTATCTAATGTTCTCATTATTTATTGCAATTTATTTATATTGGCATTTGCACAGTTTGTTGTCTTCTGCATTCTGGTTGCTCTTTCTTTGATCATGTTATAGTTACTATACCATAGATTTTCTGAGAATGCCCACAAGAAAATTAATCTCAGGGTTGTATATGGTGCCATATATGTACTTTGATAATAAATTTACTTCGAGCGTTAAAGCAACTTTAATGCTCCAGCTATTAAAATCTACAGACAAGAGAACATCTGCAGATGCTGGAAATCCAAGTAACACACACACACACACAATGCTGGAGGAACTAAGCAGGCCAGGCAGCATCTATGGAAAAAAGTACAGTCAATATTTCAGGCCGAAACCCTTCCCATCTTGCCAAAAGGTTTCAGCCCAAAACGTTAACTACTTTTTTCCATAGATTCAGCCTGGCCTGCTGAGTTCCTCCAGCATTTTGAGTGTGCTATTGATTAAAATCCACTGGATGTGTTAACCTTCATTCTTTTTGCTATCACAGGGTCTGAGTTTAACCTTTGAGTACCAACTCATGGTACCCCTCTGTGAAAACTTTATCCTTTATGGTGCAGTTTTGACATCATTTTATAAACACCATTAGTTTCAAAGAAGGGTTGTATGGGGTGTTCCAGGGCAGGGTAGCACCTCTGGTGAAGGGGCTCGTCGTGACCATTCTAGGACAACTCACTCACCTTGGTCCCCAACGGACACTCTCACATGTGGCTCCAAGTAGCCATTTTCATATGACAGTGGCCACATCCCAGTAAACTGCTTCGACTGGCGAGCTGCACTAGGTGAGGGTTGCAGGCAGGCCTCATACCCCAGTGATCAGGGACCCACCTGTCCAAGCATGTGAAGTCAGCTCTGGTGGACTGGGTGGATAAGATCAACAGTGAGATTCAATGGCCAGCAAGACAATTCTGTAACACTTTGTGAAGGGAATGACAAGTCACAGAAGAAGTCATAGTCATCCACTGCAACCAAGGAAGAACCCCATTTGTGACAACTATTCACAACAAGATCAAGAGAGTGCAACTGGCTTTTCCATTTTAAAAACTCTCCCACGCAGGGCTCCTGTTGCTGTTGGATACAATGAACAACCAGCATTAACCTCAAGGGGACCAACCCTGCATATTAACAGTGGTTATTTTACATATAGGGCAGTTCACTAAACCCAGACTTATTTCTTGAAATCCCATGGAGCTGGGATATGAGATCACACATGGACACCCGTATTTATTGCCTGTCCCTCATTGCTCCTAAAAAAGATAGATAGATAGATACTTTATTCATCCCCATGGGGAAATTCAACTTTTTTCCAATGTCCCATACACTTGTTGTAGCAAAACCTAATTACATACAATACTTAACTCAGTAAAAAATATGATATGCATCTAAATCACTATCTCAAAAAGCATTAATAATAGCTTTTAAAAAGTTCTTAAGTCCTGGCGGTAGAATTGTAAAGCCTAATGGCATTGGGGAGTATTGACCTCTTCATCCTGTCTGAGGAGCATTGCATCGATAGTAACCTGTCGCTGAAACTGCTTCTCTGTCTCTGGATGGTGCTATGTAGAGGATGTTCAGAGTTATCCATAATTGACCGTAGCCTACTCAGCGCCCTTCGCTCAGCTACCGATGTTAAACTCTCCAGTACTTTGCCCACGACAGAGCCCGCCTTCCTTACCAGCTTATTAAGACGTGAGGCGTCCCTCTTCTTAATGCTTCCTCCCCAACACGCCACCACGAAGAAGAGGGCACTCTCCACAACTGACCTATAGAACATCTTCAGCATCTCACTACAGACATTGAATGACGCCAACCTTCTAAGGAAGTACAGTCGACTCTGTGCCTTCCTGCACAAGGCATCTGTGTTGGCAGTCCAGTCTAGCTTCTCGTCTAACTGTACTCCCAGATACTTGTAGGTCTTAACCTGCTCCACACATTCTCCATTAATGATCACAGGCTCCATATGAGGCCTAGATCTCCTAAAGTCCACCACCATCTCCTTGGTCTTGGTGATATTGAGACGCAGGTAGTTTGAGTTGCACCATATCACAAAGTCCTGTATCAGTTTCCTATACTCCTCCTCCTGTCCATTCCTGACACACCCCACTATGGCCGCGTCATCAGCGAACTTCTGCACATGGCAGGACTCCGAGTTATATTGGAAGTCTGATGTGTACAGGGTGAACAGGACCGGAGAGAGTACGGTTCCCTGCGGCGCTCCTGTGCTGCTGACCACCGTGTCAGATCTACAGTCTCCCAACCGCACATACTGAGGTCTATCTGTCAAGTAGTCCACTACCCAATCCACCACGTGAGAGTCTACTCCCATCTCCGTTAGTTTGTGCCTTAAGATCTTGGGCTGGATGGTGTTAAAGGCACTAGAGAAGTCAAGGAATGTAATCCTCACAGCACAACTGACCCCATCTAGGTGAGAGAGTGATTTGTGCAGCAAATACGTGATAGCATCCTCCACTCCCACCTTCTCCTTATACGCAAACTGAAGAGGATCCTGGGCGTGCCTGGTTTGTGGCCTCAGATTCTGTATTATCAGCCGCTCCATGGTCTTCATCACGTGCGACGTCAAGGCAACAGGTCTGAAGTCATTCAACTCCTTTGGTTGTGGTTTCTTCGGTACCGGGACAATACAGGATGTTTTCCACTGTCTGGGTACTCTTCTCTGCTCCAGGCTCATGTTGAAGATGCGCTGTAGTGGTTCTCCCAGCTCAGTCGCACAGGCCCTCAGTAATCGTGGGGAAACTCCATCCGGTCCAGCCACCTTGCTGGTACAGATCTTCCTCAGTTGACCTTCCACCTGTGCAGCCGTAATCCTGGGCGTGGGGAAGGTCTCCTGTGAGTGGCTATTTCCCTGTGAGGGAAGTAAGCCTGGTGTGGATTTCTGCGGTGAGGATGAGATTGAGCTGTCGAACCTGTTGAAGAAGTTGTTCAGCTGGTTCGCTTTCTCCACATCTCCACTTATGTTCGCCCCCCGCTTTGCACCGCATCCGGTGATGATCTTCATCCCATCCCACACCTCCTTCATGCTTTTTTTCTGCAGCTTTTGTTCTAGCTTCCTCCTATACTGCTCCTTTGCCCCCCTTATCTGTACTCTGAGTTCCTTCTGAACTCTTTTAAGCTCCAACCGATCACCATCTTTAAAGGCCCTCTTCTTCTGGTTTAGGAGGCCTTTGATGTGACTAGTGATCCAGGGCTTATTATTGGGATAGCAGCGAACAGTTCTAACAGGGACAACTGCATCCACACAAAAGTTAATATAGTCCGTTGTGCATTCAGTGACCTCCTCAACGCCCCCACAGAGCCCCCCTTGCAGTACATCCCAGTTAGTAGTAGAGCAGCATGCAGAGCCAGTTCCATGTTGAGGACTAACCAAACTGAGGTCCGCTGCTGTCTGTAAGGAGTTTGTATGTTCTCTCTGTGGGTTAGAGTTAGTGAGTTGTGGGCATGCTATGTTGGCACCAGAAGGGTGGCAATGCTTGTGGGCTGTTCTCAGCACAATCCTCGCAGATTTGATTTGACACAAACAATGCATTTCACTAACACAAGAGATTCTGCAGATGCTGGAAATCCAGAGTACACATACAACACAGAATGCTGGAGGAATTCAGCAGGTCAGAGAGCAGCTCTGGGAAGGAATAAAGTATTGACATTCTGGCCCAAGACCCTTCATCAGGACTTAATGGCTCAAAATGTTGATCCTTTATTCCTTTCCACAGATGCTGCCTAACCTGCTGAGTTCCTCCACAATTTTGTGAGTGTTAAAACACATTCCACTGTATGTTTCAATGAGCATGTGATAAATAAATAAATCTGAATGTTTAAGTCTGTTCCCTCATTCAAGGTAATTCAACTATCTCAACAGATCTCCGCAAAATCATATATTGTTCTTCTAAACTCCAAAGAATACAGACTATCTTATTCTTGTACTCACTACCTTTGTTTATATACTGCAGAATACCTTTTTAAATCTACTCACTTTCAATGAGCCGGACATGTTATCTGCAAATCTCTTCCTTCTTAGACCCTTGTAGAGCTATACTCCCTAATTTAGATAGCCACTTCCCATTTTTGTTTCTATCAAACCATGGCACTTGACATTTCAGCATTAATAGTCATCTGCCCTCTATCTGCCCAATTCAACCTGTCTCCATGTCCTTGAGGTCTACATTATCAAAGTTCAAAGTAAGTTTTTATTATCAAAAATACATGTACGTGTAGTTATTCCTTTTTATTCAATAGCCTGATGGTTGAGGGGTAGTAACTGTTCTTGAACTTGGTGGTGTGCGTTCTGAGGCTCCTGTACCTTCAACCTGATAGAAGCAGTGATTTGAGAGCATAACCTGGGTGGTGGGGATCTCTGATGATGGATGCTGCTTTCCTACAACAACGTTTCAATGTAAATGTGCTCAATGGTTGGGGCTTTCCCCTCGATGTACTGGGCCGAATCGACTACCTTTGTAAGATTTTCCTCCTTAACATTAACGATGCCTTCAAGCTTTGAGGCATGCTAAAATTTATTGAAGCTTATCACCAAATCCTAAGATCTGCTCCTTTCTAATTGGATCCTCGACTTACTCACTGGTAGACCAGACTTGGTACAAATCAGAATCATCATCTCCTCCTCACTGTCAACACAGTCACAGCTCATGGCTGCGCGCTTAGCCCCTGCTTCATTCTCTCTACAACTTCACCAATAACACCACAGCTGTTGGCAGAATTACAGATGGTGGTAAAGTGATGTGCAGGGGTGAGGTAGGTCAGCTGGCTGAGTGGTGTCAGAACACCAACCTTGCGTTATCAAAAACAAGTAATTGGTTGTGGACTCTAGGAAGGAGAAATCAGGAAAACACTCTCCGGTTCTTGATGAAGAGTGCACAGTGGAAAATATGACCAGCTTCTAGTTCCTAGATGTCAACATCTCAAGGGTCCTCTCCTGGGCCCAGTACATTGATCCAACCATGAAGAAGGTGCACCAGTGTCTCTACTGTCTTAAAGGTTTAAGGAGTTTCAACTTAAAGACATTGACAACTAAAGACAACTAAAAACAATTAAAGACTGCCAACACAGATGCCATGTGCAGGAAGGCACAGAGTCGACTGTACTTCCTTAGAAGGTTGGCGTCATTCAATGTTTGTAGTGAGATGCTGAAGATGTTCTATAGGTCAGTTGTGGAGAGCGCCCTCTTCTTTGTGGTGGCGTGTTGGGGAGGCAGTATTAAGAAGAGGGACGCCTCACGTCTTAATAAGCTGGTAAGGAAGGCGGGCTCTGTCGTGGGCAAAGTACTGGAGAGTATAACATCGGTAGCAGAGCGAAGGGCGCTGAGTAGGCTACGGTCAATTATGGAAAACCCTGAACATCCTCTACATAGCACCATCCAGAGACAGAGAAGCAGTTTCAGCGACAGGTTGCTATCGATGCAATGCTCCTCAGACAGGATGAAGAGATCAATACTCCCCAATGCCATTTGGCTTTACAATTCAACCGCCAGGAGTAAGATATGTTAAAGTGCCGGGGTTAGGACTCAATGTATTTAAGTAAACTACTTAAGAACTTTTTAAAAGCTATTATTAATGCTTTTTGAGAGGGTGATTTTAGATGTATATCATATTTTTACTGAGTTAAGTATTGTATGTAATTAGTTTTGCTACAATAAGTGTATGGGACATTGGAAAAAATGTTGAATTTCCCCATGGGGATGAATAAAGTATCTATCTATCTATCTATCTACAGATGCACTGTGGAAAGCATTTGTCTGGTTGCATTATGGTCTGATATGAGAAGTCAAGTGCACACGAGCACAAAAGACACAGCCAGTTCCATCACAAATACAGTTCTTCCCATCATCCAGAACATCCACAATGGGTGAAATCTCAGGATGGCCACATCCTACATCCACTTCAGCCATCTAGGCCATGCCCACCTCTTGATGCTGCCATCAGACAGGAGGTACAGGAGCCTGAAGACCCACACCTCAAGGTTCAACAACAGCTTCATCCCACTGCCAGCTGATTCCTGAACTGACTTGTGTTATGACCTCAGCCCCCTCCTTTGTGAGAATCGCAAGAGAGAGAGAGAGAGAGAGAGAGAGCCTTACGGTTTGGAATCTGGGCTGGTCGCTCAACAAGACAAAAGCCTTGGACATAGCCATTGTCTTGGGAGACACCTTTGTGGAATAAGGAACTGGCCTACGTGCAGACCCTCAGGGCAAGGTGAGATGGGTGATGGGGGAAAGATTGCCTCGCCCCCCGACCCTGATGGACATCGACAACCCTGCCAGTCCAGATAAAAGGTGGGCTGTCGAGGCGGGGCCTCAGACACACCAAGGAGACACACGAAGAAGACACGATAGTGCTTCCCGTCGGAGCCGGAAGCCATTTTGAAGGAAGCCACGTGCGTTAGATTCCTGATCGGGAGTCTGTGGCTGGAACCAAAGGACAAACCGTTTTAACTAACAACAGGGATTTGCTTCGCAAAGACGACGGGCAAGTGTTCCTTCTTTCTCTATCCAACACGTGAAATGTCAGCGGTTCCCGAAACGGGGAAGCCTGCAGACTTTGAGTGACTCTTATACCCAATTGGACTCAGTATCCCCTAGACAACGATAGAGCTCATTTTTGATTGATTATTACTACACCTGTGCTTTAGATTGAGTTTTGACGATGTATATGATCTGAATGTTTTGTAGTAACCATACGTTTGTGCCCCTTTATAAATAAAAATGTTTGGAAATAGTAGCACCAGGCTTCAGCAGACCTATCTATCTTTGCTGGTAAGTCACCCGGTTACTGGGGAACGTAACACTTGAAAAACTCTAAAACTACCTCTAACCATTTTTCTTTATCTTTCTTCTTTGATACTCTAATGTTAGGTTTGTTCTATTGTTTATTTTTGTACATGTGTAAGTTATGGATAATTTACATTAGTTTAAGTTTGTTGTCTGTACTGTACTGTACTGCTGCTGCATAAAGCTAATTTTCATGGCATTTATACCCTATGCATGTGTGCTCAGGACAATAAACTTAAAATATGATTTTGGAAATGTTCAATGTACCCAACTCTAAGTCATCACTAAAGATTAGAAAAAGCGATTTCCCTTGTTCTGGCCCTGGGGAGTTCCTCTGTCACTTCTTGTTACTGCTCCCCTTTCTGTTACTTACCCAAATTCAAATCCAGGGAGCGCACATCTCGCACAAGCTTTCATGGTCCCAGAACACAACCTACATAGTCAGGAAAGCTCACTGTAGAGAATGAAGAGTGCAGGACTTTGCACATCTATACTCACACCCTTCTACAGCTGCACAGTAGAGAGCATCCTAACATGCTGCATCACGGCATGGTATGGAAACTGCACTGCAGCACACAGGATGGCTCTACAACAGGTGGTCAAAACTGCCCAATGCATCACAGTCATCAGTCTACCCACTATCAAGGACATAGACACAGCAAGGTGCCAGAAAAAGGCTAGTAAGATCATCAAGGATCTCACCCACCCTACTCATGGATTGTTTGTCCTTCTTTCATCAAGGAGGAGGCTACGTAGCATCCACACCAGGACAACCAGACTCAAAATAGTTACTTTCCCCAAGCGGTAAGGCTGATCACCACATCCACCCATTAACCCCCCCACACCCCCCACCACCACTAATTTATCATTCCCTGTCAGTCACTTTATGTACAGCCTAGAGTCACTTTACTGATATTCAATCAATCTACACATATAAGCTATCTTATGTATTTATATTTATTGTGTTTCTTCCCAGTGTTCCAGTTTCTTCCCACATTCCAAAGATGCATAGGTTACGAATAGAGAATTGTGGACAGGCTATGTTGGTGCTGGACGTATGGGGACACTAGTGGGCCGCTCCCAGCACAGTACTCAGACATTATTGATCATTGACACAAACAACACATTTCACTGTATGTTTCCATGTTTTGAAGCACATGTGACAAATAAAGATATTCTCTTACTCTCTAATCTCTGTTACTTCATCAAAAGCTTAGGCATATTAGTTAGACATAACTTACCTTTAAAAATCAGTGTTAGCTTTTTCTAATCAATTCACTGTTCATTGATTACTAATTCTGCTCCTGTTACTATTTCAAAACTTTCCAAGCTATATTGGCTTTTCTTAGTTAAGCACAATGAAATCTATATGCACATTGTGTAGGCAGAAGGGATTTCATGGAGTTTAGTTAAAGAATAAAGATTAGGTTTAATTATCACATGTACATTGAAACACGCAGCAAAATGCATTATTTGTATCGAGAATATGCTGAGGGCAGCCCACAAATACTGTCATGCATCATGAGCCAACAATGCATGCCCTCAACTTGGCATTTAATTACTAGTTTCATTAGTTAAACACAGCTGCATTGTGGTCTGAAGGATCTGTTCCTATGCTGTGCTGTACTGGTCTGTGTCCTAAAGCCAATCCTTAATTGCTAAATGTATTCCGAAACCTTTCCTTGCAAAGGGCTGTTTCCATCAGCAACCTGGGATACATTCTATCTGAACCAGGTAACTATCCTCTTTAAGTACTGTTACTTTTCCAAGACCTCCTTTTCATCAACCTTTAGCCCATTTAGACTCACTGTCTCAGTTTCCTGTCGCGATATGCCAGCAGCATCTCTGGCAGGAAGGTGGTGCAGGAGCCTCAGGACACACACCACCAGGTTCAGGAACAGGTTATTATCCCTTAACAATCAGGCTCTTGAACCAGAGGGGGTAACTTCGTTCAACTTCACTCACTCCATCACTAAACTGTTCCCACAACCAATGGACTCACTTTCAAGGACTCTTCATTTCATGTTCTTGATATTTATTGCTTATTTATTATTATTATCATTTTGCTTGCTTTTTCTGTTGTTTCTTTGTATTTATTGCTAATGCCCACAAGAAAATGAATCTCAGAGTTGTATATGGTGAGTTATGCAGTATATACTTTGATGATCACTTTACTTTGAATTTACTTTAAACTTCTGTAAGGACTGATGTAAAGTATCACATTCATGTCCTCTTCTCCACGAATATCAAATCAGCATAATCTCTTCTCTTATATAATAAACTAATTTTCTCTTAATAAATAAAATAAATTATAAACTTTTCCCTATTCAAGTTCCAACTGAATCCTTGTAACTTCCCTTTGTGTCTGCTGTCAGTCTTTTCTAAAACTCTTTCCTTGCCTCTCACGTCATTTCCCTCTGAACCTGGTTGTTCCTTGTCTCATTAACCTGGTTTTGATTTCTGTCCCATGGGAACATACTTACATATATGCTAAAGAAATCTTACCTGCCAGTCTTCAATTCCAATTATTCTTCAATTGATCACCTCAGCCTGGTGTGGTCTATACCCTTTTCCACAGGTGTTCTAAATTCTTATGATATTATGATCGCTGTTACCTACAAGTTCCCCCATTTGGCCTGGGTCATTTACCAGAACTAATCAATTCTGTCTTATTGCACCAAAAATCTACTGATCAAAATAATCTTTCTCAACACATTTCAGAAGCTACTCACAATTATATAATTACTATCTTAGCTCATATCTCGATAATTGAAGTTCCCCAATATCAAATTAAGATTGAACCATTCTGGCATCTCTCTTACTCCTTCTCTTCTCCTTACCTGCCCACCACCTCCCTCTGGATCCCCTCTCCTTCCCTTTCTGCCATGGCCCATTCTCCTCTCCTATTAGATTCCTTCTTCTCTAGCCCTTTACCTTCTCCATCTATCACCTTCATGATTCACACTTCATCCCCCCTCCCCTAGCCACCCACCTTCCCCCTCACCTGGCCGCACCTAACACTAAAGCAACACACACAAAATGCTGGAGGAATGGAATATGCAGAGGACATTTCAGTTCTTCCTGAGGGCCCTTCTTCAACTATCACCTGCCACCTTGTGCTCCTCCCCGTCCCCCACCTTTTTAATCTGGCTTCTTCCCCTTTCTTTCTCATCCTGATGAAGGGTCTTGACACAAAATGTGAACTGTTTATTCCTCTCCATAAATGCTGTCTGATCCGCTAAGTTCCTCTATCATTTTGTATGCGTTACTCTGAATTTCCAGCATCATAGTGGGGTGTGTCAGGAATGGACAGGAGGAGGAGTATAGGAAACTGATACAGGACTTTGTGATACGGTGCAACTCAAACTACCTGCGTCTCAATATCACCAAGACCAAGGAGATGGTGGTGGACTTTAGGAGATCTAGGCCTCATATGGAGCCAGTGATCATTAATGGAGAATGTGTGGAGCAGGTTAAGACCTACAAGTATCTGGGAGTACAGTTAGACGAGAAGCTAGACTGGACTGCCAACACAGATGCACTTCCTTCCTGCCTTCCTGCACAAGGCACAGAATCGACTGTACTTCCTTAGAAGGTTGGCGTCATTCAATGTCTGTAGTGAGATGCTGAAGATGTTCTATAGGTCAGTTGTGGAGAGCGCCCTCTTCTTTGTGGTGGTGTGTTGGGGAGGCAGCATTAAGAAGAGGGACGCCTCACGTCTTAATAAGATGGTAAGGAAGGCGGGCTCTGTCGTGGGCAAAGGACTGGAGAGTATAACATCGGTAGCTGAGCGAAGGGCGCTGAGTAGGCTACGGTCAATTATGGAAAACCCTGAACATCCTCTACATAGCACCATCCAGAGACAGAGAAGCAGTTTCAGCGACAGGTTGCTATCGATGCAATGCTCCTCAGACAGGATGAAGAGGTCAATACTCCCCAATGCCATTAGGCTTTACAATTCAACCGCCAGGAGTAAGATATGTTAAAGTGCCGGGGTTGATTGTATTTAATGTATTTAAGTAAACTACTTAAGAACTTTTTAAAAGCTATTATTAATGCTTTTTGAGAGAGTGATTTAGATGCATATCATATTTTTTACTGAGTTAAGTATTGTATGTAATTAGTTTTGCTACAACAAGTGTATGGGACATTGGAAAAAATGTTGAATTTCCCCATGGTGATGAATAAAGTATCTATCTATCTATCTATCTGCAGAATCTTTTATGCTTATAACCATCAAATGCCTGTTCTACGTGCCTGCAATCATCCTGTTGAAAGGCACAAAAATCTCTAGGAACTGAGATCAACACTTCGAAGCAAACCTGGGACCTCAATATCCCTGAAAATTTTAAAAAAAGACACTGGAAATCTGAAATTGAAAGAGAATGCTGGAGGTCCTCGGCAGGTCTGGCCGTATCTGTGGGAAGAAAGAAAGAGTCAATGTTTCAGGTCAAAGACCAATCTGATTAAAGGTCTTTCACTTGAAATGTTAACCCTGTTTCTCTTCCCATTGATTAGCCTAGCCTGATGAGTATTTTCAGTACTTTTTTGTTTTCAGTTCATCTCGAAATCCTTACCATAGGTTGGGAATAGTGATCTATCATGAAAACCAGCCTCCTTCCACTAATTCTATCTGCACTTCCCGCTGCCTCAGGAAAGTAGCCAATATAATCAAGAACCGTTGGCGTGTGGCCTAGTGGATAAGGCATCGATCTAGTGATCTGAAGGTCACTGGTTCGAGCCTCAGCTGAGGCAGCGTGTTTGTGTCCTTGTGCAAGGCACTTAACAGCACATTGCTCTGCGACATCACTGGTGCCAAGCTGCATGGGTCCTAGTGCCCTTCCCTTGGACAACATCATGGAGAGGGGAAGGCTTGCAGCTTGGGCAACTGCCAGTCTCCCATACAACCCTGCCCAGGCCTGCATCCTGGAAACCTTCCAAAGCACAAATCCATGGTCTCACGAGACTAACGGATGCCTATTATTAATCAAGAACCCCTTTCACGAGGCCATTTTCAATTCCTCTCAACCACCACCTCTCAACCCTCTCCATCAGGAGGAAGATGGAAAGCTTGAGAACAGAAGCCAGGTTCAAAGAGAAATTTATGTTAGTGATGGACTCAACCTCACAGTCAACCGCATCATGGCTTTGCACAATATTGCCTGGTTTTCTCTCTTCACTGTCTGTAACATTCTATTCTGCATTTAGTTGTTGTTTCTTCCTTTGTGCTACCTCAATGTCATTATGTTTGGAATGATCTGCCTGGATGACATGCAAAACAAGCTTTTCACTGTATCCTGGTATATATGATAACAATAAACCAATTACCATGACGTTACACCTATTGTATTATTTATTTTCTGCCAAAAAAATTATGAGTTCCCTCATGAATGAGTTTAGAAACAGAATCAGAATCACTTTACTGATTGTGGTTCGGTGCCAAGCATAAAACACAGGACAATACTAAAACAAACAACACAATAGTAACCAACAATTTACAAAACAATAGTTCAAACAGCCATGAGTAATCAACAATTAGCGGAACAAACGTCAATAATCAAACTTAAAATAAAAGTGAACATATGAACAGTCCCAATAATTATCACAGAACACGGAGAGCAGGAAAGGCCATTTCACGGATGTTGTGCAGGGACAGTTAGGGTATCACACCTGCGTGAGGTTTGTTGAGAAGCTGGATAGCTACAAGAAAGAAACTTCAGAGATGACATGTAGTCCTGGTGGTGATGGACTTGTAATATCTCCCAGATGGTAATTTGGTGAATAAGTGATTGCTAGGGTGGGTGGAGTCAGCAGATAACAAATCTAGGGTCTACTGGATTATCTTCAAAAGATGATACTTCAAAAAGGCAACATCCATGATTAAAGACCCCCATCACCCAGGACATGTCCTCTTCTCATTGCTCCCATCAAGGAGGTACAGGAGCCTGAAGGCACACTCTCAACATTTCAGGAAAAGCTTCTTCCTTTCCACAATTAGATTTTTGAATGGATATTGAACCCATGAACACTACCTTGATTTTTTTTCTTTTTCTCTCCCTATTTGCAACACTTATTTAATTTTTATACTGCATGTTTTAATTATGTATTGCAATGTACTGCTGCCATAAGACAACATATTTCATGCAACACACATAAAATGCTGAAGGAAATCAGCAGGCCAGGCAGCATCTATGGAAAAGAGTAACAGTTGTCATTTCAGGCTGATTGCCCTTCATCAGGACTAGAAAAAAAGATGACAAGTCCTGATGAAAGCTCTTGGTCCAAAACATGGACTGTTTACACTTTTCCATAAATGCTGCCTGGCCTGTTGAGTTCCTCCAGCTTTTAGTGTGTGTTGCTTGGATTTCCAGCAGATTTTCTCATCTTTGTGAAACATATTTGACGACATGCCAATGATATTAAACCTGATTCTGATTACAAAGGATCAAGGATCGAGAATCAACTTTATTCACCACATATTGGGAATTTGTCTCGGTGTGTTGGCACAACATGCAAAAAACAAACATTCAACAATTTAAAAGAGTAAAGAGTTGAATAAAAAAAATAAAGTTGGAAGTTAAACCACAGATATGAAATAAAATGTGCATAAATACATAAATACCAGCATGCATTTACAATGTAAGCAGCATTATAAGAAGTGGTTTAAGGTGTTTACATTGCAGAGATGGGGTAATAGATAGATGTGTGGGGGTGGGGGTAACGAGAGTTAAAGATTTGTAATTTGACACCTTTGGATTTTCCTGAGGAAATCAACCAAAGCGTTTCACAATTAACATAAACAATGGAAATCTTTAGCACAGAAAGTACTGTCTGTACTGTAAAGAATAAAGCTGCAGTTCAATACCCTTATAGAATTCACTGACCTGGAACATTATCTCAGTTCCTCACACAACAAATGCTCATTAGTTTCTTGTTAATTCAGACTTCAACACCTGGTGTATTTTGTAATTGGACCCAGCCCAATACAACACAGGCACACATCTCCCCACCATCGTATCTATACGAGGCCCTACCTCACCATCTGGGTCATGCCATCTTCTCACAACTACCATTGGACAAGAGGTACAATAGCCTGAAGTCCCACTCCACTGGAAAGGAAGTATATTCGAGAACAACTACTTCCCTTCAACCATTTGGATTTTGAACCAACCAGTAAAACCCTGAAATAAGACTCGTTTTCATTGTTCTACCCAACGCAGTCTTTCCATTTTAATTCTTTTAAAGATTAGCTTTATTTGTCACATGTACATTGAAACATACAGTAAAATGCATCATATGGATCAAATCAAATCAGCAAGGGTGCAGCCTGGCAGTGTCACCACATAGCAAGCCCTTAACTTACTAACGCTAACCCTAACCATACGTCTTTGGAATGTGGGAGGAAACTGGAGGAAACACACACAGTCATGGGGAGAATGTACAAATGCCTTACAGACAGTGGTGGAGATTGAACACCGATTTTTGATCACCGGCGCTGTAAAGCGATTTCGCTAACCATTACACTTTTGTGCCACCCTTCCAAATCCTAAATCCAATCCAAGTGGGATGACACAAGGTGGAAAGCAGGTACCTGGATGAAGAGAGAGACAAGTCTAGTCCATGACTTCCGGTTTTCTTCCTGAGTACGAGATGGGAGCGAGTGCAGGTAATCAGAGATTTGCTTTTCCAGAATCTCCAAATCCAATGCTTTAGTGTCCATTTCCTGCTGCTGCTTCACCCTTTCCTTATATCTCTCCATCTGGTCAAACAAAATAAGGGTGATGGTTTAAAATAAAAACAAGGGTAAATATTGTACATTGTAGAGGGGCCAAAAGGAACATCAGACAAGAAAAGCGAAAAATATGAGAACACAATAGAAGGTGAATTAAAAGTATGGTGCAATAATAATAGGTAATATTCAACTACCAGAAAACTATACAATCATAAGATGTTGGAGCAGAATTAGACCATTCAGCCCATCAAGTCTGCTCTGCCATTCCATCATGGCAGATATATTATCCCTCTTAACCCCATTCTCTTCATTTTGATGCCCTGACTAATCAAGAGCCTATCAACCTCCACTTTAAATATATCCAGTGAATTCGCCTCCATAAACATCCATGAAAATGAATTCCACAGATTCACCTCCCTCTGGCTAAAGATCTTCCTCCTCATCTCCATTCTAAAAAAACATCCCTTTATTCTGAGGCTGTGCCTTCTGGTCCTAGACTCCTCTACTATAGGAAACATCCTCTGGATGCCCATTCTATCTAAGCCTTTCAATATTTGATAGGTTTCAGTGAGATTCCACCCCCCACCAACCTCTCATTCTTCTAAGTTCCAGCAAGCACAGGCCAAAAGCCATCAAATGCTCCTTATACCCTTTCATTCCCAGAATCATTCTTGTGATCCTCTTCTGAACCCTCTCCAATGCCAGCACATCCTTTCTTAGATAAGGGACCCAAAACTGCTCACAATACTCCAAATCTCTCAGTCCAACACCACCAAAGTCCCACAACAGAGTTATTGGTGTTTTACCACAGGTGGAATACAATGTTAAAAAAGTGTGATTATCCACTTTAATACAATAAAGAAAAATATTGAGCATATTTCAAATGGTGAGCAATTGGGAAGTGATGATATTCATTGGACATGGGTGTTCTGGTCAATGATAACAAATGTTCTATATGGACAAAATATGTTCTATGCTCATTGAGTATTTTTAAGGGGAGATTAATACATTATTGATTAGAAAGGGTATCAAAGGTTATGAGCAAGAAGGCAGGAGAATGGGGTTGAGAGGGAAAATAAATCAACCATGGTCAAATGGCGGGTCAGATATGATGAGCAAAACATCCTATTTCTGCTCTGGCCCCTCCTTCGCCATTCCCCATTTATGGCTCCCTCTCTCACCTTATCTCCTTAACTGTCTATCACTTTCCTATGGTTCTCTTCCCTCTTCCCTTTCTTCCATGGTCTTCTATCCTCTTTCTCCAGCCCTCTATCTATTTTACCAATCAACTTCCCAACTCTTACTGCACACACCCACCACCCCCCCCCCCACTCACGGTTTCACCTATTACCTTGTACTGTACTTCTCCTCCACTGCCCCCTACCTCCTTACTCTGACTTCTCGCCTTTTTTTTCCAGTCTTGATGAAGGGTCTGAGCCCAAAACAATGACTGTTCATTCTTTTCCACAGATGCTGCCTGGCCTGTTGAGGTCCTGAAGCATTTTTTTAAATCAACATACAGTAGGCCCTTCTAGCCCTTTGAGCCACGCTGCCCAGCAATCTCCCAACTTAATCCTAGCCTGGTCACAGGACAATTTACAGTGATCAATTAGCCTACCAACTGGTACTCCTTTGGACTGTGGGAGTAAACCAGAGCACCTGGAGGAAACCCACACGGTCACGGAGAGAATGTACAAACTCCTTACAGGCAACGGCGGGAATTGAACCCAGGTCACTGGTGCTGTAAAGCAATATGCTAACCACTACACTACCATGCCCCACCCCCCGTGTGTGTTGCTTGGGTTTCCAGCATCTGCTGATTTTCTCATGTTTGTGATCCTAATTCTGCCCCTATTTTTATGCACTTATGGTCTCATAGACAAATAGGAAGGCAAATGATACGTTGGCCTTTATTGCTGGATGCTTTGAGTTTACAGATGTCTCACTACAATTTTTTAGAGTCTTGGTGAAGGTATGACTCGACAGGAGCACCATCAAGAGTGTCCTGTCTGGCTGCGTCATTGTGTGGTACAGAAGCTGCAGGATCCTAAAGAGAAGAGTAAAAACCACTGAGAGGATCACCAGTGTCTCCCTCCGCACTAGGTGTGACCTTTTCCAGGATCGTTGCAGACGAAGGACACAATGCATTGGAGAGGATCCCTAACACCCATCCCACAATCTCTTTGACCCACTACCGTCAGGAAGGAAGTACAGGAGCACCAGGACTGGGACTGTCAGACTGGGTAACGGCTTCTTCCCTCAGGCTGTGAGACTAATAAATACCTTGTCACCACCAAGGTCTCGTCACTAGGACAGTGAGCAGTTTGCTGATTACTGTTTACTGGTTACCTGTGATGTCCACCACATGCATTTTGACTCACAATTTATTAATTTATTAGTGGTAATATTTTAGTTTTATGAGCTGTCTGTGTTATACATGATGTGTGGGTGCACTGTGGTCCAGAGGAACATTGTTTTGTTTGGTAGTGTATATGTAGAGTCAGATGACAATAAAGTTGAACTTGAACTTGAATGTTGAGTGCAATTTTGGTCTCTGTTCTGAAAGGATTTGCTTGCTACTGAGAGAATGTAGCGAAGAATTACCAAACTTGTTGTTGGGATAGGGGTCTTGTTTTGTAATGAGAGATTGTATAGGCCAGGCCTCTAACATCTAAACTTCAGAAGAATGAGAAACAATGTCAATGAGACACAGAAGACTCTTAGAGAATGTTCTTCGAAAACTTACAGGGCAAAGTTTATTTTATACAGAGAGTGGCAGGTGCGTGGAATAGACTGTGGAGGTGGTGGTGCAAGCAGATATGAAGAGCTTTTTAGATAGATACATGAATCTGTAAAGAATGCAGGGACATGGATCACATGCAGGCAGAAAGGCTTTAGTTTAATTTGGCTTCATGTTTGGCACAGACTTTGTGGGCCGAAGGACCTTCTTGTGCCGTACTGCTCCTAGTTCTCTGCTCAGCGACCTCCACAAGAGGTGGTTCTCTTAGTAATGGTAGAAGGTGGGGGCGCATTCTCAAAGTAAGACTTAAGATGTCTTACTGGAATGACTAGAAATGTCTTCACTGGGACTGCAGGATGTCTTTGGATTTTTTTAGTACACACTGGAACCGCCAATCCCAGACCATACCACACACCAGGTCCTCCATCCTCAGTTCTATCCCAGTCAGCCATACCCCCTCCCCAGCTCAGTCCATGTAACCAGGGCCCCATATCCCAGCTTCACCACACACACACAGGGACCCCCATACCCTGCTCTGACCCACACATCGATCCGGGCTCCATCCCAAACATCAGAATCCCCGATCCTGGCGCTGATTCACATACCCAAACCCCCAAACCCAGCTCCATCACATACACCAGGACCCCCAATCCTGGCTCAGTCCTACACATTGGGATTTCTGATCCTGGCTGTGTCCCTCACACTGGGAGCCTCGATGCTGGCTCCATCACACACACCAGGGCCACAGGCCCACCCTGACTACTCAAAAGGACCATGCCCCCCCCACCCCGATCTCAGCTCATTCCCATACACTGGGATCTCCAATCCAGACAGTGACCCACAAACCGGGACCCCCTGATCTTGGCTATGTCCCACATACTGGAACACTTCAATCCTGGTTCCATCCCACACACTTCAACCCCCGATCCCAGCACTGACCCACATACTGGAATCTCTGTACCCAGCTCCAACCAACACACCGTGACCCGGTACCCCTGTATTCAGGAAAACCCTGATCACGGCTGTGCCCTGGGGCTCCATTGCATTGGAATCTCCACAGCACTCAGCAAGACTCCCATCTCCCACTCCAGCCGACTCAGTGGGATGCCCGAACCTGGCTTTGCCCTACACAGACAGACCCCCATCCCAGTTCAGTCCAAGTGACCAGGACCTCAGATCATGACCCCGTCCCACATACTGGGACCCCAACCTCCACCCCACTCCTCAAGACCCCCGTTCCCCTTCACACACCAGGAGCTCAGTGTTTATCTTTCTAAGAGAGACTGATACAGTTTGGATATTTATGGGGAATAGTGAAGGGAAATTACATTGAGGCAGAAGATCTAGATCAGGGGTATCAATCTGGGGTCCATGGTAACAGACCATGGCATAAAAAAGGTTGGGAACCCCTGGTCTAGATGAATATCTTCGAATATAGACATCTTACTGAGTTATTGCTCACCAATAGTGGCCACTCATAGCAGACCTTTTGATTTTTCACTTCATGTATTCAGTGTTTCAACTTCTGTCAGCTTTAACCAACTGATTCCAGTGCCCACAACAGCAAGTTCCTGTAAGTTAACAAGCTGTTTGACATTAACTTGGCAAGAGCTCACCAGGTGGAAACCTGCATCCTTTAAGTGTTGTTGGGAAAGGAGCCTGTAGCAGGCTGATCCCCAAATGTTCACCAGTTTACACGGTGGAGGCAAACACTGAGAAATCAGAACCTCCTCCTGCACTCCCAGCGCTCCACTAACCAAAAGTCAGCAGTCAGATGCACCAAGCTCCACGGCACCGAGAGTTAATGCATTCATTTATAAGGAGGCAGCCTTTTACCATTCAACCCATGGTCAGAAACTCGCTCTTTCCCATACCTAACCCAAATCAAACACACAGATATAATCAGATCTATCAGCTTCAGTTAGGAAATTTAACAGGAGAACACTTCATTCAATATTAAAACTCAATTCCTGGTTAGTGACTGTGCAGTGTACATGTAGAGCATAGAACATTACAGCATAGTACAGTCCCTTTGGCCTGTGATACTGTGTTGAACTTTTAACCCACTCTAAGATCAATGGAACACTTCCCTCCAACAAAGCTCTCCAATTTTCTGTCATTCATGTACTTATCTAAGAGTTTCTTAAATTCCCTATATATAACAAAATTATGAGGGGTATAGATAGGTTTTTTTCCACTGAGGTTGAGTGAGATTAGAACTACAGGTCATGGCTTAAGGGTGAAAGGCGAAATGTTTAAAGGGAACATGAGGGAGAGGTGCTTCACTCGGGGGCTGGTGAGAGTGTTGAAAGAGCTGCCAGCAGAAGTGGTGGATGCAGGTTTGATTTCAACATTTAAGAGAAATTTGGTTAGGTACATGGATGGGAGGGGTATGGACTGCTATGGTCCGGGTGCAGGTCAAAGGGACAAGGCAAATTAATACCTTTGCATGGACTAGATGGATCGAAGAAGCTGTTTCAGTGCTGTAGTGTTCTACGACTCTATTACTCCATCTGCCTCTACTACCACCCCTGGTAGGGTGCACCATGCACCCACCGCTCTCTGAGTAAAAAAAAAATCACCTCTGAAATTCCCACTATACATTCGTCCAATCACCTTCAACTTATGCCCCCTCATGTTAGCCATTTCTGTCCTGAGAAAAAGTCTTTGGCTAGCTATACTATCTGTGCCTCTTCTCATTCTCCTTCACTCCAAAGAGAAAAGCTTGCTCAAACTACTCTCATAAGACACATTCTCGAGTCCAGGCAACATCCTCTGCACCCTCTCTAAAGTTTTCACATCTTTCCTACAATGAGGTGTCCAAAATTGAACACAATATTCTAAGTATGGTCTAACCAGGGCTTTACCTCACGGCTCTTGAACTCAATCTCCCAACACACTCCATAAGCCTTCTTGGCCACCATATCAACTTGCGCACTACTTTGAGGGATGGATGGAAGCTGACACCAAGATCCTACTCTTCCTCCACACTATGTAACGACAGATTCTTTCAAAGCACACAGAATGGAACATAGTAAAGAAGCACCTAAGCAAGTGAAATAACAGGACTTACAGGTAGATTCCAATTCCTCTGGGGCACAGCAGTTACATACGTGGCCGTCCCCAAGCCAGCAGCTTCATCCCTCCTTCAGATCACAAAGCCGGTAATGTAACCCATGTCGAAACACAAGAACACTTGTCCTGTCTGACAGCAGATCTTCCAGCAGCAAACGGACGCTCGAGTCATGTGGCTTATTTCCTGAGAAAAGAAGAAGTGAATTAAATGCGGGCGGTTCTTCCCCAATAAATCAGAGAACTTTGCACAAGCTGCTAGAGCAAAAAATAATCCAACTGTACACTCCCTTTTCTACCATGTGAGTGTAATGACAGGCATTACAGGAAATTTCAGCATTCTGGCCAGAGTTTGTCCAGAAGCTAAAGTCGCTAAAGACCAAATATATCCAGAGGCCACTTTATTAGGTACACCAATTTGTTGTTTTTTACACATTCGTTGTTCATCCATCTTTATGTGTAGTTTTTCATTTATTCTATTTTGTTTCTTTGTAGCTACTGCAAACACCTGCAAGAAAATAAATTTCAGGGTAGTTTATGGTGGTACCCACCTGCTACAAGCAGACTTCAATCGTCCCAGTACCCTGTCTTAATGACTAAAAACCAGTGGCACTTACTTCCACAGTGATGAAGTGTTTTGAAGGCTGGTGTTGAAACATATCAGCTCCTGTCTGAATTGCAGTTTGGATCTGTTCCAACTCGATTGCCAAAGCAAAAGGTAAACAGGTATTGCAAAGAAAGCATGTCAGTGCCTGTACTTCCTCAGGAGCATGCGGAGCATCAGCATGCCATCAAAAACCATGGCTAACTTCTATAGACGTGTGGTGGACAGTGTGCTGACTGGCTACATTACAGTCTGGTGTGGGAACACCAATGCCTTTGAGTGAAAATCCTACAAAAGGTAATGGATTCGACCCAGTATTTCACAAGTAAAACCCTCCCAATCATTGAACACATCTACATGAAACATTGCTGTAGAAAAGCAGCAGCCATCATCAAAGATCCTCACCACCCAGGCAATACTCCTTTCTCTCTGCTTCCATCAGGTAAAAGGCACAGGAGCTTCAGGACTCACACCACCAGGTTCAGGAATAGTTATTACCCCTCAACCATCAGGCTCTTGAAGAAAGAGGGATAACTACACTCATTTAAGTATTCTGTTATCTTGTTATTTCATGCTCATAATTTATTGCTATTTATTATATCTTCATTTTCACAGTTTGTTTACAATTCATAGTTGCTGGTGTTTACAGCTGACAGCTACTGTTCTTTAGATTTGCTAAGTATGCCAACTAAAAAAGAATCTCTGAGTTGTATGCAGTGACATATATGTACTCTGATAATAAATTTTACTTTGAAAGTTCACTTTGAACTTTAGTGACATCAATGTACTTTGATAATAAATTTACATTGAATTTCAGTCTCTTTAACATGACTGTATCATCTCCATTTGTTTCACTGAAAGGAAGCAATGATGGAGGTATACAAAGGCATTGAGATGGCAGTATAAAGTCTTACTAAAGGGCTAAGGACATGGCTGAATGCTCAATCATGTTGAATGTTATAGAGAAGCAATGGGAGAAACTCACAGGAACATTTGATGGGGTGTTCACAGTCTCTAAGTATACACTTAGTGGCCACCTGTACACTTGCTTGCAAATATCTAACCAGCCAATCACGTGGCAGAAACTCAATGCATAGGAGCATGTAGACATGGTCAAGAGGTTCTGTTGTTCATACCAAAATTCAGAATGGGGAAAAAATGTAACCTAAGTGATTCTGACTGTGGAATGATTGTTGGTGCCAGAGGGGGTGGTTTGAGTATCTCAGAAACTGCTGATCTCCTGGGATTTTCATGCACAACAGTCTCTAGAGTTTACAGTGAATGGTACAACAAACAAAAAGAAAAAAGACATCCAGTGAGTGGCAGTTCTGAGGGTGAAAACACCTTGTTAATGAGCAAACATGAGGAAATCTGCAGGTGCTGGAAATTCAAACAACAACACACACAAAATGCTGGTAGAACACAGCAGGCTAGGCAGCATCTATAGGGAGAAGCGCTGTCAATGTTTCGGGCTGAGACCCTTTGTCAGGACTAACCGAAAGGAAAGATAGTAAGAGATTTGAAAGTAGTGGGGGGAGGGGGAAATGCAAAATGATAGGAGAAGACCGGAGCTGGAAAGGTGATTGGCGAAAGTGATACAGAGCTGGAGAAGGGAAGGGATCATGGGACGGGAGGCCTCAGGAGAAAGAAAGGAGGGGGGACCTCCAGTAGGTCAAAGCCAAATTAATCTAAGTCACTTCAGCCTACAGCCCACAAGTATTGCCATGTTTCTAATGCCAAGATAACATGCCTACAACTCACTAACCCTTACTAACCCATACACCTTTGGAATGTGGGAGGAAATCTGGGCCTCTGTACCTCCCTCTGCAACTGGATCCTTGACTTCCTAACCAGTAGACCACGATCTGTGCAGATTGGAAATAGCATCTCCACCTCGCTGACAATCAACATTGGCACACCTCAGGGGTGTATGCTTAGCCCACTGCTCTACTCTCTCTACACCAATGACAAAGGTCAAACAACATCTATAAATGTGCTGATGATATAACCATTGTTGGCAGAATCTCAGATGATGACAAGAGCACGTACAGGAATGAGATATACCAGCTAGTTGAGTATATCTCAACTACCTTGTACTCAACGTCAATAAGACCAAAGAGCTGATTGTGGAGTTCAGAAAGGGTAAGATGAGGGAACACACACCAATCCTCAGCGGGATCAGAGGGAGCAATTTCAAGTTGCTGGCTGTTAATATCTCTGAGGACCTAACCATCCATTTAACAATTCATCACTTTCTCTTTCAGCGGCCCAATCAGTGGCGTGTGCAGCACACAGTGAAGAGGTTTCTCATAGGTTAGCTGCGCTCATTTAAAAGGAGAGCTTTGTGGGCATTCGATATCATTCTGGTGGCCCAATCAGCGGCGGTAAATAGAAGTACAGAAGGGACAAGTGGAGCAGCCATTGCTGGGAGTGGGCCAGTGGTGAGAGTGGGAGTGTCAGGCTTCGGCCCAAAGGAGGCTTTGGTCTGGAAGAGACGTTGACTCTGGGTAAACACGAAGAAATCTGGAGATGCTGGAAATTCAAACAACAACACACACAAAATGCTGGTGGAACACAGCAGGCCAGGCAGCATCCATAGGAGAAGCACTGTCGACGTTTCGGGCCGAGACCCTTCATCAGGACTAACCAAAAGGAAAGATAGTAAGAGATTTGAAAGTAGTGGGAGGAGGGGGAAATGCAAAATGATAGAAGACCGGAGGGGGTGGGATGAAGCTAAGAGCTGGAAAGGTGATTGGCGAAAGAGATACAGAGCTGGAGAAGGGAAAGGATCATGGGACGGGAGGCCTCGGGAGAAAGAAAGGAGACGGGGGGAAACACCAGAGGGAGATGGAGAACAAGCAAACAACTAAATATGTCAGGGATGGGGTAAAAAGGGGAGGAGGGGCATTAACGGAAGTTAGAGAAGTCAACGTTCATGCCATCAGGTTGGAGGCTACCCAGCCGGTATATAAGGTGTTGTTCCTCCAACCTGAGTTTGGATTCATTTTGACAGTAGAAGAGGCCATGGATAGACATATCAGAATGGGAATGGGACGTGGAATTAAAATGTGTGGCCATTGGGAGATCCTGCTTTTTCTGGCGGACCGAGCATAGGTGTTCAGCGAAACGGTCTCCCAGTCTGTGTCAGGTCTCACCAATATATAAAAGGCCACACCAGGAGCACCGGACGCAGTATACCACACCAGCCGACTCACAGGTGAAGTGTTGCCTCACCTGGAAGGACTGTCTGGGACCCTGAATGGTGTTGAGGGTAAGTTGCCCAGGTAAGTTTCTGTTAAATTTCCCTTTTTTCTTACTGTGTCAGCAGTACTTAGTGTAATTTAAACCTACAACGGAAAATACTATCTTAGATCTAGACCTGTGCAATGAGACAGGTAAGATTAACAATCTTGTAGTCAAGGATCCTCTTGGAAAGAGTGATCATAGTATGATTGAATTTTGCATTCAGATGGAGGATGAAATAGATCTAAAATTAGTGTATTATGTTTGAACAAGGGCGACTACAATGGGATGAGGGAGGAGCTGGCTAATGTGGATTAGGAGCACAGGCTGTTTGGTAGGACAGTTGAGGAACAGGGGAATACTCTCAAAGAGATTTTTCACAGTGCTCGACAAAAGTATATTCCAGTCAAAAATAAGGATGTAAGTGTAGGGAGAGCCAGCCTTGGCTATCTAAGGAAATAAAAGATAGTATCAAATTAAAAGCTCATGTGTACAACGTTGCCAAATGTAGTGGGAGACTAGAGGATTGGGAAAACTTTAGAAAGCAACAGAGAACAACTAAACAAGAAATAAGGAAAGGGAAGATAGAGTATGAAAATAAATTAGCACAAAATATAAAAACAGATAGCAAAAGTTTTTATAAATATATAAAGCAGAAGAGGGTGGCTAAAGTCAACATAGGTCCCTTGGAAGACGATAAGGAAATGGCTGAGGCATTGAATGATTATTTTGTGTCGGTCTTCATGGTGCCAAAGAAGGATGTCATGGATGAAATGGGAGGTGAGGTCCTTGATAAAATCACTGTCACTAAAGAAATAGTGATGAGCAAACTAGAGGGCTTGAAGGTAGTTAAGTCCCCCAGTCCTGATGGGATGCATCCCAGGCTGCTGAGGGAATTGGTGGAGGTTATAGTAGACGTGTTGGTAATCATTTACCGAAATTCTCTAGACTCTGGGCAGGTCCCAGCGGATTATAAGACAGCAAAAAGACGCCATTTTTTAAAAAAGGATATAGGCAAAAGACAGGCAACTATAGGCCAGTTAGCTTAACATCTGTAGTCAGGAAACTACTTGAAGCTGTCATTAAGGAAGAAATAGCAAAACATTTAGGAAGGAGTGTTTCCATTGGACAGACACAGCATGGATTCAGAAAGGGCAGGTCCTGTTTAACAAACTTACTGGAGTTATTTGAGGACATAATGAGTGCAGTGGATAGAGGGGGACAGGTAGATGTCATATATTTGGATTTCCAGAAGGCATTTGATAAGGTGCCGCACAAGAACCTTGTAAATAAGATACGGATGCATGGAGTCGGAGGAAGTGTATTGGTATGGATAGTGGATTGGTTAACTGATTGAAGGCAGAGAGTTGGTATAAATGGATGTTTCTCCAGTTGCCAGTCAGTGGTGAGTGGAGAGCCGCAGGGTTGGTACTGGGTCTGCAGCTATTTACCATTTACATTGATGATCTGGAAGAGGGGCCTGAGTGTAGTGTAGCAAAATTTGCTGATGACACGAAACTGAGTGGAAAAGCAAATTGTACAGAGGATGTGGAAAGTCTGCAGAGGAATATAGATAGGTTAAGTGAGTGGGCTAAGGTCTGGCAGATGGAATACAATGTTGGTATATGTGAGATCATCCACTTTGGAAGGAATAATAGAAGAGCAGATTATTATTTAAATGGTAAAAGATTGCAGCATGCTATTGTGCAGAGGGACTTGGGAGTGCTTGTTCATGAAGTGCAAAAAGTTGGCTTCCAGGTGCAACAGGTTATTTATTAAGAAGACAAACAGAATGTTGGCTTTCATTGTTAGAGGGATTGAATTCAAGAGCAGGGAGATCATGCTGCAACTATACAGGGTACTGGTGAGGCCGCACCTGGAGTACTGTGTGCAGTTCTGGTCTCCATAATTGAGGAAGGATATACTGGCTTTGGAGGCAGTGCAGAGGAGGTTCACCAGGATGATTCTAGGGATGAAGGGGTTAACCTATGAGGAGAGATTGAATCCCCTGGGACTATACTCTCTGGAGTTCAAAAGAATGAGAGGGGATCTTATAGAAACATACAAAATTTTGAAAGGGATAGATAAGATAGAAGTAGGAAAGTTGTTTCCATTGGTAGGTGAGACTAGAACTAGGAGACATTGCCTCAAGATTCAGGGGAGAAGATTTAGGATGGAGATGAGGAGAAACTGTTTTTCCTCAGAGAGTGGTGAATCTGTGGAATTCTCTGCCCAGGGAAATAGTTGAGGCTTCTTCACTAAATATATTTAAGATACAGTTCGATAGATTTTTACATAGTTCAGGAATTAAGGGTTATGGGGAAAAGGCAGGAAGATGGAGCTGAGTTTACGGACAGATCAGCCATGATCTTATTGAACGGCGGATGGCCTACTCCTGCTCCTATTTCTTATGCTCTTTATGTTCTTATTAAATGGCCGTTGTGTGTTCTTCATGCCAGATGTTGGAGTCCTGGGAGACCCAGCTCCTTGAAGACAATATTAGGAACCTGGAGCAGCAGCTGGATGTCCTTTGGCTTGTATGGGAGAGTGTGGAGATAATCGATCAGAGTTACAGGAAAGTAGTCACCCCTAAGTTGCAGAAGGCAAGTACCTGGATGACTGTCAGAAGAAGGAATGAGAAGGCGAATAGGTAGTTAGCACAGAGCACCCCCTTGGCCATTCCCCAAAATAATTAGTATACTGTTTTGGATACTGTTGACCTCCCAGGAGAATGCCACAGAGACCAGGTTACTGGCACTGACCATGGTTCCATGGTGTAGAAGCGAAATAGGGAGAAGAGGGGAACGGTAGTGATGGGGACTCGATAGTCAGATTTTGTGGATGTGGACATGGACTTAAACGGAGCATATTGGTACCAATGACATAGGAAGGAAAAGCAAAGAGGTCCTGAAAAGAGAATTCAGACAGCTAGGTAGAAAGCTGAGAAGCAGGACCTCCAGGGTAGTAATTTCTGGATTGCTACCTGTGCCACGCGCCAGTGAGGGTAGAAACAGGATGATTTGACAGATAAATGTGTGGCTGAGAAGCTGGTGTAGGGGGCAGGGCTTCAATTTCTTGGATCATTGGGATCTCTTCTGGGGACAGTATGACCAGTACAACAGGAATGGGTTGCACCTGAACGCAATGAGGACTAACATTCTCGGAAGGATATTTCTTAAGAACTATTGGGGAGGGTTTAAACTAATTTGGCAGGAGGATAGGAACCAGAGAGAAGGGACTCAGGACAGGACAGATGGTTAGAAAAAAACAAAGCTACTGTGCAGTCAGACAGTCAGGAAGGGCAAGCAGATGATAGGACAAAATTGCAGCCAGCAAGGTGAGTATCAGTTCATTAGGGATGCAGAATCAAAAAGAGTAGCAAATACAGTACTCAAAGTGTTGTATCTCAATGCACAGAGTATAAGAAATAAGGTGGATGATCTTGTTGACCTTTTACATATTGTCAGGTATGACATTGTCGCCTTCACTAAATCATGGCTGAAGGATGGTTGGAGTTGGGAGCTGAATGTCAATGTTACACATTGTATCAAAGGAGTAAGAAGGCAGGCAGATGGGGTGCATGGCTCTGCAGGTAAAAAATGCCATCACATCATTAGAAAGATGTGAAAGGGGATCAAGAGATGTTGAATCCTTGTGGACTGAGTTACAAACTGCAAGGGTAAAGGGACCTGATGGCAGTCATATACAGGCCTCCAAACAGTAGCTGGGATGTGAACTACAGATTACAATGGGAAGTAAGAAAGGCGTGTCAAAAGGGCTAGGTTTTGATAGTCATGCGAGATTTTAACATGCAGGTGGATTGGGAAAATCAGGTTGGTAATGGATCCCAAGAGTGTATTTATTGAATGGCTTTTTAGAGCAGCTTGTCGTTGAGCCTACTAGGGGATCAGCTATACTAAATTGGGTGTTATGTAATGAACTGGAGGTGATTAGAGAGCTTAAGGTACAGAAACCCATAGGAGCCAGAGATCACAATATGATTGAGTTCAACTTGCAATTTGATAAGGAGAGACTAACATCTGACGTAGCAGAATTTCAGTGGAGCAAAGGAAATTACAATGGTATGAGACGAGTTGGCCAAAGTAAATTGGAAGGAGATCCTGGCAGTGATGACAGCAGAGCAGTAATATCTTGAGTTTCTGGGGAAAATGAGGAGGGTGCATTTGTATTTTGTATCTGTATTTCAAAAGCAGAGAAATGGGAAAATAGTACAGCCGTGACTGACAAGGGAAGTCAAAGCTAATGTAAAAGCAAAAGTGAGGGCAATTAACAAAGCAAAAATTAGCAGGAAGATAGAGGATTGGGAAGCTTCTAAAAACCTACAGAAAGCAGCTAAAATAATCATTAGGAGGGAAAAGATAACTATGAAAGCAAGCTAGCAAACAATATCAAGGTGGATAAAAAAAAGCTTTTTCAAATATATAAAAAGCAAAAGAAAGATGAGAGTGGATACAGGACCACTAGAAAATGAAGTCAGAAAAATAATAACGGGGGACAAGGGGATGGCAGATAAACTAAATAAGTATTTTACATTAGTCCTCACTGTAGAAGACACTAGCAGTGTGCCAGGTGTTGAAGGGTGTGAGGGAAAATGAGTACAGTTACTATTACAAGGGAGAAAGTGCTCAAAAAGCTGAAAGACCCAAGGGTACACAAGTCACCCGGACCAGATGAACTGTACACTAGAAGCCTTTTGACAAGGTGCTACACATGAGGTTGCTTACCAAGTCAAGAGCCCGTGGTATTACAGGAACATTACTAGCATGGTTAGATGATTGGTTGATTGGTAGGAGGCAGCGAGTGGGAATACAAAAATCCTTTCCCGTTTGGCTGCGTAGTTTTTGGGACCACTTCTTTTTTATCAGTGATTTAGACGATGGAATAGATGGCTTTTTGCCAAGTTTAAAAATGATACAAAAATTAATGGAGGGACAAGGAGTGTTGAGGAAACAGGTAGGCTGAAGAAGGAATTAGACAGATTAGTAGAATGAGCAAGAAAGTGGCAAATGAAATACAATGTTGGAAAATGCATGGTCATGCACTTTGGTGGTAGAAATAAATGTGCAGACTATTTTCTAAATGGGGAGAAAATCCAAAAATCTGAAATGCAAAGGGGGGGACTTGGGCCTCCTTGTGCAGAACACCCTAAAGGTTAATTTGCAGGTTGAGTCAGTGGTGAGGAAGACAAATGTTAGCATTCGCTTCAAGAGGTCTAGAATACAAGAGCAGGGATGTTGTGCTGAGGCTTTATAAGACACTGGTGAGGCCTCACCTGGAGAATTGTGAACAGTTTTGGGCTCCTTGTCTAAGAAAAGATGTGCTTCCCATGGTAGGGGAGTGCAGGACAAGAGGGCACAGCCTCAGGATAGAGGACCATCCATTTAAAACAGAGGTGCAGACCAATTTTAGCTAGAGGGTGGTGAATTTATGGAATTTGTTACCACAGGTGGCTGTTGAGGCCAGGTTGTTGGATATAGTTAAGGCGGAGATTGATAGGTTCTTGATTGGCCACTGCATCAAAGGTTACAGGGAGAAATCAGGAGAGTGGGGCTGAGGAGGGGGGAGAAAAGGATCAGCCATGATTAAACTGCAGAGCGGACTCAATGGGCCAAATGGTCCAATTCTGCTCCTATGTCTTATGATCCCTTTCCACAGATGCTGCCTAGCCTGCTAAGGTTAATCCTATCACACAAAATTTCTCCAGTAAGTTCCCTACCACTGTTATTAGTCCCACTATCCTTGAAACTTAGTTTCTTGTCAAGCTTTTGAGGTTGAGAAATGGGTTAAGTAATCTGGCTATGAATCTATATTTTAGTGAATAATTATTTTATCAAATAGAACAGTACAGCATAGGAATAGATCCTTAGGCTCACAAAGTTTTACCAAAAACTAATTAAACAAATAATTAAGTACTTAATTAAACTAATCCCTTCCACCTACATGTCCCTATCCCTCCACGTGTGCCTTCGGCAGCAAATCAGACTGGTGAGTAGGGCTGGTCTCTTCACCCTGAGTAGGAAACTTTGAGTTGTAACTCTCTAAGCTCTCCATCCCTGAGCAGCATATCCTTGACATCACCCCTTCGGTACCTGTAAAGTCAAAGTAAGTCAATGTTTCTGGTGTAATTGTGTTATTACCACTCTGTATGCTGGTTACTTATTACTTGGCAAAGTACTTGAAGCACTATTTTCTTATTTTGTGATAGGCCAGGGTCTTTCAGAAAATAAGTTTTTAACCATTCACTTTCATTTGCTTACAAACGTGCAAGATGGAAAGAAATTGACTTGCTGCGGTAATTGACTATGAGGGTCACAGGAATCTTCAAAACACTCAATAACTTCGATACCTTCTGGTATGGAGGGGTGACTGTACAGGATCGGAAGAAGCTGCAGAAATTTACAAATTCAGCCAACCCCACCATGGGTAGTCGTCTCCTGCACCATCAAGGACATCTTCAAAAGGTGATGCCTCAAAAAGGCAGCATCCCTCATTAAGGACCACCAACACCCAGAACATGCCCTCTTCTCATTGCTACCATCAAGGAGGAGGTACAGGAGCCTGAATACACACACTCAATGTTTTTGAAAAGGCTTATTCCTTTCTGCCATCAGATTTCTGAATGGACGATAAACCCATGTGCACTAACTCACTATTTTTTACTCTCTTATTGCACCACTTAATTAAATTAATTTTAATATATTTCACAAATTTCATGACATATACCAATGAAATTAAACCTGATTCTGATTCTGAATTTTGAAGAACTGTAATTGGCAGGGTTCTAGACCCAACATCATCGGGTGGAATTAGTTTGGGGTTCTTTTTCTTTTGAACAGCAGAGATATGTTTGGTCAAATAACCTCCTTCTGGTTTGAGCATTTTCAATGAAGCCCTTTATTGATGCAGGAAGAATGACACATTGCGAGAAAACCTTGCATTATTGCTCTATGACAAAGAAGTCATTTAGAAATTGTGTATCAATTTACAACTGCCTTACAATTTGTCTGCTACTCCAACTCGGCCCAAGTTTCACTTCTGTTTCCTGGATCTGTTTTTGCAACCAAAACCTTCTTTTGAAAACAACACATAGGAGGAAGTAGAGACCTCTGCTCCTTTGAAAATCCCCCATGGACCCAATCAATGCACACCAGAGATGGCTCAGTCATTGCAATCACAGGGTTTCTATATCACCATGCTTTTCTCTTAAATGTCGCTGATTTGATTCTCCAGAAAAAGCAGGGTGACTGATTGCATGTAACTCAGTTACATGAACCATGCCAGGCAGCCCAGTCCACTTGAACCTCAAGTAAGCAAGTCATTTGATAAAGCATTACCCATCATTTTAGCTGGTTTAATTGTGGTAAAGAAACAAGAACGCATTTCTGCTTTTATCTGAGCTTTCTGAATGGTTATATTGTGAGGGGTTTCATCATATCACCTGACGACTTCAACACCATTTGAAAATGGTGGATGTTTAATACCCAATGGAGAGACTTGATAGATTGCAGATCCCCACCCACCCTGGACATTCTACCTTCTCCTCCCCACCCTACCGCAGAAGATACAGAAGCCTGAAAGCATATACTGTACCAGCAGCTTCTACTCTTAACATCACAACCTATCTCATTATGACCTTGCAGCTTAATGTCTATCTGTTCCAAAGCATCCACTGTCTATTCCTCTCCATAGATGCTCCATGACTTGCTTTTCCTCTAGCACTCTGTGGGTGTTATTTTGCACTCTGTTAATGTTTTAGCGCATACTATCTTAATGCATGGTTGTAATGAATTTATCTCTATGAACAGTATCCAAGACAACATTTTTCTCTACCTCAGTAAATGTGACAATAATAAACCAATGAATTAATTAATCCAGGAATCTGCGACTGTAGGAATACAGCAGGTTGAGCAGAATCTGTGGGTGTGATGTTATTGGGTTTGCTGTTCATGAAGTTCTGAACACAAATGAAGATCTTAAGCCCTAACTGATATAGATAGTTATGGATACCCTCACTAAAGGGAAGTAAAACTGTGACCACCTACTCTTCAAAGGCTAGATCACTCACTTCCCTGTTTATCCTCCATATAACCACTTAACAATTACAGCATGAAAACAGGCTATCTCGGCCCTTCTAGTCCATGCCGAACGCTTACTCTCACCTAGTCCCACCGACCTGCACTCAGCCCATAACCCTCCATTCCTTTCATGTCCATATACCTATCCAATTTTTTAAAATCACAATATCGACCTGCCTCTATCACTTCTACTGGAAGCTCGCTCCACTCTCTGAGTAAAGAAGTTCCCCTTCATGTTACCACTAAACTTTTGCCCCTTAACTCTTAACTCATGTCCTCGTTTGAATCTCCCCTACTCTCAATGCCTATCCATTGTCAACTCTATCTATCCCCCTCAAAGCCTATCCATGTCAACTCTATCTATCCCCCTCATTATTTTAAATACCTCTATCAAGTCCCCCCTCAACCTTCTACGCTCCAAAGAATAAAGATCTAACTTGCTCATCCTTTCTCTGTAACTTAGGTGCTGAAACCCAGGTAACATTCTAGTAAATCTCCTCTGTACTCTCTCTATTTTGTTGACATCTTTCCTATAATTCGGTGACCAGAACTATACACAATACTCCAAATTCGGCCTTACCAATGCCTTGTACAATTTTAACATTACATCCCGACTCCTATACTCAATGCTCTGATTTATAAAGGCCAACATACCAAAAGCTTTCTTCACCACCCTATCCACATGAGATTCCACCTTCAGGGAACTATGCACCATTATTCCTAGATCACTCTGTTCTACTGCATTCCTCAATGCCCTACCATTTACCATGTATGTCCTATTTTGATTAGTCCTACCAAAATGTATCACCTCACACTTATCAGCATTAAACTCCATCTGCCATCTTTTAGCCCACTCTTCTAACTGGCCTAAATCTCTCTGCAAGCTTTGAAAACCTACTTCGTTATCCACAACGCCACCTATCTTAGTATCATCTACATACTTACTAAACCAATTTACCACCCCATCATCTAGATCATTAATGTATATGACAAACAACATTGGACCCAGTACAGATCCCTGAGGCACACCACTAGTCACCGGCCTCCAACCTGACAAACAGTTATCCACCACTACTCTCTGGCATCTCCCATCCAGCCACTGTTGAATCCATTTTACTACTTCAATATTAATACCTAACGATTGAACCTTCCTCACTAACCTTTGTCAAACATGACCTTCCACGCACAAATCCATGTTGACTGTTCCTAATCAGACCCTGTCTATCCAGATAATTATATATACCATCTCTAAGAATACTTTCCATTAATTTACCCACCACTGACATCAAACTTACAGGCTGATAATTGCTAGGTTTACTCTTAGAACCCTTTTTAAACAATGGAACCACATACGCCAATACTCTGGCACCATCCCCGTTACTAATGACATTTGAAATATTTCTGTCAGAGCCCCTGCTATTTCTACACTAATTTCCCTCAAGGTCCAAGGGAATATCCTGTCAGGACCCGGAGACTTATCCACTTTTATATTCTTTTAAAGTGCCAGTACTTCCTCTTCTTTAATCATCATAGTTTCCATAACTACCCTACTTGTTTCCCTTACCTTATACAATTCAATATCCTTCTCCTTAGTGAATACCGAAGAAAAGAAATTGTTCAAAATCTCCCCCATCTCTTTTGGCTCCACACATAGCTGTCCACTCTGATTCTCTAAGGGACCAATATTGGCACTATCCTTTTAGCTGCCAATATCCACTATTTGAGCAGTGGGCTCCCACTCCCTACCAAGGAGAATATACTTCCAGCTAACAAAATAGTTTAAACAGTTTACTTATTTTTAGTAATACACATTTACATTTATATAAAGTTCTTAAAACACATTTAAAACTCACAGAGGATTTCTGTCTTATAAAAGGTTTCCAAATTGCAAACGATTTCTAAAACACAAAGGCGTTCCAAAACATAGGTACAATTTCTATAATCTAAGAAGCCATACTGACAAGTTGCAGATGAGAAAGTCATCGATCGCAGAAATTGAAGGCAGAGAAATGATTCTAATCACCTGTCTTTCAGTCATTCTTCTTGTCGTTCCTTGACCATTCCTAACAAGCCTGATTGCTTTCTTACATGTATACTGTTTTTTGCTACTTGGTGACTTCACACGCATGTGATTTTTTTTCAAATACCATTGGTGGGGAATTCCCACAGAAGACAACAATCTGAGCCAATATAGAAAGAACAAAATAATAATAATAAATAATTAAGCAAAAAATATCAAAAAAATGCGATGAAGAGTCCTTGAAAGTGAGTCCAAAGTCCTCTCTGGTTGAAGAACTTGATGGTTGAGGGGTCTGCAATTTTGTTCTTACTCAACAGGGGATGCAATTTTTATAGAGGAAACACATTGGTTATAAGGATGGTCACTGTCAATATACGAGATTGAGTAGATTGGGGACTCTGCTTGGAATTAGAAGAAAGAGATCTCAAACTTAGAATCAAAATCAGGTTTATTATCATTGACATATGTTGCGAAATGTGTTGCTTTGTGGCAGCTATGAAGTGGAACATATTAAAATTACAATGTTACATTAAGAATATAATAAATAAATAAATAAATAGATAGATAGATAGATAGATCGATCGATAGATAGACGGAAATGAGATGGTACTAATGGTCATGGACCGTTCAGAAATCTGACGGTGGAGGGGAAGAAGCTGTTCCTAAAACATTGAGTGTGTGTCTTTAGGCACCTGTATCTCCGCCTTGATGATGTACATATCCAGCACGATGAGAGTCCTTCATTACAACACTCTTGGTAGGCTGAACGCAAAAAGGATGTTTCCCCCATGAGAAGTCCAGACACCGTCCCCTTTAAGCTGTGGTGTGTGGCTGTGGGTGTGCAGCCGCGCAGTAACTGAAAAGCTCTTGCCACAGAATTTTTGTTGCCACACAGCTGGAATAAAAACAGACAATAAAAAGTTTACAAAACGTGAAAGATTTTCTTTGTTGTTCTGTATTTCATTATACCCTCAACTAATAAATAAAAAGTATGCGATATTTCAACTTTCATTATAAATATTCATAGTTAGAATATTACAAAAAATAGCATTTAAAGTGCTGCACAGTTATTGGGCTGCGCAAATATTTCCTGCTCAGAGCAATGGTTGGTCAACACAGCCAAAAAAAAAATTAGAGGGAACATTGAGTCTTGAAACAACTGGCACAATTTTTTTTTAAATGGGCTGTTGAAAACAGAATTGAGGAGAAGTATTTTCACTTAGATTCAAGTTCAAGGTTGTTTAAACTCATTTCCAGTCGACAAGTGTAAAGGAGAATGAAATAATTGTTACTCCGGATCCAATACAACATCAAAAAACCAATAAGGTCAACAACACGGTAATAAACACAATAAATATAAATACATAAAATAGCTTTTATACATAGATTGATAGTATGTACAAAAATAACACTAGGCATAGGAGTGTCTGCACAAAAGGTGACTGACAGGAAATGGTAAAGTCACGGTGTTGAGGGTGCGGTGAATCTTTGGAGCTCAAATTCATAGTCATCTCACTGTACATATATACACAATGAAACAAAACAGTGTTCCTCCAGACCACAGAACACCCACAAAACATATTATACACAGTACATAAAACAAAATATTACCATAAGTAAGTTAATAAAATATAATTCAAAATGCATGTGGGTACACAAAAGGTAAACATTACAGTAAACTGTTCATGGTCCCAGTGATGAGACCTCGGTGGGGACGGGGTATTCATTAGTCTCACAGCCTGAAGGAAGAAGTTGTTACCCAGACTGGCAGTCCTAGTCCTGATGCTCCTGTACCTCCTTCCTGATGGCAGTGAGTCAAAGAGATCGTGAGGTGGGGTGTAGGGATCCTGAACAATACTTCAGACCCTTTGTATAGGATGCTCCGGTCAATGACACACCTAGTGGGGAGAGATACCCCAGTGATCCTCTGGGTGGTTTTTACTATCCTCTGTAGGATCTTGTGGTCTGATGCCTTGCAGCCTCCGTCCCACACAATGGAGTAGCCAGACAGGACATTCTCAATGGCACTCCGGTAGAAAGATTTAGCCCAGTTATGACTGACTAGTCCATGCTTCTGAAGTTGTGGGAAGCAGGAAAAAGGGACTTGCACTTCACAGGTGAAATGCAGGATCAGCAACCTAAGCAAGTTTACCCTTTCCATTTTAGGGAAATTACTTGATGTGTGGTGATCTACGACAGCCATACACTGGCATTCAAACTGCATCACAGTGGACAGGAAAGCTATGCAATGTGCAGTCAAAACTGCCCAGTGCATCACTGGCACCAGCCTACCCGTATCAAGGGCGTATATAGTCAAGTGAAATGTATTGTCATTCATATAATGTATATAGAAATTAGTCGTTTCTCCGAACCGGGGTGTAAAGCAGAGTAGTACACATAACATACGATAATTCATGAAGGTAAGGATAAAATCTACAGATGAATCACACATAAATAACAAACTAAAGTGCATTAATATTAAATATTGTAAGGTAGGGAACAGATTAACCAGTGACACTTTGAAAACAATGAGGCTGGGAGTTCAGAAGTCTAATGGCCTAAGGGAAGCAACTGTTTCTCATCCTGTCTGTTCTTGTTTTTATGGCTTCGTAGTCTCATGCCTGATGTTAGAAAGTCAAAGAAAATGCTAAATGGATGCGTGGGATCCTTGATAATACACAGAGCTCCTAATGAATGTCGCCAGTGGATGGTAGGATGACCCTATCTTCCTCTCAGCTATTCTCACAGTCCTTTGTAGGGACTTCTGGTTTGATGTTCAACTGCAGACGGCAGTTTTTTAAAAAACTTCTTCGAGTACAAGAAGGGCGAGACTGTGCAGGCGCATGATGTAGACAGGACAGCACGGAGAGTTTAAAAGACCACCCTATACAGCGGGCAGCAGAGTGCAGGGCTTTGGCTCAACGGGCTTAGGCGGGTAACGGGAAGAGGCAAGAGCAAGGCACCAACTCTTTTTTTCCCCTTGGCAAATCTGCCCGGGCAGACGGAGGAACAGCAGGGCTCACACAGCTAATGGTACAAGCTAACGGTTTAAAAAGTTTGTGTTTGTTGAGGTAAGTGGGTGAGTAGACTTATTTTTCCTTGTTTCATTCCTGTAGAATTAGGTAGCATGTCTGCAAGGTTAGTGCTTTGTTCAGGAGGGTCAGATGTGGGAATTCTGGGAGACCTCCAGCCTCCCTGATGGCCACATCTGCACCAGGTGCACCGAGATGCAGCTCCTCAGAGACCGTGTTAGGGATCTGGAGCTGCAGCTTGATGACTTACGGCTTATTAAGGAAAGTGAAGACCTGCTCAAAAAGGACGGGTTACACCTGAACCCGAAGGGGACCAATATCCTGGCAGGAAGGTTTAATAGAGCTATTAGGGAGGGTTTAAACTAATTTGACAGGGGGATGGGAACCGGAATGATAGAGCGGAGGAGGGGGAAAACAAAAATAAATCTAAGATAGTGAGCAGTAAAGATGTCAGGAAGGACAGGCAGGTGATGGGGCAAATTTGCAGCCATTGGGATGAGTTGCAGTGCAATAAAGTTGCAGAGCAATCAAAGCAAAAAGTACCAAATACTGGACTTAAGGTGTTACACCTAAATGCACACAGCATAAGGAATAAGGTGGATGATCTTGTCGTACAGCTACAGATTGGCAGGTATAATTTTGTAGCCATCACTGAGACGTGGCTAAAGGATGCATGTCTCTGGGAGCTGAACATCCAAGGACACACGGTGTATCGGAAGGATAGGCAGGTAGGCAGAGGGGGTGGCATGGCTTTATTGGTAGGAAGTGATATTAAATCATTAGGAACAGGTGACATAGGATCAGAAGGTGCAGAATCTTTATGGGTTGTGCTGAGAAATCGCAGGGGTAAAAGGACCCTGATGGCAGTTATATACAGGCCTCCGAACAGCTGCAGTGATGTGGACTACAAATTACAACAGAAAATAGAAAAGGCTTGCCAGAAGGGCAATGTTATGATAATTGTGGGGGATTTTAACATGTGAGTGGATTGGGAAAATCAGGTCAGCACTGGATCTCAAGAGAGAGAATCTGTAGAATGTCTACGAGATGGCTTTTTAGAACAGCTTGTTGTTGAGCCCACTAGGGGATCAGCTGTACTGGACTGGGTATTGTGTAATAAACCAGAGGTGATTAGTGAGATTGAGGTGAAGGAACCCTTAGGAGGTAGTGATCACAACATGATTGAGTTCAGTGTGAAATTTGAGAAAGAGAAGCCAAAATCCAATGTGTCGGTATTTCAGTGGAGTAAAGGAAATTATAGTAGCATGAGAGAGGAACTGGCCAAAGTTGACTGGAAAGGGACATTAGCGGGAAGGACGACAGAGCAGCAGTGGCTGGAGTTTATGTGAGAAGTGAAGAAGGTGCAAGACAGATATATTCCAAAAAAGAATAAATTTTCAAATGGAAAAAGGATGCAACCGTGGCTGACAAGAGAAGTCAAAGCCAAAGTAAAAGCAAAGGAGAGGGCATACAAAGAAGCAAAAATTAGTGAGAAGACATAGGATTGGTTAGTTTTTAAAAGCTTACAAAAGGAAACTAAGAAGATCATTAAGAGGGAAAAGATGAACTATGAAAGGAAGCTAGCAAATAATATCAAAGAGGATACTAAAAGCTTTTTCAAGTATATAAAGAGTAAAAGACAGGTGAAGAGTAGATATAGGACTGATAGAAAATGATGCTAGAGAAATTGTAATGGGAGATAAGGAGATGGTGGAGGAACTGAACGAGTATCTTGCATCAATCTTCACTGAGGAAGACATCAGCAGTATACCTGACACTCAAGGGTGTCAGGGAAGAGAAGCATGCGCAGTCACAATTACGACAGAGAAAGTACTCAGGAAACTGAATAGTCTAAGGGTAAATAAATCTCTCGGACCAGATGGAATACACCTCTTGTTCTGAAGGAAGTAGCTGTGGAGATTGCAGAGGCATTAGCAATGATCTTTCAAAAGTCGATAGATTCTGGCATGGATCCGTTGGACTGGAAGATTGCAAATGTCACTCCACTATTTAAGAAGGGGGCAAGGAAGCAAAAAGGAAATTATAGACCTGTTTACACGAGGAAATCTGCAGATGCTGGAAATTCAAGCAACGCTTACAAAATGCTGGTGGAATGCAGCAGGCCAGGCAGCATCTATAAGGAGAAGCACTGTTGACATTTCGGAAATGTCGACTGTACTTCTTCCTATAGATGCTGCCTGGCCTGCTGTGTTCCACCAGCATTTTGTGTGTGTTATAGACCTGTAGCTTGACATTGGTGTTTGGGAAGTTGTTGGGAGTCGATTGTCAACTATGAGGTTACGGAGTACCTGGAGCCATATGACAAGATAGGCAGAACTCAGCATAGTTCCTTAAAGGAACATCCTGCCTGACAAACCTAGTGCAATCTTTAGAGGAAATTACAAGCAGGCTAGACAAGGGAGATGCAGTGGATGTTGTGCATTTGGATTTTCAGAAGGCCTTTGACAAGGTGCCGCACATGAGGCTGCTAAACAATATAAGAGTCCATGGAATTACAGGAAAGTTATATACGTGGATAGAGCACTGGCTGATTGGCAGGAAACAGAGAGTGGGAATAAAGGGATCCCATTCCGGTTGGCTGCCGGTTACCAGTGGTGTTTCAACGGGGGTCCATGTTGGGGCCGCTTCTTTTTACGTTGTATATCAATGATTTGGATTATGGAATAGATGGCTTTGTGGCTAAGTTTGCTGATGATACAAAGATAGGTGGAGGGGCTGGTAGTACTGAGGAAACAGAGAGTCTGCAGAGAGACTTGGATAGATTGGGAGAATGGGCAAAGATGTAGCAAATGAAATACAATGTTGGAAAGTGTATGGTCATGCACTTAGTTAGAAGAAATAAACCTGCAGACTATTATTTAAACGGGGAGAGAATTCAAAGTTCTGAGATGCAATAGAACTTGGGAGTCTTCATGCAGGATACCCTTAAGGTTAACCTTCAGGTTGAGTCGGTGGTGAAGGCGGCGAATGCAATGTTGGCATTCATTTCTCGAGGAATAGAGTATAGGAGCAGGATGTGATGTTGAGGCTCTATAAGGCACTGGTAAGACCTCACTTGGAATACTGTGTGCAGTTTTGGGCTCCTTATTTAAGAAAGGATGTGCTGACATTGGAGAGGGTTCAGAGAAGATTCACTAGAATGATTCTGGGAATGAGAGGGGTTAACATATGAGGAACGTTTGACTGCTCTTGGACTGTACTCCTTGGAGTTTAGAAGAATGAGGGGGGGACCTCACAGAAACATTTCAAATGTTGAAAGGCATGGACAGAGTGGATGTGGCAAAGTTGTTTCCCATGGTGGGGGAGTCTAGTTGAAGGGCGGCCATTCAGAACAGAGATGCGAAGAAATTTTTTTAGCCAGAGGGTGGTGAATCTGTGGAAATTGTTGCCATGGGCAGCAGTGAAGGTTAAGTCATTGGGTGTATTTAAGGCAGAGACTGATAGGCATCTGCGTAGCCAGGGCATCAAAGGTTATGGTAAGAAGGCAGGGGAGTGGGACTAAATGGGAGAATGGATCAGCTCATGATAAAATGGCAGAGCAGACTTGATGGGCCGAATGGCCGGCTCTTGCTCCTTTGTCTTATGGTCTTATGGAAACTTAGTAGCAACAGAAATGTGGTTTCTTAGAAGAATGCTGAAAATATCATGTAGAGATAGGGTAATAATGAGACAGTGCTCCAACGTGCCCATACATAATGAGAACATTAAATGAGAGGAAACTTAATTTCTTGGGCCATGTCATCTGAAAGAATGCCTTATATTACAAGGCCGTATGCCTGGAAACAAGGATGAGGAAAGCAAAGAAGAAAATATATGGACTCTGTGAAGGAACTAACGGATCTAAATGTGCGAGACATCATTGACGCTTGATGTGGAAAGCCATGATCGCCCAAGCGTGTAACGCGCAAGGCACATGAAGGAAAAGTATATTTTACGTATTGCACTGTACTACCGTCACAAAGCATCAAACTTCACCACATGTTCGGTGATAATAAACCTGATTCCAATTCCACAGGTCATACCAACCGGGTGATATTTTTGCGGGACTGAAGTCAGGCAAACATGTTGCTGATGCCCATCACGCTGACGTCATTGGCGGGGCGGGGCGGAGCAGAGCGCTGTTTCCCCGGCCCGCTTACCCGCTTGCCGGATGCCGCCGCCGGCCTCGCCGCCTCACTCCGGCCCCAGCAGCACGGCCCTGGTCCAGGCCCTGCGAAGGGGCGACCTGCAACAGTGTTCACCGCTGGCTGAGGCACGACCCGAGCCTGATCCACTCCACGGGTAGGAGCGGCGACCCACCTGGGGAGGGGGCTGTCCTCATCTCTGGTCCGTCCGTTAAACCCTTCCCCCAGGTCCGTCCCCATCACACCCCCTTCTCCCCCGGTCTAACCCCTCACCCCCCTTCTCCCCCGGTCTAACCCCATCACACCCACCCCACCCTCCCCGGTCTAACCCCATCACACCCACACCCCCCCTCCCCGGTCTAAACCCCATCACACCCACACCCCCCCTCCCCGGTCTAACCCCATCACACCCACAACCCCCCCCCCCCCCACACCCACCCCCCCCCCTCCCCGGTCTAACCCCATCACACCCACACGACACCACCCACCCCCTCCCCGGTCTAACCCCATCACACCCACCCCCCCCCCCCCTCCCCGATCTAACCCCATCACACCCACACCCCCCCTCCCCGGTCTAACCCCATCACACCCACACCCCCCCTCCCCGGTCTAACCCCATCACACCCACACACCCCCTCCCCCGGTCTAACCCCATCACACCCACACCCCCCTCCCCGGTCTAACCCCATCACACCCCCACCCCCCCCCCCCGGTCTAACCCCATCACCCCCCCCTCCCCAGTCTGACCCCATCACACCCACACCCCCCCCTCCCCGGTCTAACCCCATCACACCCACACCCCCCCTCCCCGGTCTAACCCCATCACACCCACACCCCCCCTCCCCGGTCTAACCCCATCACACCCCCACCCCCTCCCCGGTCTAACCCCATCACACCCACCCCCCCCTCCCCGATCTAACCCCATCACACCCACACCCCCCCTCCCCGGTCTAACCCCATCACACCCACACACCCCCTCCCCGGTCTAACCCCATCACACCCACCCCCCCTCCCCGATCTAACCCCATCACACCCACACCCCCCCTCCCCGGTCTAACCCCATCACACCCCCACCCCCCCCAGTCTAACCCCATCACACCCACACACCCCCTCCCCGGTCTAACCCCATCACACCCACCCACCCCTCCCCGATCTAACCCCATCACACCCACCCCCCCCTCCCCAGTCTGACCCATCCACACCCACCCCCCCCCCCTCCCCGGTCTAACCCCATCACACCCACCCCCCCCTCCCCGGTCTAACCCCATCACACCCACACCCCCCCTCCCCGGTCTAACCCCATCACACCCCACACCCCCCTCCCCGGTCTAACCCCATCACACCCCCACCCCCCCCCCCGGTCTAACCCCATCACCCCCCCCCTCCCCAGTCTGACCCATCACACCCACCCCCCCCCTCCCCAGTCTGACCCATCACACCCCACCCCCCCCCTCCCCGGTCTAACCCCATCACACCCCACACCCCCCCTCCCCGGTCTAACCCCATCACACCCCAACCCCCCCCCCCCCCCCGGTCTAACCCCATCACCCCCCCCTCCCCAGTCTGACCCATCACACCCACCCCCCCCCCTCCCCGGTCTAACCCCATCACACCCACACACCCCCCTCCCCGGTCTAACCCCATCACCCCCACCCCCCTCCCCAGTCTGACCCATCACACCCACCCCCCAGGTCTGTTGTCAGCACACCCCTCCCTGGGAATCCACCCCGCCGTTTGTCTGTCCACTTCACATCCCCTCGCTGGGAGCCCACGACCCGGCCAGCCCCTATACACCCCTCACCGGGAATCCATCCCTACCACAACCCCTCACTGCTGGGAACACACCTCTAGTACATATCCGTCACTGCCTCTAGCATCCGTGCGTTTCACCCCTTTCTGCTCCATGAGGATCCATTCCCTTCCTTACCTCAACCCCTCCCCGCCCTCTTCTCCCACCACCCTTCTCTCTCCTGCTTTAACCATCTCCTTATTCCTGACCCACTACTCCTCCCAACACTTTCCTTCCCCCGATCCTCTTCCCTACCACCTCCTCCCCCCACCTCAACTCACCCTCCCCCACTCCCTTGTCCCCCCTCCCTTACCCCCTCCCCCATTGATCCATCATCACCACAACAACCCCGCTAGTCTAGGTTTGTCCCCTCAACCTTGCCAGCACTCCACTCTTCTCCAGAGCCTGAATCTGTCCTCGCCACTCCCCAACTACTGAGCCACTGAATCCATTCCCCCTTTCCTCTCTTCACTCTCCCACCCCACGCCCTACGCTCAGCAGTATCCTCACCCCGTCTGGCTCCGAATCCCCCTTTGGTCAGACCGTTGTGAACAGCAGCACCACCCCTGCTGCCTGGTATTGGGCAAGGTCGTGGCTCCACTCTCCTGGCTCAGAGCAGTCAGTCACTTGTTTTAGCAGAGGAGCTGATCAGACTGAATCCCGGTGCTCACACATCATGCATTCGTCAATGTTTCCGTTGCATCCCCCCCACCCCCCCACAGGCTGGAATGGATTCTCACCACTTCACCACACTGCTTTATGCGGCCACAAGGAACTGGTCTATCTACTGCTGGAACATGGCGCAGATACCAACCTCCCAAATGATGCAGGAGAGACACCCTTTCATTTTGCCTGCAGGTGAGATAGGAATCCTTTTATCTGTGATAGAAACATGAGGTTAAGTTTGGCCAGGTGGCAGTCGTACAGAACACTCATCCATTTGTATGAAAACTCTGCCTCTGAAATTCGATTTATGACATACGCAAGAGATCAAAGTTCAAAGTAAATTTATTTTCAAAATACATACAGGCATACCTGAGATTCAATTTTTGCAGGCATTCAGAGTAGGACAAAGAAATACAATAGAATCGATGAAATACTGCGCACAAACTCAGGCTGACAAACACCCAATGTGCAAAAGACAAACTCTGCATATGCACATTGCATATAGTAAATAAATCAAGAAGTACTGAGAACATAAGCTGTGGAGTCCTTGAAAGTGAGTCCATAGGTTGTAGAGGCCGTTCAGAGTTGTGGTGAGTGAAGATATTCATGCCGGTTCAAGAGCCTGTTCGTTAAGGGGTAATAACTGTTCCTAAACCTGAGGCTCCTGTACCTCCTGCCCGATGGCAGCAGCGAGAAGGGAATGTGGTCTGGATGGTGCAGGTCCTTCATGATGGATGCTGCTTTCTTCTGGTAGCACTCCTTGTAGATGTGCACAGTGGTGAGGAGGCTTTGCCTGGGATGGACTGGATTGTATCCACCACTTGTAGACCTTCCATTCATGGGTATTGGTATTTCCATACCAGTCCATAATGCAACCAGTCAGAATACTCTCCATTGTGCACCTGTAGAAGTTTGTCAAAGTTTTAGATGACATGCCCAATCTGTGCAAACTTCTAGGAAAGTGGCAGCACTGCTGTGCCTTTGTAATGGCACTTGTGTACTGGTTTCAAGATAAATCTTCTTTAAGGTAGTTTCTTGAAGAAATTTGTACCACTGACTGTACTGTACTACTGTGACTGAGGAAGAATCTGAAAGTTGAGATTCTAGATTTAGTCTGCGGTGCTGAACACACGAAAATCTGAGTTGACACTTCAGAATTCAGAAGTGCTGCTTTTATCCATCTTGGTTCAGGACCCTGATGGTTGTAGGGCAATAATGTTCCTGACCCTAGTTGTGTCTGCAGTAGCAGCAGTGAGAAGAGAGCATGGCCTCAATGTTGGAGGCCCTTGATAATGGATGCTGCATCCTTGTGGTAGTGCACCTTGTAGATGTGCTCAGTGACAGGGAGGGCTTAGCCTGTGATGAACTGCACTGTAATGAGAGATAAAGCCTCAGCCTTTTATACCATTTAAGGTGGATGTGAAGTGTTAGGGTCTCAACTTTTTTAATTCCCTCTGATTTGGTGCAAGTTCTCAGGTCTTTTTCCGCCAGTCTCTGGTTTAAACAAGCTCTTTCAAAAGGTAATTGGCAGGTCAGCTTTTTTGAACTATGCTCTTAACCTGCGGAATTCAGTGCCTAAAACTGTAAAGGATGCAGATTCAGTTGACTCTTAAATACCAGCTCAAAACTATTTAGTGAAAAGCTTAAGCTAAACAAAATCTTCTTGTTTTTGAATTTCATGTTTGCACTTTATCTCATTGTAAAGCACTTTGAATTATATTATCTGTATGAAAAGTGCTCTATAAATAAGTTATTAGTGTATTTTTATTTTTTTCTCAGCTCAAGCCGGTAAAACCTTGAGGTATGAGCGCAGCTAAGCACACTCATTTCTCAATTGCTAGGAACTTTCAGACTCTTTTAGTGTGTTTAATATTGTGGCTTTCTGGAGATTTACATAAATATTGTTGTGTAGGTCTAATTGCTTAATGCTATTGTGCAGTGACTTTCCAAAAGCACCACAACCTTGTGGTTTGGCATGCCTCAATGTCCTGGAGAGCTATACTAGCTGGGGTCAGGGCTTTTTGCTTTGGCTGTTGGTAGGGTCATCCATAACAAACAGGTCAAAGGGTAGAGGACAGACTTAAGAGTGGTCCACTGGACCTCCGGGTTCAGGTTCAGCTCAGGGCCGTCAACGCTGACTGGTCAAACAAAATTGTTACAGGAACAGCAATGAAGAATCCTTCTATATCTGAGTGCAACAGTATTGCTGAGTCTCCACCCGCATCTTGCATGACTGACAGTAATGGAAACCCAGAGGAAGCTACTAACACGAAGCTCTGAACACCTCCAGAAGTGGAGGACTTTCATTGCCGCCCTAAGCAATGTAGGCAGTGTAACAGGCAGTAAGTAAGTAGTGACTTTGGGATGATACCCGTTGTAGATACTACTACTAGGGCAAGGTATGTTCCATAGTCTTTCAATTTCCTCTTTTAATTCAACATATTGCTAGTGTTTTTCACTTACTGATTTTTGTAATGCGTATTTTGAATGGCTGTAAGTAAATTGTTCTTATTTATCCTGTAATATTATATCCAGACAGCTATTATGGATTGTCCTATCTGTAATAATGGACCGGTCATAATATAATTTGTAGGACTCTGTTACGTACCCCGTAACTGGGTTTATAGACCAGCAGAAATAGAAGAGTCCGTTGGAGTCTGGTGGTACTATAACCAAGGGTGTTTATTAGTAAAATAAGCAAAACAATACCAGTAATACAAATATACAGATAAAACAGGTTAGCAATAATAAACTTAGAAGTGTAGGAATAATAATAAGCAATAATAAACAAGCTCTATCAATGTCTAGGGGTAAATGAATTGTCATAAGAGAATATAGAGTTCAGTTCAGTTCATGTGTGCTGAGGTAGTTGCGATTGTTGTATTGTAATTTGTTGGGGAGAGAGAGAGAGAGCAAGCAAGAGATTGAGCAGCTGCAGCCAGCAAACCTTCTGTTGTATTCTGATTCCATCGTACCGTTGTGGTCATTCGACTATGACCCCTCCGTTCTCAGCTAGACCGTTCTTCTGTGGTGGACTCGTCACTCTGGCATGAGTGGACACACAAGTCCCCACCGGCCCTGCCGTCACACTGTGAGCTTTATTGACCAATCTCCTGATTCGGTCCTCGAAGCCCCCACCTTCCTGTGGGTGCACAACACTCAGTCAGTGTGCACTGGTGTGTCTGAGGGGTGTCTCCCCACATCTGCCTTTTATCCCCACTGACGGGGTATCAGCCATCCATCAACTTGAAATGACCATGTCCATCAAATCAGGCCACTCCTGCTGTCTCCTTAGGAATGTTAACGAGCAAAGTAACATCCTTGCAGTGAAAGGTAAACAATCCAGAAAGAAGCCATAATACATAAATCAAATGTGTGTGTCTCTCTCTCTTATCTGTAGCAGATGTCTCTGCCTCTGTGCTTCATCTCTCTCTCTCTCATTAGCAGTGTAGCAATACCAATAGCTCATAGTTCTCAAAAAAGGGGGGGGGGAAATGGTTAACTCTGCACCCCATTTCCATCAAGTCTGTTCAGCACTCATAACAGACTCCAACTCTTAAAACTGCATCAAGCTTGTACTTACAGTAAGATATGGTGTCTTTTATAAGTTTGTATTTTAAAGCAAAATTTTTGATGAATGATGTTTGCCATTTGTTTGTGCCTGTGTAAGTAATCAGATTGAGTTAAACTTATTATTAGTATTATTATTATCATCCTTTAGACGTGGGGAAGTCTACATAATGGACCGGATGGTGAAGAGAGGAGCAGATGTTCTGACCCGGGATCATCAAGGGAAGACTGCACTTCACCATGCCGTGTCTGGTGGCAGCATGTACGTCTGCAATGAGAAGGGTTTCATTGTTTGAAGTCTCTCTCAACATGTTGCAACCTTTCCTGGAAGTAAGCTAGTGAATTAAATTGGTAACTTAGATTACTGGGTTATAGTATCACTGCTGCAGAAAGGGAAGACATCATGGAGAGATTGTCAACTGAGTCAATGTCGGTGGAAATCAGAAACAGCAAGGGAGAAATCACTCTATTGGAAGTACCCTATAGACTCTCCAATAGCAACAAAGACAAGAGGAACAGATTGGGAGGCAGATTTTGGAAACGTCCAAAAATAACAGGGTTGTTCTCATTGGGGATTAATGCTTTCTTAGTGCAAAAGGTTTAGATCATAAGACTCTAAGACGAAGAAGTAGAATTAGGCCATTCAGCCCTTTGAGTCTGCTCTGCCATTCTGTCATGGCTGATCCCAGATTCCACTCAACCCTGTACACCTCCCTTCTCGTCATATCCTTTCATGCCCTGACCAATCAAGAAACTATCATCTTCCTCCTTAAATATACCCATGGTCTTGGCCTCCACTGTAGTCTGTGGCAGAGCATTATCTCTTCGGCAGTTTGAACAGGACATGACTGCACAAGTGTGTGGAGGTCGGCCAGTGAGAACAGTGGGAAGAGTTTAAAACGAAGACAGATTTACAGAGCAGGCAACGGAGTAGAGGAGACAGAGTAGGAAGGCTTTGGCGATAAAGGGTCGGGGCCAGGTAGGTTATATATTTAAAATAAAGACAGAGTATGTGTCTCCCGGATGACCACATCTGCACCAGGTGCGTCGAGCTGCAGCTCCTTAGAGACCACATTAGGGAACTGGAGCTGCAGCTCGATGACCTTCCTCTGGTCAGGGAGAGTGAGGAGGTGACAGGGAGGAGCTATAGGCAGGTGGTCACCCCGGGACCACAGGAGACAGAGAAGTGGGTAACAGTCAGGAGAGGAAAGGGCAAGAAGCAGGTACTGGAGAGTACCCCAGTGGCTCTCCCCCTTTACAATAAGTATTCCTGTTTGAGAACTGTTGGGGGTACGGCTTACCTGGGGGAAGCAACAGTGGTCACGCCTCTGGCACAGAGTCTGGCCCTGTGGCTCAGAAGGGTAGGGAAAGGAAGAGGATGGCAGCAGTGATAGGGGACTCTATAGTTAGGGGGTCAGATAGGCGATTCTGTGGACACAGGAAAGAACTGCGGATGGTAGTTTGCCTCTGAGGTGCCAGGGTCCGGGATGTTTCCAATTGTGTCCCCGATATCTTGAAGTGGGAAGGTGAACAGCCAGAGGTCCTGGTACATATGGTACCAATGACATAGGTAGGAAAAGGGAGGAGATCCTGAAAAAAGACTACAGGGAGTTAGGAAAGTAGCTGAGAAGCAGGACCTCAAAGGTAGAAATCTCAGGATTACTGCCTGTGCCACGCAACAGTGAGTATAGGAACATATACCAGCAGCAGCAAGGTTCAAAATCAAGGTCATTTATCATGTGTGCATCAAAACATAGAGTGAAATGCACCATTTGCATTAACAACCAACACACCCAGGGATGTACTAGGAGCAGCCCACAAGTATAGCCACACATTCTGGAGCCAACATAGCATACCCACAGAGCCTGGCAGAACAGCACAGAACACAACAAGCAACAAAGCACCAACAGCAAAACAATTCCCATTTCTCCCTCCAACCCACGTGCATAGGTAGTTCTTTAACTTCAGGACAGGCAGTCTTTAACTTGCAGAATATAGCCTCCGTCTGTTTCTCTCATCATTTTGGTCCTTCTGCCTCTAGAGTTGCCATCCGTTACCTGGAGGAGATGGGCCAATACAGTTTCCATGACTTGGACAGGTTTTTACAATCTGCTCTGCACATCGCAATTTCCATCGGCAATGAGGATGTTGTTAAATATTTGCTGAGAGGCGCGGTGAGTGAAACTATGATGAGAAAGGGGTTCCACAACCAAGCACAGGAGACTCCTTCAAATGACCTGATTTATCAGGAATTCTCTTTTTGTTGTGCACAATCCTGATAATTTCCACACTGATTCTTTTGCTGTATACTCGAAAGGGACATCCTTGTATTCTGAGTTTTTCCCCTCTGGTCCTGGAATCCCCCACTATTAGAAACATACTCTCCACATCCACTCAATATTCGATAGGTTTCAATGAGATCACCCATCATTCTTCTAAACTCCAGCAAGTACAGGCCCAGAGCTATTAAACACTCCTTATACATTAACTCTACCATTCCCAGGATCATTCTTGTGAACTTCCTCTGGACTCTCTCCAATGCTAGTGCATCCTTTCATAGATACTAAGCCCAGGTAAAGCTTTCCCCACAAGCACATCTGCATGGAGCACTGTTGCAGGAAAGCAACATCCAACATCAAGGACCCTACCATCCAGGCCTTGCTGTCACCTCACTGCTGCCATCAGGAAGGAAGTACAGGAGCCCCAGGTCCCACACCACCAGAGTCAGGAACAGTTACTACCCCTCAACCATCAGGCTCTTGATCCAGAGGTGATAACTTCACTCACTCCAACACTGATCTGATTGCACAACCTATGGACTTGCTCTTAATGACTACAGCTTGTGTTCTCAATATTTACTGCTTTTTATTATTATGATTAATATAATACTTTGATTTTTGTATTTGCACATTGGTTGTTTTTCGACTTTGTCATGTGTAGTTTTACATTGATTCTATTGTGTTTTTTTGTACTTACTATGAATGCCCACAAGACAATGAATTTCAGGATAGCATATGGTGGTGTAGAGTGCTTTGATGATAAATTTACTTTGAACTTTGATCTCTCATTTATGTCATAATCGAATTTCAGAGGCAATGCTGTCATACAAATGGATGAGAGCATTGTTAATTCCCTGTTGAATAAACTGCCAACGATACTCCAAATAGACAATTGACAGTAGGTGCAGGAGTAGGCCATTCAGCCCTTCTAGCTAGCACCGCCATTCACTGTGATCATGGCTGATCATACACAATCAGTACCCTGTTCCTGCCCTCTCCCCATATCCCTTGACCCCGCTATCTATAAGAGCTCTATCTAACTATCTCTTGAATGCATCCAGAGACTTGGCCTCCACTGCCTTCTGGGGCAGAGCATTCCACATATCCACCACTCTCTGGGTGAAAAAGTTTTTCCGCATCTCTGTTCTAAATGGCCTACTCCTTATTCTTAAACTGTGGCCTCTAGTTCTGGACTCACCCATCAGCGGGAACATGCTTCCTGCCTCCAGTGTGTCCAATCCCTTAATAATCTTATATGTTTCAATCAGATCCCCTCTCATCCTTCTAAATTCCAGTGTATACAAGCCCAGTCGCTCCAATCTTTCAACATATGACAGTCCCGCCATTCCAGGAATTAACCTTGTGAACCTACGCTGCACTCCCTCAATAGCAAGAATGTCCTTCCTCAAATTTGGAGACCAAAACTGCACACAATACTCCAGGTGTGATCTCACCAGGGCCCTGTACAGCTGCAGAAGGACCTCTTTACTTCTATCCTCAATTCCTCTTGTTATAAAGGCCAGCATGCCATTAGCTTTCTTCACTGCCTGCTGTACCTGCATGCTTGCTTTCATTGACTGATGTACAAGAAGACCTAGATCTCGTTGTACTTCCCCTTTTCCTAACTTGACTCCATTTAGATAGTAATCTGCCTTCCTGTTCTTGCCACCAAAGTGGATAACCTCACATTTATCCACATTAAACTGCATCTGCCATACATTTGCCCACTCGCCCAACCTGTCCAAGTCACCCTGCATTCTCATAACATCCTCCTGACATTTCACACTGCCACCCAGCTTTGTGTCATTGGCAAATTTGCTAATGTTACTTTTAATCCCTTCCTCTAAATCATTAATGTATCTTGTAAACAGCTGCGGTCCCAGCACCGAACCTTGCGGTACCCAACTGGTCACAGCCTGCCATTCTGAAAGGGACCCGTTAATTGCTACTCTTTGTTTCCTGTCAGCCAGCCAATTTTCAATCCATTTCAGTACTCTGCCCCCAATGCCATGTGCCCTAATTTTGCCCACTAATCTCCTATGTGGGACTTTATCAAAAGCTTTCTGGAAGTTCAGGGACACTACATCCACTGGCTCTCCCTTGTCCATTTTCATAGTTACATCCTCAAAAAACTCCAGAAGATTAGTCAAGCATGACTTTCCCTTCATAAATCCATGCTGACTCGGACTGATCCTTCTACTGCTATCCAAATGTGTCGTAATTTCCTCTTTTATAATTGACTCCAGCATCTTTCCCACCACTGACGTCAGGCTAACCGGTCTATAATTCCCTGTTTTCTCTCTCCCTCCTTTCTTGAAAAGTGGGACAACATTAGCCACCCTCCAATCAGCAAGAACTGTTCCTGAATCTATAGAACATTGGAAAATGATTACCAATGCGTCCACGATTTCTAGAGCCACCTCTTTAAGTACCCTGGGATGCAGACCATCAGGTCCCGGGGACTTATCAGCCTTCAGACTCAACAGTCTATCCAACACCGTTTCTTGCCTAATATAAATTTCCTTCAGTTCGTCCTTTACCTTAGTTCCTTTGGCCACTATTACATCTGGTCTAACTGCCTAAATGTGGTCTAACCCATGCCTTCCTTATAAAGCCTCAGCATTACATCCTTTCTTTTATAATCTAATTCTCTCAAAATGAATGCTAACATTGCATTTGCCTTCCTTACTACTGAATCAAACTGCAACTTTTAGAGAACCGTGCATGATATCGCTGTCATATGTACAAAGTTGAAAAGTGATTTTAAGAGGGTTACTGTATGGGACCTGATGCTGTTTGTACAGGATTAGGTCAGGTCAGCTGCAAGTTGTGATAAAACATCCGAATTTGTATTGGGTTGGTTCATGCTGTGTGACCTCTGCTCAGCACTTAATCCAGGCCAGGATGTTTTCCTGAATAATAGCGCAAGTTGACTGTTTATTCCTCTCAATTGATACTGCCTGACCTGCTGAGTTCCCTGGGTTGTACTCACACAAAACGCTTGAGCAAGTCAGGCAACATCAGTGGAGGGATAGGGCCATTCATTTTAGACCAGCCCTTCATCTTGAACCATCTGGTCTTGTATGTACTACCTTCTGTGTGATGAAGCTTCCTCTCAGCTTACCCTTAAATATTTAACCTTTCACTCTTAACCTATGACCTCTAGTTCTAGTCTCACCCAGCCTGAGGGGAAAATGCTTGCAAATGTTCATTCTATCTGTACTCCTCATAATTTTGTATACCTCTATAAAATCTCCCCTCTTCTGCACTCCAGTGAATGAAGTCCTAACCTATGCAACATTTCCCTAAAACTCAGGTCCTCAAGTGCCAGGAACTTCCTTGTACCTTATGAAAGTGTACAGAGAACATTTATAAGAGCAAACTTATGCCAATTGCCTTTCAAGTCTGCTCCAGCATTTCAACATGGTTGTTCCATTTCACTCTCAACCCCAATCTCCTGCCTTCTCGCCATATCCCTTCTTGCCCTGACTAATCAAGGACCTATTAACCTCTGCCTCAAATATTCCATATAGATGTAATAGTAGCCAGAGGATTCAGGGTAACGGAGGAACTGAAGGAAATTCACATTCAGCAGAAAATGGTGTTGGGTAGAATGGGACTGAAGGCTGATAAATCCCCAGGGCCTGATGGTTTACATCCCAGGGTGCTTAAGGAGGTGGCTCTAGAAATTGTGGACGCATTGGTAATCATTTTCCAATGTTCTATAGATTCAAGATCAGTTCCTGTGGATTGGAGGGTAGCTAATGTTATCCCACTTTTTAAGAAAGGAGGGAGAGAGAAAACAGGGAATTATAGACCTGTTAGCTTGACATCAGTGGTGGGGAAGATGCTGGAATCAATTATAAAAGATGAAATAGCAGCACATTTGGATAGCAATAACAGGATCGGTCGGGGTCAGCGTGGATTTACAAAGGGGAAATCATGCTTGACTAATCTTCTGGAATTTTTGAGGATGTAACTATGAAAATGGACAAGGGAGAACCAGTGGATGTAGTGTACCTGGACTTTCAGAAAGCCTTTGATAAGGTCCCACATAGGAGATTAGTGGGCAAAATTAGAGCACATAGTATTGGGGATATGGTACTGACATGGATAGAAAATTGGTTGGCAGACAGGAAACAAAGAGTAGGGGTTAACGGGTCCCTTGAAGAATAGCAGGCTGTGACCAGTGGGATACCGCAAGGCTTGGTGCTGGGACCGCAGCTATTTACAATATACATCAATGATTTAGATGAAGGGATTAAAAGTAACATTAGCAAATTTGCAGATGACACAGCTGGGTGGCAGTGTGAAATGTCAGGAGGATGTTATGAGAATGTAGGGTGACTTGGACAGGTTGGGTGAGTGGGCAGATGCAGTTTAATGTGGATAAATGTGAGGTTATCCACTTTGATGGCAAGAACAGGAAGGCAGATTACTATCTGAATGGTGTCAAGTTAGGAAAAGGTGAAGTACAAGGAGATCTAGGTGTCCTTGTTCATCAGTCACTGAAAGTTACTGAAGAAAGCTCATGGCATGTTGGCCTTCATAACAAGAGGAGTTGAGTATAGGAGCAAAGAGGTCCTTCTGCAGTTGTACAGGGCCCTGGTGAGACCACACCTGAAGGATTGTGTGCAGTTTTGATCTCCAAATTTGAGGAAGGACATTCTTGCTATTGAGGGAGTGCAGCATAGGTTCATGAGGTTAATTCCTGGGATGGTGGGACTGTCATATGTTGAAAGATTAGTGACTGGGCTTGTATACACTGGAATTTAGAAGGATGAGAGGGGATCTGATTGAAAGATATAAGATTATTAAGGGTTTGGACATACTAGAGGCAAGAAACATGTTTCCGATGTTGGGGAGGTCCAGAACCAGAGGCCACAGTTTAAGAATGAGGGGTAGGCCATTTAGAACGGAGTTGAGGAAAGAATTTTTCACCCAGAGAGTTGTGGATCTGTGGAATGCTCTGCCTCAGAAAGCAGTGGAGGCCAATTCTCTGGATGCTTTCAAGAAAGAGTTAGATAGAGCTCTTAAAGATAGCGGAGTCAAGGGATATGGGGAGAAGGCAGGAACGGGGTACTGATTGTGGAAGATCAGCCATGATCACATTGAATGGCGGTGCTGGCTCGAAGGGTTGAATGGCCTACTCCTGCACCTATTGTCTATTGTCTACTCAATGTCTTGGCCTCCACAGCCACCTGTGGCAATGAATTCCACAGATTTACCAATCTGGCTAAAGAAATTCCTTCTCATCTCTTTTCTAAATGGATGTCCCTCTATTCTGAGGCTGTGTCCTCTGGTCTTAGACACTCCCACCATTGGAAAAATCCTCTCCACATCCACTCTGTTGAGGCCTTTCAGCTTATTGATATGCCTGTAGGTAGGTGACCAGATCTGCTCACAAATGTTCCAAATTTGCCCTCACCAACACCAATTCCAGTACTTGGTGCCTGATATATGAAGGCCAATGTGCCATTAGTTCTCTTCATGACACTATCTACCTGTGATAAGGTTGTAAAGTATGAAAGTATTATAATTAAGCAATTGGTTTTACATGATGGAGAATGAGATGATGTGAGCTAGGAGACAGGAACTAGAAATCCAGCATGAAAGATTAAGGTACCTTTCACTGTGATTCTCGATCTATTCAAGAAGGTAGCATCTACCCAAGCCATCGTGCACATGTCCTCTTCATGTTACTAGAATCGGGGAGGAGATGCAGGAGCCTGAAGACCCAACATTTTAAGAAGAGCCTCATCCCCTCTGCCATCATATTTCTGAATGTTCCATGAACACTACCTTGATTTGCTCTTTACACTATTTCTTTATTTTTGTATCTTTTTATAATTTTATGTCTTGCTGCAAAACTGCAAATTTCACAACATTCTATATGTCAGAAAATAAACCTGATTCTTGTAAATATGAAAAGAATATGGTCTGAAGAATAAAAAGCAGTGTTATATTGTGTACCGTTCAGCTAGGTCTTTTAAATATATGGTAACAGACTACAACAAACTCCATCAAATTGTAAGCATGTTTATTAGTTGCTAGGGAAAGTTTAACTCCATATATTAAGTCATTCATAGGTAGCTTCAATCTTACAGCTCAAAACAGATTATTTTTATGTTTATAGAGTTCATCCCTTAATAGCATTCCAGTCTTAACTATCTGTCTTGAATGAGTTGTACAGTATTTGGCTTTAATTCGCCTATTTGTCTCTTGGGCTTCTCCCTCTAACAGCTGTGTCCTGTTTAACTCTATTTTCAATCATGTAATGTTAAAACATTCCCTGCCATAAATCACATACCCTTGTAAGCTTCCCATACAAACATATCAACAAACCAGCAAAGCACTCTGGTATCACACAGGTTCCATTTTGCCACAATGCATTTTACAGAAGTTATAAATTCATAAAGACTACAGGGTTACAGATATTTCCACAGTTACTAATCACAAAATGCTGGAGGTACTCAGCAGGCCAGGAAGCACCTATGGCAAGGAATAATCAGTCGATGATGCGGGCTAAGACCTGATGATGTTTATTCCTCTCTATAGAAGCTGCTTGACTTGCTGAGTTTTGCCAGCATTTTATATGTGTTGCTCTGGATTTCCAGCAGAATCTCTCATCTTTGTGAAACATATTTCATGACATGCCAGTAATATTAAAATTGATTCTGATTATACAGGATCAATGATCAAGAATCAACTTTATTTACCATGTATTGGGAATTTTCTGTGGTGTGTTGGCACAACATGCAATTTTTAAAAAAGCATTCAACAATTTAAAAGAGTAAAAAGTTGAATAAAAATAAAGTTGGAAGTTGTGCATAAATACAGAAATACCAGCATGTATTTACAATGTAAACAGCATTATAAAAAGTGGTATGAAGTGTTTACAGTACAGTGAGAGGGATAGCAGAGGAGGGGGGAGGGGTTAATGAGAATGGTTGATCAGATTAAAGATTTGTAATTTGAAGCTTTTGGATTTTTCTGAGGAAATCAGACAAAGTGTTTCACAATTAACATAAACTAATATTGTGTGTCTTTACAGAGGTGCAGTGTGGAAGCCATCGACACTTGGGGTATGACTCCCTTGCATGTGGCAGCTCACACAGGGTCAGTAAGCATCTGTTGGCTGCTGATGACAGATGCTGGGATCTCCACCATGCATTTGCAAAATAAAGATGGACTTACCCCATTGGATCTGGCCAAGCGAGGGAAATCACACAGGTTTGTTTGCATTCTTAGAGTCATAGAAAAGTGCAGCACAGAAACAGATCCTTCAGCCCATTTAGTCCGTGCCAAACAATTTAACCTGCCTACTGCCGTCAACTTGCTCCGGGACCATAGCCCTCCATACTCCTACCATCCATGTACCTATCTTTATTTTGAAATTGAGCTCATTCCACACTCTTACCACCCTCTGAGTAAAGAGGTCTCACAGCCTGAGGGGAAAAGGCTTTTACCCAGTCTGGCAGTCCTATTTCTGATGCTTCTAAACCTCCTTCCTGGTGATAGTGGGTCAAAGAGATTGTGAGATGGTGGTAGAGATCCTCAACAATGCTTTGGGCCTCTCATCTGCAATACTTCTGGGAAATATCACAAAGAGGAGGAAGGGAGACCGTGGTGACCTTGAGAGGTAAAGTGAAATCGGTTACCATTGTGCTGCTGCGTGGCTCCACAGAAAAGCCGTTGAGAGCGGTTTTAATCCACGGCAACAGAGACTTAAATAGCACAAAATATATTGACCTCATATTGTTTGATTAAAAACTGGCCAGTTATAAAACACTGACGTATTTGTTCATCTATTTACTTTAGCGCTATCAACTCATTTGAGTTAGCCATCATTAAAATAGTTAGTCGTGAGTTATCAGGTAACCAGATAAGCATTAGAAAGGACGGCTGCAGAAGCCAGAATAAGAAGATGGGGTGGAAGCAGTACAAGCTGGCACCCAGCTAGCATCCTCCTCACCTATCACCTGGCACCCTATACTCCTTCCCCCCATACCTTCTTATCCTGTCTTCATATTCAATTAGCAGCAGAACTCAGTCATGTTTATTGAATGTAGTAGCTGTGTTATAGCTCATGGTGTGCTCCTCCTCCTATTCCCTCAGTTTATAGAAATTAGAAAATGTTATTCATGTTTGCACCTCAGTCATTAATATCTGTTTCTTACAGACACCAAGAAGTAGCAAAGCTTTTGACAGACTACAGTAAAGAAATACAGAATGGGAAATCCAAAAGGCCGATTGGTAATTGTCTTAATGTGTTCTTTTAATTCTTTACAAGCTGATACAATAAATGTTTTGTTTATTAGAAGTTGAATTAAGCAGGCCATTAATACCAGCTTTTGTATCTAATATCTAAACCATTCATAAAACAAAGAATTTTGAATCCTAGTGTTTGTGCCTTGTGGTAAATTCGGTTGCATTCTATTGACAACAGCACAATTCAAAATAGTCAACATCTAATGACATATCATAATCGAGAGAGTGCTGTTGACCAAGAAAGGTGGCTCTTTTTTCTGTTGCTATTTTTAAGCGATTTTGATTCTGAACAGCCTGCCAATAATGACTACTGAGCTGAACTGAAGATGGACTCTTCCATTTTGTATTTTATATTCTGTTTTGGCTCATTCTTTCTTGTTGCCATTTGCATGATTTGTTTTTGTGCCGGGCGGGGGGGGGGGGGGTTTGATGTTCTTGTTGCTGTTTGCACAATTTTCTTTTTATCCATGGGCATAATGTTGATCTTTTTTCTCTGAACACTGTCCATGGTTCTCTTTCTTGGTTTCCTATATTTCATGTCTGTCTGTGGGAAGATGAATCTCAGGGTTGTATACTGCATTCATACTTTCATAATAAATGTACTTTGAATCCTCTGAATTCTATGAAATAGGGTGAAGTGGCCAATTATGGAATAATTCCATATGTTAATAGTCATCTGGATCATGAGTTCAGTAATCTCTACCAACCAGTAACACAACATATCCGGGTTCCATTGGCTGACCATCCTCATCATGTCAGTGGCATATTGATGCTATTATCCCCAAATTAACCAGCTGGTGAGGGGTTATTTCAGAGAAACTACACAAAATGTTATTTCCATTCATTGGCCCTTATTAAAAAATAAATTAAATTGGTCGATGGGGGGTGTTTAAAGGTTACAGAGAGATGACAGGAGAATGGGATTGAAAGGGAGAATAAATTGGTCATGGTGAAATGCTGGAGCAGATTCTATGGGCTAAGTGGTCTAATCCTTCTCCTATGTCCTTTTTATGTAGAGATGCAGTGTGAAACAGACCCTTCAAGCTGCACTGCCAGGAACCCCCAGTTTCACTCTGACCTAATCGTGGGACAATGTATAATCTTTTTGTTTATGTACTTGATGAGAGACACAACACGGAGTAGGCCGTTCCAGCCCCTCAAGTCGCACCACTCAGCAACCCTCGACAACTCCAATTTAACTATAGCCTAATCACCGAACAATTCACAATGACCAGTTAATCTACCCAGTACATCTTCAGACTGGGAGGAAACCAGAGCACCCAGAGAAAACCCATGCATTCCAGAAGGATGACATACAGAGACACCGACCGGGCTGAACTCTGTCGCCTGGATTGGTAATAGTGTATCAATTACTGCAGCACCCATGGGTCTAAGTGGGTTGGAATCATTCCAGTGGCCTCTCTGATAATTTTCTATCTTTAGATTTATGCAGAAACCACTGCTTCATTAAAACAAGGTCCATTATCCTCAAAGAGAGGGAGGGAGTAAATCTGGGGTGTGGATGGTGGCTAGTTGGGAAGTACATAGTATTTCAGTGTTCCTGAATTTCAGTAAAGCTTGTTTAGTCTTCACACTGCTCCCTGTTCATTTAATAGTTGACAATAATGATGAGAAGGCATCAGGGCACAAACATTTACCCATTGTAATTCATCGCTTATGTGGAAAGGCTGTGAGACTAGTGAATTCCCTGCTGTGACCGAGATCTCACCACTAGGACAGCAAGCTGTTTACTATTTACTGTACTGTTTTCTGTGCACCAGGTGCACTTTAAATTCTTTCTTCTTCTTATTTGTAGTAATATTTTGTTAAATGTGCTGTGTATGATATATGTTTTGTGGGTGCACTGTGGTTTGAAGGAACATTTGGTTGTATATTTGTAGAGTTAGATGATAAACTTAGACTTTTAACATTGGAGAAGTTGTGGCTCTTCTTGCCGGAAAGTGAAGGGCACGTAATACGACAGCGCGGTGGCAGAAGGGTGAGCACCAGCTGTAAGGTCGGGGTTAAATTCCCTCTGTAAGGAGTTGTACGTTCTCCCCATGACTACATGGCTTCCCTCCAGGTGCTTCAGTTTCCTCCCACATCCCAAAGACGTACCATTAGGGTTAATTAGCTGTTGGCATGCTATGTTGGTGCCAGAAGTGTCATTGCATATGACGAAATACAATAAAATAGCTGGACCCAGAACACATACACACTTACGATTCAATCATACTTTATTTTAATTGTGCACAAGGAGAACAGCGTGGTCCCTGTCACCCACCCTGTTCTAAAGGCTGAACAGAGAAATGTCAATTTTATACAAAATTGACTTGCAGTTACGGATATTGACGATTTGGTAAACTGCATATGTTTGAATTCCTTCCTTGCAAAAATAATCACCGTTCACAATACAGATGTTTAAAGTCACTAAAAGCTACATGCTGACAACTGATGTCACTTTGAAGTTAGTAAAGCAATTGTATTAGTTGGTGTCTGTGCCTTGGATTGTTTATCTCATCCCCAGACCCATGCTGTGCAAAAGGAAGCTGTTCTTCTAGACCTTTCTTGCCCTGGCTGGCTGCATTCTATCCTTGCATGTATATCTATGTTAACCTTTGCCTCACCACAACTTCTGTAGAGGCGTGGCAACACTTGTATGCTTCGATGTACATGTGACAAATAAAGCCAATCTTTATCTTTACCTTTGGGGGTTTATCAACACTTTGAAGGCACATTGGCCTTCATAAGTGTTTCAGCATGGGCTAAATGGGCTGAAAGGCCTGTGCTTTAGTTTTCTACGATTCTAAAAGTATAAAAAGTTTGGATTCAGTGGGTGAGGACAAACTATTTCCACAGGCCAGAGTGTCAGTATTGAGAAGTCGTAGATTTAGGATAACTTTCAAATTTACGACGGGGAAAATATGAATCCATTTGTTTGGTACATTGAGTAATGTCCCAAAATACATCAAGTGGAGGAAAGTTCATTAATAACTTTCAAAAGGAACTGTAAAATATGAGGAGGACTCTGAGGATGGAATTAGTTGGAGAGTTATGGTAGCATAGCAGTTAGCGCAATGCCATTACAGCTCAGGACGTTGGAGTTTGGAGTTTAATTCCAGTGTCCTCTGTAAGGAGTCTGTACATCCTTCCCATGAATGCATGGGTTTCCGCCAGGTGCTCCAGTTTCCTTCCATAGTCCAAAAAGGTAGATTAGCTTGGTCATTGTAAATGGTCCCGTGATTAGGCTAGGGGTAATCGGGATAGTTGCTGAGCAGTGTGGCTCAGAAGGACGTAAGGGCCCATTCTGCATTGTATCCTAAAATAATAATTTTAAAAATAACTTCAGTATGGTTCAGACATGAATATCTGGTTACCTCCATCTGTCCATCTGGAGATCCTGTGAAATGATTAGCTCACTAATGCACCTTGTGTACCTTTCTTGTTTAGGCCTGTACTTCAGCAGTCTGCTTTGCCCAGGCATTCTGAGTTCAATCGTATTCTTTACTGCCAGTCATATTGGGGAATATGGAGGCATTTTCAGCACAATCGCCTTTGCATTTCTGGCCAGGATAGTGTTTTTCCAGTACCACCGAATCTCTCATTACTCCAGGTAAGGTCATTTACCCCAGTGTCTGCTGATCTCTGCCCCCTCCCTAGTCTTACCACACCTTGTCCATATCTACATGATCCCAGGAATGAAAGGGTTACTGTGTGAGGAGTGCTTGATGGTTGTGGGCATTTTAGAAAAAGGAAAGGGGATCTCATTGAAAACTATCGAATATTGAAAGGTTTAGACTGAGTTGATGTGGTGAGGATGTTCCTTGTGTTCTGAGACTGTGCCACCTTGTCCCAGTGAGAGGATCTAGGACCGGAGGGTACAGCCTCAGAGCACAAAGATGTCCCTTTAGAACAAAGATAAGAAAGAATTCCTTTAGCCAGATGGTGGTGAATCTGTGTGATTCACTGCCACAGGTGGCTGTAGAAATCAAGTCATTGAGTATATTTAAAGCAAGGTTGATAGTTTTTTGATTAGTCAGGGCATCAAAGGTTATGGGGAGGAAGTAGGAGAATGGGGTTGAGAGGGAAAAATATATCAGCCATGATTGACTGGCAGAGCAGATTTGATGGACCGAATATTCTAATTGTGCTCTTGTGTCTTCTGGTCTTTCTCTCTGCTCTGTTGACTAGAGCTCCACATAGCACTTAGCCCATGTCTAACGGCACAGTAGCATAGTGGTCAGCCACTGCCTATAAGGAGTTTGTATGTCCTCCCCGTGACTGTGTGGGTTTCCTCAGGGTGCTCTGGTTTCCTCCCACAGTCCAAAAACGTACTGGTTGGTAAGTCATTGTAATCTAATTAAATTAGGTTAATTGGTCATTGTAAATTATCTCAAGATTAGGCTAGGATTAAATCGGGCAGCCCAGTTTGAAGAGCCAGGAGGGCCTGTTCTGTGCTGTATCTCAATAAATAAACAAAATAACTAGGACTAGAAGGGCTGAGATGGCCTGTTTCTGTGCTGTAATTGTTGCATGGTTATATGGACTCTATATAGTTCAAGCTCAATCCTTGTTTTGCAGTCTATGCCAGTTTTCTCAGCAACTGGTGTGTGGGCTGAATCCAGTCCATTGCAACATCGTTGCCAGTCTGTTGAGATGAAATAGAAGAAAAATAAATCAAGTCTAGTTATTATCATATGCACAAGTGCAAAATCTCACTTGTGACAGGATCACAAGCACATAGCATCATATAAGCAATATTCACTGAGGAAAAAGTCATAAATTATGTATTTTTACAAGAAAGAGCAGAATTAGAACTTGAAAAAACAAATTGAACAGTGTTGCTATGCTGAGTTAGTAATTATGGATGTGTTGGTTCGTTCAAGAACTGAATGATTGAAGGGATGTCCTTTCTGATGGTAGTTACGTTTGGCCTGAATGGTGGGAATCTTTGATAGATACTGCTTTCTTGAGGCAAACAAGATCACAGTTTAAGGAGATTAAAGTCTGCTATGCAGTTGGATTGATGGATACAGATATATCAAGTGTTCACTCCAAAGCAAAAAATAATTTACGAACACTAGTTTTAATCAAGGCCTTTTTGTCTTCTCCATTGCCACACACACCTGCCCTGTAGAGATGTTTAAAATTATGAGAGGTTTAATAATATGGATGGGAAGAGTCTTTTCCCCAGGGAAGGGAGTCCAAAATTAGAGAGTATGGGTTTAGAATGAGATGGGCTAAAAGCAAGAAATTGGGACTAGCTGGGTGGTCAGCATGGATTGGTAGGGCCAAAGGAACTACCATGCTGTTTGCACTATAAATTTAATTGTAATAATAAATGCGGTGATTTTGCCATTGTACCAACCAGGGTTCTTGGATTAACACTAGTTACCCAGCTGAACATTAACACGTCCTTTTACCCCATTACAGGTCACCCAACCCCATGTACCTCGGCACGTTTACTGCAGGGATCTTCCATTCTTTGTATTGCTTCTACTGCAAGATCCTGCCAGATATCCTTGTTGTGCACTGTTCTATTTAACAGGCTTAAAGTGATGGCTCAGCATAAGTTATACTGCCATACGATTTTATCTACCCCTTATGGATTGTACCTACCCATAAAGTTGTAGAGTCCTTGAAAGTGACTCCATTAGAGACATAGAAACATAGAAAACCTACAGCACAATACAGGCCCTTTGGCCCACAATGCTGTGCTGAACATGTACTTACATGAGTTGTCAAATCAGTTCAGAGTTGAACAAGTGTGGATAACTTCACTCACCTCAACACTGAACACAAGCTATGGACTCATTTTCAAGGACTGAACAACATGTTCTCAGTATTACTGATTTATTATTTTAATTTATTTTTGTATTTTCAGTTTGTCTTTTGCACTTTGGTTGTGTGTAGTTTTTCATTGATTCTATTATGTTTCTTTTTTCTACTGTGAAAGACTACAGAAAATGGGTTATGAAGTATATGAAGACGTATATGTACTTTGATAATGGGTTCTGAAGAAGGGTCTTGGCCCGAAATGTCATCTGTTTACTCTTTTCCATAGACGCTCCCTGGCCTGGCCTGCTGAGTTCCTCCGTCATCTTACATGTGTTACTTTGAACTTTATAACTTTGAATGGATAGCCAAAGGTGGCTCTGTGGTAGAGAATGCAGAAGAAAGTGTTGCTTTCTCTGGCACCTTTCACATCCATTTCAGAATGTCCCAAAGTGATTCAGAGCCAGTGGGTTAATTGTTATCAGCATGGTGCAAGGAAGCGTTCAATTCAATCTATCTAATAGTCCCATGTTTTCCTCATGGCTTTCAACATGAACTATTTAGAATCAGAATCAGGTTTATTATCACCAGTAGGTGGTGTGAAATGTGTTAACTTAGCAGCAGCAGCTCAATGCAATACATAATATAGAAGAAAAATAAAATAAGTAAAAGTAAATAAATAAGTAAATCAATTACAGTATATGTATATTGAATAGATTAAAAATCGTGCAAAAACAGAAATAATATATATTTAAAAACTGAGGTAGTGTTCACAGATTCAATGTCCATTTAGGAATATGATGGCAGAAGGGAAGAAGCTGTTCCTGAATCGCTGAGTGTGTGCCTTCAGGCTTCTGTACTTCCCACCTGATGGTAACAGTGATAAAAGGATATGCTCTGGGTGCTGGATGCTGCCTTTTTGAGACACTGCTCCCTGAAGGTGTCCTATACTTTGTTTAGATAGACCTTTCAGTTGATTAGTTAGTTACAGCATTATTGTTATTGCTGAGGACAACGAGATTATAGTGTTGATCCATTCAGTGCAAGATAGTAAACTGGTAACTAAATTACAAGAAACACAATGCTACATTTAAAATAACATCTGACTTACTCAGAATGACATCTAAGTTGATGCAGCTCAGATAAAAAAAACCAACAGTCTTCATGTTCCTTTTAGTTCTTTTGCATGTCTTAAATCTGTGTCCTATGATGTTTGACTGGAACCATTTTCTCCTCATTCACTGTACACTCAGTGGTCACATTAAGTACAGGAGTGTACCTAATAAAGTGGCCACAGAAGTGCAACCAGACGTGATCTTCTGCTGCTTCAAGGTTTGACATGCTGTGCTATCAGAGATGCGCAGGGGCCATGAGAAGTCCTTGTGAGCAGGATTAAGGAAAACCCCAAGGCATTCTACAAGTATGTGAAGAGCAAGAAGATGAGCTGTGTGAGAATAGGACCAATCAGGAGTGATAGTGGAAACGTGCATGGAGTCGGAGGAGGTAGTGGAGGTACTTAATGAATACTTTGCTTCAGTATTCACCAGGGAAAAGACCTTGGAAATTGTGGGGAAGACTTACAGTGGACTGAAACGCTTGAGCATGTAGACATTAACAAAAAGAATGAGCTGGAGCTTTTGAAAAGCATTAAGTTAAATAAGTCACAGGGACCAGATGAGATATACCCCAGGCTACTGTAGGAAGCGAGGGAAGACATTGCTGAGCCTCTTGCAATGATCTTTGCATCATCAATAGGGACAGGAGAAGTACCGGAGGATTGGACGGTTTCAAATGTTGTTCCTTTGTTCAAGAAAGGAAGTAGAGATAACCCAGGAAATTATAGACCAGTGAGTCTGACTTCAGTGGTGGGCAAGTTGTTGGAGAAGATCCTGAGATGCAGGATTTATGAGCATTTGGAGAGACAACCTCATTAGGGATAGTCTGTATGGTTTTATCAAGGGCAGGTCTTGCCTTACAAGTCTGGTTAAATTCTTTGAGGATGTAACAAAACACATTGATGAAGATAGAGCAGTGATGTAGTGTATATGGATTTCAGTAAGGCATTTAATAAGGTTTCCCATGTAAAGCTCCTTCAGAAAGGGATGCAAGGAGACCTTGCTTTGTGGATCCAGAACTGGCTTGCCCACAAAAGGCAAAGGATGGTTGTAGATGATTTGTATTCTACGTGGAGGTCGGTGACTAGTGGTGTTCCACAGGGATCTGTACTGGGACCCCTCTTTGTGATTTTTATAAATGATAAAGAAGTAGAAGGGTAGTTTAGAAAGTTTGCTGATGACTCAAAAGTTGGGGGTGTTGTGGACAGTCTGGAGAGTTGTCACAGGTTACAGCGGGACATTGATAGGATGCAGAACTGGGCTGAGAAGTGGCAGATGGACTTCAACCCAGATTAGTGTGAAGTGGTTTACTTTGGTAGGTCAAATTTGAAGACAGAAGATTAAATTAATGGTAAGACTCTTGGCAGTGTGGAGGATCTGAGAGATCTTGGTGTCTGTGTCCATAGGACACTCAAAGCTGCTGCACAGGTTAACAGTGTTGTTAAGAAGGCATATGGTGTGTTGGCCCTCATCAACCATGGGATTAAGTTCAAGAGCCATGAGGTAATGTTACAGCTACATCAGACCTCACTTGGAGTATTGTAGTCAGTTCTGGTCATCTTACTGCAGGAAGGATGTGGATTCTATAGAGAGAGTGCAGAGGAGAATTACAAAGATGTTGCCTAGATTGGAGGTGTACCTTATGAGAATAGGTTGAGTGAACTTGGCCTTTTCTCTTTGGAGCAATGAAGGATGAACAGTGACCTGATAGAGGTGTATAAGATGATGAGGGGCATTGATTGTGTGGATAGCCAGAAGCTTTTTCCCAGGGCTGAAATGGCTAACACGAGGGGGCATAGTTTTAAGGTGCTTGGAAATAGGTACCGAGAAGATGTCAGGGTACGTTTTTCCATGCAGAGAGTGGTGATTGCATGGAATACACTGTGAGCAACAGTGGTAGAAGCGGATACAATAGGGTCTTTTAAGAGCCTCTTAGATACATGGAGCTTAGAAAAATAAAGGGCTATGCTTAAGGGAAATTGTAGGCAGTTTCTAGAGTATGTTACATGGTCAGCGCAACATTGTGGGCGAAGGGCCTGTAATGTGCTGTAGATTTCTATGTTCTGTGAAACCTTTTGAGATTGTGAACACCCCATCAAATCTCACTGTGCGTTTCTCGTTGGGCATTTGAAATGACTGAGTCTTCAGCCATGTCTTTGGCCCTTCAGTAAGGCTGTGTTCCTTTTATTTCCTTGCAAACCTCACTGCCTTTCCAATGCCTTGGTATACCTACATCGTTGCTTCTTTTCAGTGAAACAAATGTGGATATTGCAGTCACATTGAAGCGAATGAAGTTCAAAGTACATATATGTTACCGTATCCATATACTACCTTGAAATTCATTTTCTTGCTGGCATTCTCAATAAATACCAAGAAACAATAGAATCAATGAAAAACTACACACAAGTAGATGGATAAACAACCAATGTGCAAAAGACAACAAGATCGGAAACTACACAAAGAAAAACAAAATAATGATAATAAATAATGTTAAGAACATGAGTTGAAGAACCTTTGAAAGTGAGACCCTTGAAACCCTTGAAAGGTTGGGGTGAGTGAAGTTATCCACATTGGTTCAAGAGTCTGATGGTTGAGGGGTAATAACTGTTCCTAAACTGGTGGTGTGGAACTTGAGGTTCCTGTACCTCCTTCCCAGAGGTGGCAGCGAGAAGAGAACCTGGCTTGGATGATGGGGACCCTTGATGATGGATATTGCTTTCCTGTGACTGTGCTCTGTGTAGATGTGCTTAATGGCTTGGAGGGCTTTGAGTTTAAATACATGGGACTTAAATTTTTAAGTACATGGATGGGAGGGGTATGAATGGTTATGGTCCAGGTGCAGGTCGACAGAATAGACAGAATAACAGTCCAGCATGGACTAGATGTGTCACAGGGCTTGTTTCTGATCTGTAGTGCTCTGGGGTTCTAAATAACTCTTCCTCTTTCTTACGGCATTGCACATTTCCATTTGCAATTATGTATTGCTCCATTACTATGATCTATTTAAATTGTTGCATTATGCAGAAAGTAGATCTCAAAGATAATTCCCAAACTGAGCCAAAAAAGGGTGAGACTATTCCTTGACTAATTACACCTCTCTGGCCAGCAAAGATGCTGCTGTGTTTCATGACAATGTTGGCAACTCTTCTGTTCTGGATGTTCATGAAACTGCTAACGAAAGACCCTGGGAATCTGCAAGAATCTGACTCTGCAGCAAAGTATTTAACTATCGCTCAGCTGATTGAAACAAATGAGAAGCCATCCAGATTCTGCATTTATTGTGAGGTATTGGCTTGTTATTGTGATGTACTGGCTGGTTCCATGCAGATATTTTTCTCTTGGTATTATTTGGTTCCAATTGATAACTCCAGTTATTTTAGATTTGTCCAGAAAGGAAGATGCCCAACATTCCACCATTGTATTACCTCTAGCATCATTATTATTTTCAGCCATACCCTATAAAGCTTTAAATTTCAAAGTATGCGTAAGTTCTTTGGAATTTTTAATTCAATTTTAGAATTTGAACAATCGTGGCATATTCTTCATCTGCCATGTTCCTTGTTAATTTGATACAGGCTCATGCTGTTTATGAGTTGAATGTATTTTCATTAGAACTCTGTTGTTTTTAGCACTAATTAAGTTTCAAGTCAGTACTAAAACAAGTGATAATCATCTGTATAAGTATGTATAAGCATAGGTGGAATGAAAACCTTGCAGCAGTATCACAGGCACATATGTAGTACATTAACAACATTCACTAGAAAAACTTAAACAATCTTTACAAGAAAGAACAAAATTAAACCCAAAAAATACCCATTTTAGTGCAGAGTTGTAGTTTTAGTAAACTAACGATTAGGGATCAGGGATAATGGGGTTGAGAGGGATAATACTGTGGAAGACACACAGAATGCCAGATGTTGAAGGGTGTGAGGGAAGAGAAGTGGGTGCAGTTACTATTACAAGGGAGAAGGTGCTCAAAAAGCTGAAAGGCTTAAAGGTACATTAAGTCACCCGGACCAGATGAACTGCACCCTAGGGTTCTGAAGAGGTAGCATTAGAGATTGTGGCAGCATTAGAAATGATCTTTCAAAAATCACTGGACCCTGGCATGGTGCCAGAGACTGGAAAATTGAAAATGTCACTCCACTCTTTAAGAAAGGAGAAAGGCAGCAGAAAGGCAATTATAGACCAGTTAGCCTGACCTCGGTGGTTAGGAAGATGTTAGTCAATTGTTAAGGATGAGTTGATGGAGTACTTGGTGACACAGGACAAGATAGGACACAGTCAACATGGGTTCCTTCAGGGAAAATCCTGCCTGATGAACTTATTGGAATTGGTTGAAGAGATTACAAGTAGGATAGATAAAGGGGATGCAGTGGATGTTGTACATTTGGAATTTCAGAAGGCCTTTGACAAGGTGCCACACATGAGGCTACTTACCAAGTTAAGAGCACGTGGTATTACAGGAAAGTACTAACATGGTTAGAGCATTGATGGAAGAAGGCAGTGAGTGGGAACAAAAGGATCCTTGTCTGGTTGGCTGCCAGTGACTAGTGGTGTTCCGTAGGGGTTGGTGTTGGGATCACTTATTATGCTGTATATAAATGATTTAGATAATGAAATAGATGGCTTTGTTGCTAAGTTTGCAGATGATACGAAGATTGGAGGAGGGCAGGTAGTGTTGAGGAAACAGGTAGGATGCAGAAGGACTTTGACAGATTAGGAGAATGGGCAAGAAAGCGGCAAATGAAATATAATATTGGAAAATGCACGATCATGAACTTTGGTTGTAGAAATAAATGTGCGGACTATTTTCTAAACAGGAAAATATCCAAAAATCTGAGATGCAAAGGGTCTTGGTAGTCCTTGTGCAGAACTCCCTAAAGGCTGATTTGCAGGTTGAGTCAGTAGTGAGGAAGACAAACGCAAAGTTGGCATTCATTTCAAGAGGTCTAGAATACAGAAGCAGGGATGTGATGCTGAGGCTTTATAAGGCACTGGTGAGGGCTCACTTTGAGTATTGTGTACAGTTTTGGTCTCCGCATCTTAGAAGAGATTTGCTGGCATTGGAGAGGGTTCAGAGGAGGTTCACAAGGATGATTCCAGGAATGAAAGGGTTATCATACGAGGAACTTTTGATGGCTCTGAGTCTGTACTCACTGGAATTCAGAAGGTTGAGGGGGGATCTCATTGAAACCTTTCAAATGTTGAAAGGCCTAGACAAAGTAGATGTGGAAATGATGTTTCCCATGGTGGGAGAGTCCAGGACAAGAGGGCACAGCCTTAGGTTGCAGGGGTGTCCAATCAAAACAGATGTGGAAACATTTCTTTAGGGTGGTGAATTCGTGGAATTTGTTGCCATGTGCAGCTGTGGAGGCCAGATCGTTAGGTGTATTTAAGGCAGAGATTGATAGGTTCTTGATTGGAGATGGCATCAAATGTTACAGGGAGAAGGCAGGAAATGGGGTTGAGGAGGGGGAAAAAAAAGGGTCAGCCATAATTGAATGGCGGAGCAGACTCGGTGGGCCAAATGGCCTATTTCTGCTCCTATGTCTTATGGTCTTACAGGTTGTGGTAGTTGTCAAGAACGCAATGGTTGAAGGGAAGTAATGGTTCTTGAACCTGGTGGGTGGGACTTGGCTTCTGTACCATCTTCCGGATGGTAGGTGTGAGAAGATGGCCTGGCCCAGATAAAGCATACCCTTTAATGCTATGTATTGTCGCATAGCAATACCTAAGCAATAAAACAGTGTTTGCTCCACTTTTGACAGAACTTTTGATTTATAACTCCATTAGCTTAAAGAGCAGAAATAGGCCATTCCAACATCAGATTCCTTCTGTAGCACTTTGCCACTTCCAGCTTCTCACTTCTCCACCCACCTACCTTCCCCCTCACCTAGTATACCTATCACCTTGTACTCCTTCCCCTCCCCCCACCTTCTTATTCTGGCTTCTTCCCCCTTCCTCCAGTCCTGATGAAGGGTCTCGGCCTGAAATATTCCTCTCCATAGATGCTGCCTGACTTGCTGAGTTCCTCTGACATTTTGTGCATGTTTTATTAGGTATTTAGTGTTTTGAATTGTTCTTTTATTATTTGGAGGAAGGTCTATTGGAGTCCTTTTTATTTCATAAAATTCTATCCGCTTATTTCTTTAGATGGTTCAACCAGAAGGAACAAAGCATTGTAGACTCTGCAACTGCTGCATGGAGAACTTCGATCACCACTGTCTCTTCCTGATGAAATGTGTCGCAAAAAAAAATCAGAGACTCTTCATTCTGTTCCTGCTGGAGATCATCACATCTCACTTGACCTTCATAACATCAAGTCTGTACTCCTTATACCTTTGGTATGGACTGAACTTTGAGGTGTTTCCAAAAGTCTTCAACGATCAGCCTTGGGTGATGGGACTGGCACTAATGAACATCGCCACTGTCTTGTGGGAGTTGGTCTTGCTAAAGAGTCAGCTGGCGGCAGTCGCTGTTAACTCCACTACGACATGCAGGGATAGGGTGGACAGCAAGGCCTCTACATGGAGACACCTTTTGAGAAACGTCACGGTCTTCCTCGTCCTAGGCAAGAGGCCCCAGAGCAGCAGCAAAATTCTCTCATCCCAGTTTTAGACAGCTGAATCCAAGTGTATCTTAAGGGAGAGGGGTGGAGACCAAGGCTGAATGATACAAGTGGTGATGCTGACTAAGAGAGGGAGGTGAACCACAGCTGATCTATCTGGGCATGGTATAAAAGAGAAAGAAAGGAAAAGGCAGCAAAAACTTTTTGGAACACTCGTATGTTCTTGAGAATGATCCTAGGAATGAAAAAGTTCATGCATGAGGAGTGTTTGATGGCTCAAAGCTAGCACTTGAAGTTTAGAAGAATGTGGAGGGATTTCATTGAAACCTATCAAATTTTGAAAGGCCGAGATAGAGTGTATGTGGAGAGAATGTTTCCTATAATGTGGGAGTCTAGAGCCAGAGGGCACAGCCTGAGAATAAAAGGACCTCCCTTTAGAACAGAAATGAGGAGGAATTTATTTCAGCCAGAGGATAGTGAATCCGATGGCTGTGGAGGCCAAGTGATAGAGTATATTTAAAGTGGAGGGTTGATAGGTTCTTGATTAGTAAGGATGTCAAAGGTTACGGGTAGAAAGCAGGATAATAAGGTTGAGAGAAATAATTAATCATCCATGATAAAATGACAGAGCAGACTTTATGAGCTAAATTGCCTAATTCTGCTCCTATGTCTTGTGCCCTTATGACATAGATTCAATGAGCTGATTGGCTGCCTATATCAGCTCTCAGTACAATCCCATCAACCCTTCTTTATTCTCTTTCCTGTCACACATATGCTACCTGTTCCGGATCCTCCTCCAACACAACTACACGAGGGATAATTTGCAGCGGCTAACAAACCATCAAGCTTACACAATAGATCAGAGATTCCTAACCTTTATTATGCTGTGGACCAATGCCATTAAGCAAGGGGTCCATGGACCCCAGGTTGAGAACCCCTATTGTAGATGTTGAAACTGAAGTACAAACAGAGCTCGTGTGCAGGTGGCACAGTAGTATTGTAGTTAGTGTAATGTTTCACAACACTAGCGACCCAGATACAATTCCCGCCACTGTTTATACATTCTCCCCATGATGGGCATGAGTTTCCTCCGGGTGCTCTGGTTGCTTCCCACATTCCAAAGACATGCAGGTTGGTAGGTTAATTGGTCACGTGGGTGTAGCTGAGCAGCATAGGCTCACTGGGCCAGAAAGCCTGTTATTGTGCTGTCTCTAAATAATTATAAAATAACTCAGGAAATCAGGCAGAACCTCATGTTGGTCTCCTTTGCTCCAGTGAGATGGTGCAAAGAGGGAGAGTCACCATTTCAGATATTTGGTTGTCTGGCATATCCAACAATGACAGGAAAACCATGTGGGAGACTTTTTCAAGAGGAAAAGCAATTGCACTGGGGCAGTTCCTCTCTCTTGACTTTGGAGATCCCGGTCCAGTGCTATGAGTAGTTGTCATGAACTGGGGTAATCCCTAGTTACCTTGATTTTTCTGGGCCTCATCCTGTCCTTTGCTCTCCACAGAGCATTGCCAAGCCACCTTCTTGGCTGTTGTATCTCACTTCAGTCCTCTGAAGCTTACTTTGCATGCTAGGACAGGCATGTCCCTTTTTCACCAGGGTATGACACCCACTGTCCACCTTCACCTGGTTTAGCCCATCTGTTGAAGCGGTGTTGCATGAAAACAGCTACTTGGAGCCACAGGTGAGAGTGGAGTGTCCAGTGGGTGAATGAGCTGTCCCAGAATGGACACGACAAGCCCTTCCACCAGTGGCGGTACTCCTCCATGGACACTCCATACACCCCTTAGGTAGACGATCTTTCATCCAGAATGGCCATTTGTAAAACAAGCTGTAAAGGCTGTTTCTCTGAAATTGTTGAATTCACTGCTAGGTCCTGAGGGTTGTTCGTTAGGCTGAAGTCAGAGTGGAAGAGAGGTAAAGTGGCAGCAACTGGAACACTCAAGCAGACTGAAGGCAGGGACTCTCTCACGTGTCTCATGGTCTGTGTTTAGCTTCTCCACTGTGGAGGAGACCACACTGTTAGCACTAAACATACACTCAGTGGCCACCTGTACACTGCTCATTAATGCAGATATCAGCCAAACATGTAGCAGCAACTCAATGCATTAAAGCATGCAGGCTCGGTCAAGAGGTTCAGTTGTTGTTCAGACCAAACATCAGAATGGGGATGAAATGTGATCTAAGTGACTTTGACAGTGAATGATTGTTGGTGCCAGATGGGTTGGTTTGAGTATCTCAGAATCTGTTGATTTCCTGGGATTTTCACTCACAACAGTCTAGAGTTTACAGAGAATGGTGTGGAAAACAAAACAAAAAAAAATCCAGTGAGTTGTGCGCAAAAACAATTGTTATTGAGAGAGGTCAGAGGAGAATGGCCAGAATGGTTCAATCTGGAATGGCCAGGATGGTCTACAGCAGCAGAAGACCATGAACATACACTCATTTGGCCACTTTATTAGGTACAGGAGGTACCCAATAAAGTGTCCACTAAGTGTAGACTGGAATGGGTAGAACTGAGTGGCTGTTTCACCTAAAAGGAGCGCTTCTGTTCCTGGGGAGAGAAGAGGTCAAAGGCCAGGTGTTGCACCTCTGTGAAGAAACTGTGAGAAGAGGAACCGATGTGGGTGAGGATGGAGTTGGACCAGAGCACCAGGAAGGGATGTCCCATTTCACTAGTGCTTGTTCCAATGTTTTCACACAGGTGCTCTCTGCATTGCTTACTGTCTTCCAGCCACAGCTCTCAGAAATCATGTAGGCCCTATCCATCACAACTGTTGTTCCTCCAACTACTGTCTGGTCAGACATCAGTTGAGTGTTATGTGATCCTACAACCCAGGGAATAAAGTCTAACTATTCAAACTTTCCCTATACTTCAGGTCATCAAGTTCCAGAAAAATCCTTATAAATTTACTCTTCACTTTTTCAATCATACCGGTATCTTTCTGTAGGTAGGTGACCAGAGCTGCAAACAATAGTCCAAATCCTAACTCCTGTATTCAATACTTTATGTATTTAGGTCAAGTGGTTGATATGTGTTTATCAGTCAACACCGAGACCCAATTACTTCATTATTTAATTTCATTCTCTTTCACGTGAGCCGGTTTTATACATTGTCCATTTTTGTTTTACTGAAAAGAACCAGTGAAGGAAGAATGCAAAAAGCCTCCTTGTATTTACCCTTTCTACTGTATACACCCCATAATTTTGTATACCTTCATCAAATCTCCCCTCTCCTAAGCTCCAGGGAATGAAGTCCTAATCTATTCAAACTTTTCCTATAACTCAAGACCTAAAGTCCTGGCAATGTCCTTGTAAAATTTTCTCTGTACTCTCTCAATCTTATTGGTATCTTTCCTGTAGGTAGGTGACCAAAACTTGACATGGATGTATAGTAAACACAAAGTAACATAGTCATGAAATGCAGCACTGTAGGAAACACTCAGCAGGTCTGCTTGGGCTGGTGGACTGAAAACCGGAGACAATATTACAAATGGATGACCCAGAAAAGAGGCCAGTTCTGATGCACATACAGCAATGACCTCACAGTCATTATCAGGTTTAATATAACTGGCATATGTTGTGAATTTTTTTATTTAATGGTAACAGTACAGTGCAATGCATAATAATAAACTATATTACAATAAGAAATATATTTTTAAAAATTAAGTAGTGGATAAAGAGCAAAAATTTAGTGAGATAGTGTACATGGTTTCATTGTCCATTCAGAAATCTGATGGTGGAAGGGTAGAAGTAGTTTCTAAAATGTTGAATGTCTTCAGGCTCCTGTACCATCTCCCTGATGGTAGCAACGAGAAAAAGCCATGTCCTGGATGATGGGAGGGGAGGGGATCCTTAATGATGGATTCCACCTTTTTGAGGCATCATCTTTTGAAGATGTCCCCAGTGCTGGGGAGGCTAGTAAGGACACCTCACTCTTACGTTGTAGGATTCAATATTGAGTCTGAAAGGCTGAATATGTCTGTTACATATCTACAGGGTAGGTACAACAGAGTAGTATGACTAAATGTTTTTACTGAGTCATATTAGTAACGGTATGCACCTTGCAACTTACTATGTGGGAGCTATGAACAAGGCCTGCCAAGATAAAAGACATGCCTATGCCCAATAGAGTGTGTCTCCTACATGTAGGAGGCCAAATTGATTCACTGTTGTATCGATGTGATATAGTAGTGTCCAGACAGATGCTCCTGATATCAGGCCTGTTAGAATCATGGTACAGATGGATGGATCAGACTGGAAATGGGTTAATGATTCAAAGCAACTTACAACTAGAAACAAGGCGTACACCTGCAGACTGAACATCGGTGCTTCTCAATGTGCTCACCCAATAAGGGTTTGCTTTATCCAATGTAGAGGAAAGCACATTGTGAGCACCAAGTACAGTAGAAGTCCAGTTGCTTAATGTGGGGAAATGACATCAGGAGGGTGTTCATGGGGGAGATGAAAGGTAGATGTTGCCAGTGATGGAGTCTCATTGAAAGTGGTGCAAACTGCAAGGAGATTCAGGAAGTTATTACTCCTCACCCATCAGGCTCTTGAACCAAAACAGATAACTTCACTCACTCCATCACTGAACTGTTCCCACAATATTTATTGCTTAATTATTATTTTCTTTTTGTATTGCAATTTATTGTCTTATGCACGTTGGTTGTTTGTCCGGCTTGATGGGTGCCCTCTTATATTCTACTGTTTCTGTGTAATTACTGTAAATGCCCACAAGAAAATGCATCTCAGGATTGTAGATGGTGACATGTATTTTGATAATAAATTTACTTTGAACATCCCTTTAATGTGATGCTTGAGAGACTGCATTATCCACATTTGCCTTAACACATATGTACTTTGATAGTATTATTACTTCAAACAGTAAATGATCTATTGAATACTGAGGTTGGTGGGTTTTGGAGGGCTAGAGGAACTCCATCCTTACAAATGGAAAGAGAGCGTGTGCAGAGATGAAGGAAAGAGATATAGATAGATAGATACTTTATTCATCCCCATGGGGAAATTCAACTTTTTTCCAATGTCCCATACACTTGTAGCAAAACTAATTACATACAATACTTAACTCAGTAAAAAATATGATATGCATCTAAATCACTATCTCAAAAAGCATTAATAATAGCTTTTAAAAAGTTCTTAAGTCCTGGCGGTTGAATTGTAAAGCCTAATGGCATTGGGGAGTATTGACCTCTTCATCCTGTCTGAGGAGCATTGCATCGATAGTAACCTGTCGCTGAAACTGCTTCTCTGTCTCTGGATGGTGCTATGTAGAGGATGTTCAGAGTTTTCCATAATTGACCGTAGCCTACTCAGCGCCCTTCGCTCAGCTACCGATGTTAAACTCTCCAGTACTTTGCCCACGACAGAGCCCGCCTTCCTTACCAGCTTATTAAGACGTGAGGCGTCCCTCTTCTTAATGCTTCCTCCCCAACACGCCACCACAAAGAAGAGGGCGTTCTCCTTTGCAAGACTGTTCATGATTATAGTGTATAAGCGAGGGTGGAGTGGCATGGGAGAGATGCAGGACAGGTGGCAGAGGAGTGCCGTGGGTTGGGGGGGGGGGGGGGTGATGTGAGTGCAGACATAACCAGTCCTGAAACAGTATACAAGGTCATTTGATTCTAAACAATAGGTTTATTGACCATTACAGAATGTTTCTCTGGTGTCTCCCTCTCCTCTCCTCTTCTGTGATTCCCCTTCTCCCTGCCTGCTTCACAATCTGTCCACAATACACCCATATCAGAATCAGGTTTATCATCATTGACATATGTCACAAAATGTTTTTGAAATGGGGCAGCAATACATAAAATTACTACAGTACTGTTTAGAAGTCTTGGGCACACCAAGATAGAGACATATCCAAGACTTTTGCCCAGTACTGTACTGGGCACGTATTAGTCATTTGCTGTCATGGGCTGGCTCAGACTGTAATAAAAATCACATTCAGCAATTATAAACAAAATTATAAAAAATAAAGTAGATACAGAATAAAATGGCAATACATAAATGCCAGCATGTATTTACAATGTAAACAGCTTTATAAAAAGTGGTTTAAAGTGTTTACAGTGCAGAGATGGGGTAATAGAGGTGTGGGGGGGGGGGCTGGGTGGAATGGTTTTTAATATATTTATTACAAGTTATATATTGCACTGTACCATTGCTGTAAACCAAAATTTCACATCTATCAATGATCAAAACCTGATTCTGATAGACAGGTGAAAGAGGGGGAGAATGGGGGTGATATAAGCTGGGGAGTGATGGGTGGAAGAAACCCAGTAACTTGACACTTTTGTCATATTTGTTAGATGACCCCAGGGCCTGCGTGGAAGTCCCTGCTGCAGCTGTGTTTGGGGCTGTACAGTATTGCATTGCAATGCTACCCTCTAGTGGGCTGATCACAAAATATTTGAGCACCATCTTTCAAGCACATTTCTTAAGCCATAGCCTGACCTTTCCCCCTCACTTCCCATAGGAACCTGAGATACATCTCACCTGAGGCCTCTAATGGGTCAGGGTCAACCAAGGATGTTGCATCCTAGCTGTATAGATATGTAAGCCACGGCAGTACGATATCGAGAACAAGCAGAAGGCTCCCTCTCTCCATGCAGCTGATGAACCCAAAGGAACAGCAGACTGATACGGTTTAGCACCAGAGTTGCAGTTGCCGCCATTCAGTGTTGAACTCGACGTAGGACTGCCTTAGGGACACCAGTTCCAGACTTTTCCCTCAGAGTTTACACTCAAAGCCTTCCCCATGAAGCTGCAAGGCTGCAGAGGTTTGAGATCAGTTTTCCTTCTCCTTGATGAGCTGCCAATGAGCCCCAACTGCCCAAAGCAACTGGTTTTAAGGCACCAGTAACCCACCTTTGACTCTCCCTCTGTCCGTAGAAACAGTGCAGCAGGCTTAGTAGCTAAGCCACACGTGAAGGTCATGAGCTGGACTTGGTTGGCAGATGCTATTCGAGATACACACCATTGGAAGCTCTCACTTAACCCCATAAAGACTCCTGATTAATTGTAACCCATTTTAGAAATTCATCAAACCCTCCGCATTTCCTTAAGAAATACAAATGAGAAGTGTATTCATTTAAGACTATTATTAACCTTTGGTTTCAGGCAGATTGGCAAGGGATGGGACACAAGTGGGGAGTGGTGTCAAATTCAGAATATAAACCAAGTTTTCCCCCTCCCCAACCATTTCAACAAAAAGTGTCAGCACCCGCCACCCCTCAAGCAACACAAAACACCCAGAGAGAGACTATGAGTTGCAGTGAACACAACCTATTGTTTACCCAACACAAGTAACATGGCACAAGTACAGAGAGATATCACCCATTTTCACAGTGACTGCCACTGTTACAATGTCAGTCAGCCCATCAGGTCTGGAGTCAGGCAGGGCTGCCCTCTCTCCCGTCTTGTTCGTGTGCTGCATAGAACCCTTTGCCGAAGCCATCAGGAGGGATGGGGGCATAAGGGGGGTGACGCTGCCAGGCAGTGGAGGGACACAAGTCAAAACCTCCCTGTACATGGACGATGTCACCGTCTTCTGCTCTGATCCGAGGTCAGTTCACAGGCTGATCAGCATCTGCGAACAGTTCGAGCAGGCGTCGGGGGCCAGGGTCAACCGCACGAAGAGCGAAGCTATGCTCTTCGGCAACTGGCCTGACCGATCCAGCGTCCCCTTCACCATCAGAGCTGATCACCTGAAGGTGTTGGGGATCTGGTTCGGAGGGGCCGAGGCGTGCAACAAGAACTGGCGGGAGCAGAATGCCAAGGTCAAAGAGAAACTGGGACTGTGGGGAGGGCGCTCCCTTTTGATAGCGGGCAAGAACCTGGTCATCAGGTGTGAGGTGCTCTCAGGGCTGCTGTACTTGGCGCAGGTGTGGCCAGTCCCCCCCTCCTTCAGCTCGGAAATCACCCGAGCCGTCTTCAGATTCGTCTGGGGATCCAAGATGGAGCGGGTCAGACGGACCACCATGCACAAGTCCCTGGACAATGGGGGAAAAAATGTCCCCAATGTCACCCTCACCCTGATGGCCAGCTTCGTGTGTGGCTGCATCAGGCTGTGTGTGGATCCCAGGTATGTGGGCACCAAGTACCACTATGAGCCCAGGTTCTATCTGTCGTCCTGGCTACAAAGAATGGGTCTGGCCCCTTTCCCGCGCAACACCCGTCAGCTGGTCGTTGCCGCCATACCTGTCCTTCATAGAGAAGTTCTTTCAGGTCAACGCCTTTGACCACAGGGTCATCAGGCAGTGGTCAGCACGCAAGGTCCTGCAGACACTGCAGAAGGACATGATGGACACAGTGTGGTGGTTCCCTGAGCAGATAGTCCAGTTCATCTGGCAAAATGCCACATCGCCAGACCTCACCAAAAGGCACCAAGACCTCGCCTGGCTAGCGGTGAGAGGGGTCCTCCTAGTCTGATCCTTCCTGTACGCCCGGAACATCGTCTCCACACCCCTCTGCCCACGGGAGGACTCTTCGCACACTGTGGGTTCGTGGAGAAGGTGTGGAGGAGGATGGAAGGGGCAGTGTCGAGGTTCATCCCCAGCAGCTGCACGACAGAGGACTCTGATCTACGAGCTGTTCCCGGGGACGCACACCGAGACCAACATCCGGTGCTGCTGGCAGATCATCAACTCGGTCAAAGACGTTTTTTGGTCGGCCCAAAACTTGATGGTCTACCAGCACACGGAGATGTCCGTGGGGGGAATGCTGCCGACTGGCACATTCTCGGCTGCAGGAGTACGTGCTGAGGGACGCACTCAAACTCGGTGCAGCCACCGCAAGAGCCCGGTGGGGAAGGACCACAGTCTAGGGTCCTTCTCCCATGGGAGTTGAGGGGTGGGGGGGGTTGGAGGTATACCCCCTGAATGTAAATATGAAAGAACAAAGTGCCACATTAGAACTTTGAAAATGTAAAGACAGTAATGGTACCAACTGTAAAGAATTTAAAGTCTTTGAATGGTTATTGTATATAATTTTATTTTGGAATAAAGTATATTTCGTTTAATAAAAAAATTACATTTTCATACAGCTGTTGCAGCGAAATCCTGATGTTCCATCTCCTGCGATGCCTCAGCAAGAAACACTGGCCTGAAACTGGTCACCCACAGGACTGCACCCCCGGATGCGCCATCCTTCAAGTCTAACTTCTCCTTGGACTTGAAGGCAATTCGATGTGGCAGAATCAAAGGTGAGGCAGCAGGCCCTTCACAGAGAACGAGGAAGACCCAAGACTCAATCGATTTAAGTGCCAGGCTGAGTCGAGGTGAGGCAACAGGCCCGCCACCGAAAACAAGGAAGACCTGAGGTTCGATCAATTTAGGTGCCAGGTTGAATCGAGGCAGCGATTCCGAGCCTACTGAAGCAACTGAACCTGATGCCAGAGGCAAGGAATGGGCCAGCTCAGCTCGTTGCTCCACCATGTTTACTCGGCTCTGAGCTGAACTATGAGTCTTGGATTCTCTTGGTGGACTTCAGTTCAGAAGCTATTTTGCTTACAGTGATTGTTTGCATTTTTTCTTTCTTTTTCTCTGCACATTAGGTGTTTGACCATCTTTCTTATGGGTTTCTTTGTTTCATGGCTGCCTGGTAGAAAACAAATCTCAAGACTGTATAATGCATACATACTTTGATAATAAATGTACTTTGAACTTTAACAGGCAGGACCAATGTTCCAGGAGAACATTATGGCAGCTCTCGGGATCGCTTGGAAAGCCCTTCCTATGAATCCATATGGATAGAACAAATACAAAAAGGGGTGATCACTGTGGGCTGGGTTTATATTCTACCCTCCTCCACCAAGCAGTCAGTGGGAGCAGCAACATAACAGGGTGATTGACAGATTATTAGCCTCCCTATATTGACCAGGATGTCTTACTGTAAGGGGAAGGATTTGTAAAGTACATTCAGATCATCAAGATCCAAGATTGTTTATTGTCATTCATCAGTACACAAATGTAAAGAACAGAGTAATTGTTACCCTGGATCCGATGCAACACAAGAAAACCCTGAGTTAAAGAACACAATAATAATTAAAAAAACAAATACATAAGATAGCTTACAATTAACGTATATATGTCCATAAGATGATGCTGGACACAGAAGTGTCTGTACATAAGGTGAATGACAGGAAATGATAAAGGTTGTTGGGGTGTGGAGGGTGGAGGTTAGGGAAAGTTACATAAAGAACATAATAAATATAAAAGCAATTTTATAAAACAATGTACAAGTAATTTGAGTGAGGCCATAAATACACAGATTAGCTGACATACGGAAACTGATTATATGTACATAAGTGACACTAGGTGCAGGTGTATCTATAGTGGTGACTGACAGGAAATGATAGTATGACAAAGTGACACTTGACAAGAGGAACAATTCTAGGTCATACAATTTACAATGACCAATTAACCTACTAACCAGTACATCTTTAGACCGTGGGAGGAAATCTGAGCACCCAGAAGAAACCAATGCAGTCTCGGGAAGAACATACAAACTTTCTTACAGAGGACACCAGAAATGAATCCCACATGCAGGTAAAACAACATGCAACGAGTGAAAGAGATGGTGAGAGATCAGAGTCCTGGCTGAAAGACAAGGATGGCAAGATTAGGAAACCCCAGGTGACAAGATGTTGTGGAGTTGAAGAAAAAAGCAGAGTCATAAGCAACACCGTGGGAGTATCCCTATAGTACAGGGGAGTGTTTACAAAACAAATAGTGTTCAAATAAAAGGCCATGACACAAGGTTAATTCTATCTCAAGGAATTCCATAAATAAAGCAGCCAGGGAGAGGGAGAGTTTCTTTTGGGACAGCTTGTGGAGCCCGGAAATGTGAGCAAGAATTTATGAACTTCCATGAACATGAATGGGAAACACTCAGGAGATGGGCCAAGTGGAACAGGCTCAGGAAGGCACCTTAGTGAGTATTCAAAAGTTAAGCCAAAGGGCCTGTTTCCCTGCTCTATGACTCTTTCCAGAATCTGCTGCAATTTGCAAACTCACATTAAGTCCTGTTGTTAGCTTCTCAGCCCCAGAGAATAGCTTTATCTTTTTCGACATTCTTCTTTCTATATCTCTGCAAGGCAAGAACAATCCAAGGATCTACGATTTCTCCTACTATTCACACAACATTGTGTCTGATACAATATACCTCTCTACAACTCCAATACCTTCCTTGTTCAGTGTCTCAGACTGGGTAAATTCCAAATGTATATCTAACAAGTTTTACACACGTCAGTTGGTGAAGGCTTACTGGACATCGTCTGTCAGCAGGCTGGACCCATCGGATGAGCGTACGAGTTGGACCATGCATTGTGCGCAGTGATTCGTAGAAGGTTCAAATGTTACCGGTGTCTGCGTAGTGCTGCATTCTTTCTGCTAGGGCAGAATACCAATTGTTTTGCATCTGTCTCAGTTTGGCTTGGATGATGCTGCATGCAGCTCTGTATTCTGCCTTGGCCACTTGGTCGTTGGGTCTAGACAGCACCACTTGATGGTAGGAGCGTTTCTTCTGGAACAGATTCTGGATTTCAATGTTGTTTTCATCAAACCAGGCTTTGTTTGTTCTTGAAGAGTACCCAACTACCTCGACAGCCGCATCTTGGATACCAGTCTTCATGTGCTCCCATTTCTTTTGTGTGTCATAGAGTCTGCAGTTGGGGTGTCTTTGCAGTCCAGCCTCCCCCTTAACTTGATCTGGAATGCATCACTGAGGCCAAAGAGCTCATCCACCTGGAGTCTCTTCAACCATGGTCGCCTTTTCCTTATCGCTGGCTTGATAGCCAGTCTAACTTCCACCCTGACCAGTTTCTGATCCGTATAGCACTCTGGTCTGCAGAACACCCAACACACCTTTTTGGCGCACAGAATGTGGTCCAGTAGGTACTGATGTTTCAGGTCATCTTGAACCTGGCTTTCTGTTGACACAGTGTATTTGTTATAACCAGGCCTAATACTGTGCAGAGCTCCAGGAGCATCCACCCGTTGTCACTGCAGTTTCTGCCACCGTGATGACCCAAGACTCCCTGGCATACCTTGAAGTCACCTAGGACTATGATCTTGTCTGCCCTGTTTGTTTCCAATAGGAGGGACTTCAGTTCCCCATATAATGCCTCTTTGACAGCAAGGTCTGCCTGCAGTGTGGGCATAGACGCTTACAAGGGTGACAAATGGGTTGTGTTGCAGGAGTCACAGGGACACAAGTCGATCCAAGTGTCCGACCAATAGGCTTTGAAGCTTATTGAAGATGGTACTTTTGATCATGAAGATGAGACATTTCCAATTCCTGAGAGTGTTCTCGATGCTGCTTCTGCCTGACCAGAAGAGTGTGTGGCCTACACCATGCTCTGTCAAAGATCCTACAAAATATACTTGGCTTACAGCAGCGATATCAATATCCAGCCAAGCTAGTTCTCGTGCCACAAGCGCTGAGCACCTTTGGTGTCAGTCACCTCCTGTGGAGTCTTGCAACGTGCGTACATTCCAGAAGGCGATTTTGAGATATGTTGACTTCCTTGATAGAAAGCGATTGTGAGGTGATGGACAGAGCACCACGAGAACCTTTTCGGGAATAATCATCAAGAACAAGCAGCACCCATTGGAATGATCCCCCAGAATGCGGTCAGGCTTAAGCTTGATGGCCAGTCAACTTTGGACAAGGCCAAAGCCGCTATTTCCAAGCTGATATGCCACAAAGCCCCAGGCATTAATGGGATCCCAATAGAAGCATATAAAATGGGCGGAGACATTCTCCTGAGCAAACTCACAAACTTGTTCACACTGTTGGGAGAAAGATTCAGTCCAAAACGATGCTGTAATTGTCTCCCTGTACAAGAATAAAGGGGAGAAATTCGATTGCTCAAACTACAGAGGCACTACCCTACTGTCCACCACCAGGATGGTTCTTACCAGAACTCTCTTGGCCAGTCATCCCTACCATTGCCAAAGGCAACTTCAGAGAGTCAGTGCGGATTCAGTGTGAACAGAACATGGGACTGTACGCAGTGTTCATTAACCTGGAAATGGGCTTTGATGCAGTCAGCCGTGATGGTCACTGGAAGATTCTGTCGATGTTCAGCTATCCCCCAAAATTCCTCACCATCCTACAGCAGCTCCATGAAGGCCAAAGTGATCAGGTTAAACAAAGCAGCGAGCTGTCTGACCCATTCGCTGTCAGTATTGGCATGAAACAAGGCTGTACTTTGGCATCAACACTCTTTGCCATGATGCCATGGAAAGCAAAACAAACCACCTCAAAGAGCATTAATGAAAATATCTTCAACCTCCGTCACCTTCTCGCCCAAACAAAAACCCTGTAAGAGCCTATTCTCAGGCTGCTATGCAGATGACTATGCTCTTCTCACACAAAGGACGTGCTACAGACTGCAGTCACTCATTTCACCAAGGCTGTAAGGGCTTTTGAACAGTCAGTCTGAAGAAAACAATGATCCTCCATCCGAAGCCCCTTCGTGGCATTTACAACCACCTCGGATCACCATTGACAACCACCTTCTCACCATGGCTGAGCCATTCACCTACCTGGGCAACGTAATCTCCAATGACACCACAGTAGTAAAGGATGTTGACAATCGACTAGCCAGAGCCAGCAGAGCCTTCAGGCACCTCCAGAAACGTGTGTGGCAGAGCACCGGCTGTGTTTGTCCACAAAAATCCAGGTCACAACACTCTGTACAGCTCCAAAGTCTGGGTCTTGTACCACAGGGAAACTCAGTTGCTCGAGCACTTACATCAGCACTGCCTCCACTCCATCATGGGTATCAGCCGTCAGGATTGTGGCTCCAACAACGGGGTCCTGGAGAAGGCTCAACTCCGAAGCATTGAAGACACTTTGCTGATCAAGCAGCTCCGCTGGTCAGGCCACGTGTCCCGCACGGACAACTCCAGGTTACCGAAAGCAGACCTCTACGGAAAACTCTCTGAGCAAGAGACATCATGGTGCTCCGTGTAAGAGGTACAAAGACCAACTTAAGTGGCAGCTCCCTCAGGCAAATATCAAAGTCAACAAGTGGCAGCAGTTGTCTTGTGACAGAAACTGCTGGAGAACACTGATCCACAGCATAGCCAACAATTTTGAGGAATCCAGAAGAGCAACTGCTGAAGAGACACAGGAAGGATCCTACTACCCAAGCGCCCACATCCCAGCTGTTCCCCTGTCCTCACTGCGTCAGAGTCTGCAGATCCAGAATTGGTCTCTACAGTCACCAACCATCGTGCCATGGCTCCCAAGGACTCTTCTTCCCTCCTGATCTTCACAAGCAAAAACCAGCCATCAGTGGGCATTATACTCTGACATCCTTCTAAAATGTGAGTGACTAGCAGTGTTTTAATGCTCGGCTTCCTTCAAATGTATCAAAACCTTTAAGCAGTTAACACCAACCCATCAGCAGCACCGACCTTCTGCCGTAAAGTCAAATCAACCCATCAGAGCCCCCCTCCGACCTCCTGCCGTAAATGCGGGAGGCGGTAGAGGCTAAGTGTCGCGAAACGAGCGGTCAAACCGCCGCTATGGCGGGTCGCCGGCAGCTGCCGCTGTCCCTCCTGATACTGCTCCTGACCCCGGTGGGCGGCCAGCGAGAGGCCGAGCCGTTCCAGCCGGCGTCGGCGCTCTCCCAGTTCGAGTTCAGGACGGCGAGGAGCGGTTACAGCCCGGACGCCGATATGCCGCTGTTGGTGTGGTGGAGCGAGCAGCTCTTCCCTCACTTCCCTCGCCGCCGCCAGCGCATCGATTGCGCCGCCGGCTCCTGCCTCAGCACCAGCCGGCGCCGCGCCGCCCCCGCCGCCGACGCTCTCATTTTCTACGGCACCGATTTCCGAGCGTACGAGGCGCCGCTACCGCGGCCGGCCCGCCAGGCCTGGGCCCTCTTCCATGAGGAGTCGCCCATGAACAACTACCTGCTGTCGCACGCCGCCGGCATCCGCCTCTTCAACTACACGGCCACCTTCCGCCGCAACTCTGACTACCCGCTCGCCCTGCAGTGGCTGCCCAGCCTCGACTATCTGCTCAGACCGCCACTGCCCCTCGCCCAGAAAGGCCGAGGCCGCGCACCCGTCCTCTACCTACAATCCCACTGCGAGGTCGCCTCCGACAGGGACCGCTACGTCCGCCGCCTCATGGAGCACCTACAGGTGGGCGGGGCGGGGCTCGGAGGGAGGAGGAGGGGTGTGTATGTTAATTGAGGGGCGGGACTCGGAGGGAGGAGGAGGGACAGGCATGGTAATTGAGGGGCGGGACTCGGAGGGAGGAGGAGGGGCAGGCATGGTAATTGAGGGGCGGGGCTCGGAGGGAGGAGGAGGGGCAGGCATGGTAATTGAGGGGCGGGGCTCAGAGGGAGGAGGAGGGGCAGGCATGGTAATTAGTGTAGTGGGCCCCGATGAAGAGGGTATGTATGTTAATTAAAGAGGCGGACCTGGCTGAAGGAGGAAGTGTGTGTATGTTGGTTAGACACCGTATCTACAGTCGGCCCTCCTTATCTGCGAGGGATTGGTTCTGGGACTCTAACAGTTACCAAAAAACACGGATGCTCAAGTCCCTTATTCAACCTGTTTCAATGCGGTGGACCTTGGGACCCAGAGGAATCCCAGACCTTATTTAATGTGTCTCAGTGCGGTGGACATTAGGACCCGGCAGTAGAGCTCTGAATCCACAGTGTTTCTGTTCATGAAAATAATCACGATCACGATTGAAGATAAAGTGGAAATAATAAAGCGATCGGAAAGGGGTGAAACACCATCAGTCATTGTAAAAGCTTTAGGCTACGTCGGTTAACGATCGGAACAATTTTAAAGGATAAAGTGAGAAAGGCCCTGCCCCGATGAAAGCAATTATTACTAAGCAACGCAGTGGTTTAATTATTGGGTTTTGGGGTTTTGAGTTTTTGATCCTCCACATCAACCCGGCATAAATGGAGAGCACACTCGATAGTGGTCTGTCACTGGATCGAACTTGGGAACTTCCATTCCCAAGCCCGGTGCTGAAACATACGTTCTTAAGTGTTTTATCTGCGTAGAAAGGTAAAATATATACTATATACTAAGACAAACGTTTAACTAACTGACACTAAATAATACCGGATGTACCTGTTCCGACTTACTTAATAAGAGAACTTCCGATTTTTTTCGATCATGATCCACGATAACCCACGCACATCCTCCCGTATACTTTAAATCATCTCTAGATTACTTATGATACCTAATACAATGTAAATACTATGTAAAATAGTTGTTATACTGCATTGTTTAGGGAATACTGACAAGAAAAAAGTCTACATGCTTGAACAAGTGCTGGAAGAGCACTTCCGGGTTTTCTCGATTCGCCGTTGGTTGAATTCGCGGATAAGGAGGGCCGAATGTACTTGAATACGTAAAAGTGTATGTTATTTACAGGCATGGGTGGGCCTGGCTGAATATGGAGGAGGGGTGTGCTTGTTAACTATAGGTGCAGGGGCTCATAGTCTAATGAGAGGAGGCTTATGTTAGTTGGGGTGGGAGCATACATGTTAATTACAGGAGCAGGCCCCAGGGTGATTAAGGTGCAATGTTAATGTGAATTACGGAGGTGGAGCCCTTAGCCATGAGGGGGTGATATTAATACAAAGAGAAGCATGTTAATTACAGATGCCAGATCCATAGGCTAATAGATGGGTGTTAATAGGAGCTGGGCATGCATGTTAATTACAGGAGGACGCCCAGAGCGATCGGGGATGGTAATGTGAATTTTGGAGGCAGGTTCACATATGCCAGTTAGAAAATGGGCTGTGTTAATAAGGGGAGGGGGCATGTGTGATCATTTGCGGGAGATTTGCCTGACAGAGGAGATGAGTTTGACAGGAACAGTTGAGTGGAATGACTGAGCCTGCTCTCAGACAGGAAGGGAGGGTGGGTGGAGATGGCAGGAAGCAATAAACAAGTTGGACATAGTGAATGGGGGGTAGTATTGGGTGATAGGAGTGGTACGGAAGAAGGCAAATGGTGGGTTTCTGGGAAACTGAATTTTGTAGTAGCTTATCATCCAGTGATGACTGCAATGCACAGGAATTACATGAAAGATGGAAGGCTGAGTTTAAGGTTTTGTTGAGTTTTGATTGCAGACCAGTTTCTGATATTAAACCAATTAGACTAAGAATTTGAAAACATCCTTGTGAGGTATTGTGAGTGCAAAACATTTAGGAGATGAGGCACACTTAGTGTTTTGTAAAGATAGTAAGCAATGTGAGAAAGCTTTAGGGGTAAAAGCTGTGGGAGGAAGGAAAGTAACGCCAAGAAATGATATTGAATGATACACAAAATGCTGGAGGAACTCAGCAGGCCAGGCAACAAGCTGTGAAAAGAGTAAACAGTTGATGTTTTGTTCCAAGACCCTTCATCAGTCTGGAGAAAAAAAATGAGAAGTCAGAGTAAGTAGGTGGGGGAAGAGGAAGAAAAAGTACAAGGTGATAGATGAAATGGGGCAGGGGAGATAGAGAGCTGGGAACTCGATAGGTGAAAGAGATAAAGGACTGGAGAGGAGGAATCTGATAGAGAACAGAAGACCATGGAAGAAAGGAAAGGGGAGGAGCACCAGAGGGAGTTGATGGGCAGGTAAGGAGATGAGGTGAGAGAAGAAAATGGGAATGATGAAGGAAGGGGGTCAATTACTGGAAGTTTGAGAAATCGATGTTCATGCCATCAGGTTAGAGGCTACCCAGACAGAATATAAGGTGTTTCTCCTCAACCCTGAGTGTGGCCTCATTGCAGCAGTAGAGGATGCCAATTGACATAACAGAATGGGAATGGGAAGTAGAATTAAAATGGATGGCCACTGGGAGATCCCTCTTTTTCTGGTGGACAGAGGATAGATGCTTGGCGAAGCAGTCTCCCAATCTACATCAGATCTCACTGATATACAGAGGGCCACACCGGGAGCACTGAACACAGTAAATGACCCCAACAGACTTACAGGTGAAGTGTCGCCTCACCTGGAGGGACTGTTTAGGGCCCTCAATTGTAGTGAGGGAGGAGGTGTAGGGGCAGATGTAGCACTTGTTCCACTTGCAAGGATAAGTGCCAGGAGGGAGATCAGTGGGAGGGATGAATGGACAAGGGAGTCACGTAGGGAGTGATTCCTGCGGAAGGCAGAAAGTGAGGTGCTCAGTGGTGAGATCCCACTGGAAATGGCAGAAGTGACGGAGAATGATGTGCTGGATGTGGAGGTTGATAGGGTGGTAGGTGAGAACAAGATAAACCCTATCCTTTGTGGGGTGGTGGGAGGATGGGGTGAGGGCAAATGTACACAAAACAGAAGAGATGTGAGGGCAGTGTTGATGGTGGTGGAAGGAAAGCCCCTTTCTTTGAAGAAGGAAGACAGCTCTTTAGTTGTGGAATGAAAAGCCTTATCCTGAGAGCAGATGCAGCAGAGATGAGGAACTGAGAGAAGGGGATGGATTTTTTACAAGTAACAGGGTTGGAAGAGGTATAGCCCAGGTAGCTGTGAGAGTCAGTGGGTTTATAATAGACATCAATAGATAAGCTCTCTCTGGAGACTGAGACAGGGAGATTGAGAAAGGGAGGGAGATGTCAGAAATGGACCATGTAAATTTGCAAGTGTAACTCTCCGTTCAGCTAGCAGCTTAGTCTAGGAGAAGACTGTCCCTGTCCTGGCCAAACTTGAGAAATCTTGTTTGGGTGGATGCTGCATGATGTGTTGCCCTGTTATAAATCAGTATCATGAAATAACAAACAGTGCACAACATGCAATTAAACGATTGAGCTTTATAATTCTTAATTTGGCTATAGGGTTAATAAAGAAAACAAAGAAGAAAAAGGGCCCATGCTCATGAAACAAACTAATGGGCAACATTGGAGCTGATGGTTTTCCCGTCTGTTCATTACACAAGTTTCAGTGCTGTCTGCCTCGTGTGGTGATACCATGGGTTGCAATTGTGCTTCTACGTTTATGGATTGGACTGTTGCATTTATGGACGTGGACTTTTTCAGACTTTCTGTTTTTAAATTCTGCATTTTTTCATTGCCCGTTCCTTTTTCATTTTGTTGTGCGAGGGGAGAGTGTTTGGGAATTAATGTTCTGTTGTGTTCTATCAAGGGGAGGGGTTGTTTTTTGGGGGGGTTCAATATTCCTGTTCCGCTTTGTCCTGGGGGAGAAGGGTTTTGGCAGTCGATGCCATTCTTTTTTGTGCCGGGGGCAGTTTGCTGTTTCTCTCTGAATGACTTTAATGTTTTGTCTTTTTTTTGTGGCTATCTGCAGATGGTAAGTTTCAGAGTTGCATAAGGATACATGCTTTGATAATAAATGAACCTTTGAAATCTTTAAATTTGAAGGCAAGGTGGAAGTTAAAGGTAAGGTTGATGAAGTTGACGAGGTCAGCGAAGGTGCACGAAACAGCTGGGGAGTAATACTTCCGTAGGCTTGGCACATAGACTGTTCCCCGTAGCCGACAAAAAAGCAGGAACCAATGTGAGTGCCCTTTTGTTTGAAGGAAGTGGGAGGGGCCAAAGGATAAATTATTGAGAGTGAGGACCCATTCTGTCAGATGGAGGAGAGTGGTGATAGAGGGGAACTGGTTGGGTGTTGTGTCCAAAAAGAAACAAAGAGCTCTGAGACCTCTCTGATCGGGGATGGAGGCATATGGAACCCGGACATTCATAGTGAACATAAGACAATCAGGCCCAGCTAGTTTGTGATTGAATGAGAATGGCTTTGGAGAGTAATCTCTGGAGTGCCTCTAGATGTATCCAAGCACCAAGTTTAAAAAATAATTTAGTCAGGGGAAAAGTTGCTAAATGTTTAAAAACATTTCATGGTGGAGTTAGAATAGATAGCTTATCATCATCGTCAAAAGCCTGTTACACTGCTGGTGTTTAGGGCAGCAGTGAAGATCCTCTATCTCTGTCTCTCTTTGGCCATCTTTTCTGTTGTGCCCCAGGTCTGGTTCAGGATCCTCATTTCTGCCTTTATAGTACGGCACCAAATTGTCTTTGGTCTTCCCACGTTCCTTCGCCCTTCAGAGGTCCAATGAAGTGCTGCCTTGATGATGGAGTTGGCCTGTCTTCTCATCACATGCCCAATCCATCTCTAATGTTTCCTCATGGTGGTTGTGGCCATGTCCTCTTGGTGACACTGAAAGAGAAGGGCATGGTTGGAATACAGATCTTCCAGAGGCTAATGGTGTAGAATGAATGAATGTGGCAAGGAAGTTCTCTGTCATACGGCAGCATTCTGAATTGTACAAGAGTGTGGACAGGACACAACTCTGGTACAGCTTCACCTTGGTGTGGGAGCTGTACTTGATTGATCCCCGTATGTTGCTCATTGATCTGAAGATGTTTGCAGCTTTGCTGAGTCTGCACTGAATGTTGTCCTTGGTCCTACCATCCTGTTGAATGATGCTGCCCGGATAGGTGAATCTGCAGATGCTGGGTAAGTCGACACCATATGCCTTGATGGGAGGAGGAGACTCTACATCAAGGGTCTGTAAAATCAAGATCTTCTAAAGTAGAGAATAGAGACCACCTAATGCCTGTCTAACCTTTCGCTGTTTGCCTCATTACCCAGTCAGTGACGAGGTTAAATAATATCACCAACATCACACAGCCTTGCCTGACACTTGTTTCAACTTCAAGGCTCAAATTGCAGTCATCAACTGTGCAGGTGAAATTGCATAGAAACTGTGGATAAGCTGGACAATTTTGGAAGGGATTCCATATTCCATATTGTCCTGTTTATTATTTATTGTAATGCCTGCACTGTTTTTGTATACTTTATGCAGTCCTGTGTAGGTCTGTAGTCTAGTGTAGCTTTCTCTGTGTTGTTTTTTTTACGTAGTTCAGTCTAGTTTTTGTACTGTGTCATGTAACACCATGGTCCTGAAAAACGTTGTCTCATTTTTACTATGTACTGTACCAGCAGTTATGGTCAAAATGACAATAGAAGTGACTTGACTTGACTTGTATGATCTAAGAATTCGTCAGAGGCTCTCCCTATAGATGCTATCAAAAGCCCTTTTGAAGTGCACAAAATTCACCGCTCTGCACTGTTGTATGGTGTTATGAAGAGTGAAGATCGGATCAGCACAGCCTCTTTGTCTCCTGAAGCCAGCTTGCTCTTTCCTCAAGCTCATATTGACAGTATCCATTGGGCAATGACCTTGGTGAGAATCATGCTGGGTACTGACAAAAGAGTGAGGCCACACCAGTTGTTGCAATCACAGCGCTCCTTTCTTGAGGATCCTAACAATAACTGTCATTGTCCAGTGCTTGGGTACTTGTCCCCATTCCCAGATTATAGTAAACATGGCTTCTGCAACTTTTGGTTCAGTTTTGAACAGCTTGGCATTCAAATTGTCATGTCAGGTAGCTTGTTGGTGTTGATTAAGTTGGATGGAAAAAGTAGCCAGATAGGGTTAATTTAGTCTAGATGAGTTACATGGTTCGAGTCTATGTGCCCCCTCAGATGTTTTCTGTGCCAGACTTTTGGTCATGTAGCAGCTGTGTAAGGATAAAAAGTGGTGAAGAACATGATCATCACAATTGAGGAGAAGGCATTATGCTGGATTGTAGCAACTGTGGAGGAGAACATAACTCACCGTATGCAGGGTGTCCCTTAACTGTATAAGAAAGTTGTGAAAGTGCAGCATGTTCAAGTGGAAATGGGCATGTCATGTGCAGAGGCTCTGCAGGAAGTACAGTACGGTGTCAATGGGACCTATTAATATCCAGAATACAGATAGATTAAAGTCAGTGTGTAAAGTGCATGACTGTCAAACAAATGATTCTCTGATTGTTCATGAACTAAAGTCTATCATTTTCTTGGCAAACTAGAAGTAGGACAGAAAAATATAAAATTATATTAAAAGCTGCAGAAAAAAACATCTGGAGATAAAAGACAACTCTAGAAGTTATTAAAGATGCTTTGCAAGGAGGTGTGAATAATGTTTGAACTTCAACAAAGGGTTGTTAATGTTTTTTCTTATTTCTTACAATAGAATGCTAGAAGTTTGATAGCTAATGGTCTGCAGATTTTAATGTTCATAGTACTATGTGAGGTTGTAGTGACACAAATGGAAGACTTTCTGGAAGAAAAGTACTTGGTGTGCTAGAATGATGTTCAGTAGGTGGCAGTAATGCACCTTACAAAGTCTGCCACCTGCCATTAAACTTTGCTAGAAGAAGAAGATAATTTGAGGGGCAGAAGATCAGAAGATGGGTTTTGTTAGTGCAAGTGGGGTATGTATGGTAATCGGGGGTTCGTCATCAGGCTAATGAGAAGAGGGGGCAGTATGTTAATAGAGAAAGTGACGTGCATGTCAATGCTTCTGTGTGTATCACTTGGTTTATGCTCCTGATGTCTGCAGTAGGGAAGAAATGGTCACCCACCTCCTTGTAGATTGGATTTGTGAAGAGGACGTGGACATGGATGCAAGGGTCCCAGTTCATCTTCAATTACGGCGTAACAGAGGACTCTGATCTATGGGCTGTTCCCAGGACACACATCGAGACAAGTGCTGCTGAATGGTTGTTAACTCAGTGAAGGGCTGATGAGGAGCATGTAATGCATTTTCCGAGCATTGAATGGTCTCAACCAACCTGGGCAGTGATGTCAGCTTCTCCCTCCCGAATTACCGCCTCCATCTTCCCCTTGCATGCTGCCGACTGACTTATGGGAGTGAACATTGGTAGTAGAGAATTGGAGGGTAATTTTCATTCTAAGTACAGTCCAGTGTGGCAGTTTTTGAAGAGGAGATGTGAGATGGAAGAGAAGGATTCTAGGCCCAGGCTTACAGACAATTCTGATGAAGTTAATGATGAAGAATTACAATCTTCTGAGTCATTTCACTACACTGTGCAACAACAGACACAAAAAAAGTCCATCTTTACAATGAAAGCTACTTATCAGTGGGTTTTACATGGACCTGTGATCCAAGTTGTCCTATTCCATTGTGCCTATTCTGTGGCAAACAACTTACGAATGTAGCAATGGCTCCAGCAAAATTGAAAAGACACTAACTACAAATCACAGCCAAATGACATGTAAAGGTTCTGATTATTGTAAATGACTGTTGGAATCTCATAGCAAACAGATTAAAGCTTTTGAAAATAAAGTCACAGTCAGTAAATAGACTCAGGAAGCAAGTTATTTAATAACATTAAGACCAGTTCATTTGAGAATGTTTAAAAAAACTATGTGAAAACCTGGATAAAAAGCACACCAAATCTCCTGCTACATACAGAAATCCGGTGGTTTCGCAGAGGAAGAGTTCTCAGCTGGGTGTTTGAGCTGAAAGGTGAATTACAGGAGTACCTTCAAGAAAATAGTAGGCCAGATTTTGCTAAGTGCTTTGAAGATGAAAAATGGTTGCAGAAACTAGCCTACTTAACAGACATTTTTCATTATATGAACCAGTTGAACAAGTCTCTGCAAGGTCCTGGAGAAAATGCTTTGAATCTTTGGAAAAATCATTTTGCAAAAAGAAATCTTGAAATGTTTCCACTGCTGCTTGGGCTTGAGAGTGAATAGGATATCAGTAACTCTTGGATCTTATTGAAAACCACCTGGCAGAACTGCAGAACAAAATTGAACAGTATTTTTCCTCCCTTTCAACAAAGTGTGTGACTGGATGAGTGACCCTTTCTCTGAATCTTCTGCTCAGCCTGGGAACTTGACTTTGAGAGAAGAGGAAGAACTTTGTGAGCTGTAGTCTGATCGTGCACTCGATGAGATTTACTGACCTAGCCCTGGACAAGTTCTAGACTAATGTGAAAGAAGAGTATTCTGCCATTTATATGAAAGCAATTACCGTAGATTCCGGATTTTAAGCCGCTACTTTTTTCCCACATTTTGAACAGCTTTGAACTTTGCGGCCAATAATCCAGAGCGGCTAATGCAAGGTTTTTTTCATGCCGCCTCGTAAACATTTTGCCTCGTAACAGTAGACCAATAAAATTGATGAGTAGTTCACAGAGGTCCAATGAAATTGTACGATAAATCAAGCGCACTTTCACAATTAAATTATTGTAAATCAGTCATTTGTACTCACCCTCATCAACATGGAAAACACTCGAAGCATTGTGCTACCTACCCTACTTAGTTTAAACTATATTTGTTTTCTGTACTACATCGCGGGATGCTATGACGACACACCCGGTTTCGCGGCGTCTTGTGGGAAAATGCCGTTTGCGATGAAACGGAAAGGAGGGGGGAGCGGATTCCGCGAGCGGCTTTGGATCCGAGCGAAATCTGCTTTTAAATGCCGTTTGCGATGAAACGGAAAGGAGGGGGGGAGCGGATTCCGCGAGCGGCTTTGGATCTGAGCGAACTCTGCTTTTAAATGCCGTTTGCGATGAAACGGAAAGGAGGGGGGGAGCGGCATTACGCGAGCGGCTTTGGATCCGAGCGAACTCTGCTTTTAAGTTAAAGGTATCAATAACTTTTCCTGGTAGGCTGCAGTATATATATTTTTTACCAGTCGTTAGGAGATATTGGAATGTTGTTCAGTAAAGAAGTATACGCAACGTATATTTAAAAGTAGCCGCGTACGGGCACGGTTCGAAAAAAAGCATTTGCAATATGTATTTGTTTTTGTTACCATATGGATTTAATTAAAAGTTAAAAAAATCCTCACGTGTAATATCTTTCTGTGTAAATATCTCATATTACAACGTGGGACACCTGCGGCCGAAAATCCGGTGCGGCCTTTACATTTAAAAAAATGATTTTATTTCTAAAATTAGTGCCAGCGGCTAAAAATCAGGTGCGCTCTGTAGTCCGGAATCTACGGTAATATTTTGCTGCAATTTTCAACTTACATGTGTGTGCAAGCTTTTTCTTGTTTAACAAACATCGGCGTAAGGATAGAAATCTCATTTCAGTGGAAGATGAAATCCGTGTGTGCTTATCTCAAGTTTGACTCAGAAATGTATTGTTAGCCTTATAAGTTTTAAAAATTTATCAAAGGGAAAGAAAGATTAATTTCAAGAAAGGTAAGCTAAGCTTAACTATTTTTCGAGGAAGATTCATTCTCTACTCAAAAGGGCATTGACAATTATTTTTGGATTGTTATATCTACAAGTTACTGATCATGCTGATATACCGTAATAATTTTTATGCAGGGATTCCCTGAGACATGCAAATTATTTCAAGGGCTCCCCCGGAGCAAAAAGGTTGAGAAAGCTGCTGTAAAAGCTCCACCATTGAGGTCTTGGTTGGGTCGCTCTTGGTCTGGACCCTACCCCTTGACCCTTACCACCACAGGTGACACTACCAGGAGCTAAGCCCCAAATGACATCGTTCTTTAACTTGTACCACGACGAGGTGGCTAACCTTGGAGAAGGCAATACATTGTCAAGAAAGAAGCCATTTATGGCAGGATACTCAGCTTTTAATCTGCTCTGTCTCTGAGATTATATGTGATGAAATTTCTGGCAAATCTTTGTATAAATATTGAGTGGAGTTTTAAATTTGATGTGAAACAAGATTTAGACAAAAATATGAATCCAGTCCAAGATTAAAATTGAAATGTATTAATTTGATAGAACTAGGCAGTTTGATATGGACTAGGTGGGCCAGAGGGCTTGTTTTTGTGCTGAAATGTTCTATGAATCTATGACTCCGACTGTTGTCAAACATGAAGGAAGGGTAGAGAAAATTAGATGGTGTTCAGTATTACTTTATCATTCCATATTAGAGTATAATGTTCTATGCAGATGGATGAATATTTACTCAAAATGTTGACATCTGATCCAGTATGTTTAAACAGTGGGGATCAGAAGAGAATGAATGGAAGAATCCATAGCTTGCTTTGGATTTCTGTGAAGTACATCTTCCACTTTTCCAGCAGGGGGCAGTGTATGTCATGATGACAAGATTCTGCAGTGTAAGCCCACAAGCAAAGTGTGAGAACTGGCCATAATATCACAGAATTGGATGTAACACTGGATTAAGTCTGCTTCAATTAATCTTCATTACACTGGCTCCCTTACTGAAGCTATCAGCAAAGTATAGCATTTAATTTGAATTTCAAATTCCATGAATGTTAATTAAATCTCACACAAGGATAATGCTATTTCAGCATCCGGGTTCAATTCCAACTGCTGTCTGTAAGGATTATGTACATTCTCCCCATGAGAGCAGGTGTCCTCCCACATTCCAAAGGCATATGGATTAGTAGGTTAATTGGTCACATGGGTCACATGGCAGTGCAGGCTCATTGGGCTGGAAGGGCCTGTTATCGTGTTATATCTCTGAATAAAGTATGGATAGCGTATCAATGCTGATATATTCTGTGCATTTTTTTTCATGAGCCCCATGTGCTTAAATTCCCTGGCACGACTTTAAAGATATCTTTGACAAAGTTTAACTCTCAATAAATGTCACCATATTCCTGTTTGTGGGAGCTGGCTGTGTATAAATTGGCTGCCCCAGTTTTCTACCGCTTCTCTCATTGCTGTGTTAGGAATCGCAATGAGTTAATATCCGAGCATATTTCTAGATCATGGGTTCCCAACCTTTTTTTATGCCCTGGAGCCTTACCATTAATGAAGGGGTCCTTAGACCCCAGGTTGGAACCCTCATTCTAGACGCTAACAGTAATCTTGTTTGTTGCTTTCACAGTGACCAAAATTAATTGTTCTGACTTAGCTGCATCAATGTGATGTCCTTCCTGCTAAAATGGCAAGCTAATTGAGTCTATGATGCATATTACAGGCTTTGGTTACCATGCTGCTTTGCAGTGGCAAACTATAATGCCATTTAAATCGCTACATTTCCTCAAATTACCTTAACTTCTTACACAAAAAAACATAAGCATCATTCTTTTTATCCTGTTCTCCTCCACGCCCCAATTAAGAGTTTATTTTCAATGTTAGTAATTTCATTAAGGATAAAAGTGCTGACTGCTCCATCATTTGCACAACCTTCCCCAGCACCAAGGATATTTTCAAAACGGGATGCTTCAAGAAAATGGTACCCATCATTAAGAATTCCATCACCCACAACATGCCCCCTGATTGCTACCTTCTGGGTGGAGGTGCAGGAGTCTGAGGACACACACTCAACATTTCAGAAACAACTTCATCCCCTCCGCAATCAGGTTTCTGAATGATCCATGAACATTACCTCAGTATTTTTAGTTCCACTTCCCATTCCCATTCTGATATGTCAATCCATGGACTCCTCTACTGTCACAATGAGGCCACACTCAGGTTGGAGGAACAACACCTTATATTCTGTCTGGGTAGCATCCGATCTAATGGCATGAACATCGTTTTCTCGAGCTTCCAGTAATGGCCACCCACACCCCATCACCACCGCCCCCCCGCCCTCTCCTTCACCAATTCCCATCTCCTTTTCCCTCTGGTTCTTCTCCTCTTCCCCCCGCCCTTCCTTCCATGGCCTTTCATTCCCATATATCAGGTCCCCCGTACCTTTTTCACCAATCAACTTCCCAGCTATTTACTTCATCCCTCCCCCCTCCCGGTTTCACCTGTCACCTTATGTTTCTCTCTCTCACCCCCATCTTTTAAATCTGCTTGTCTTTTTTTTCCTCCAGTCCTGCCAAAGGGTTTCGGCCCGAAACATTGACTATACTTTTTTCCATAGATGTTGCCTGGCCTGCTGAGTTCCTCCAGTATTTTGTGTCTGTTGCTTGGATTTCCAGCATCCGCAGATTCTCTCTTGTTTGTGACCTCACTATTTTGCTCTCTTTTTGCGCTACTTATTTAGTTTTTTATATTTCTTATTGTAGCTTATAGTTTTTTTAACATGTGTACCATACTGTACTGCAGTTGCAAAACAATAAATTTCAGGACATGTCAATGATAATAAACCTGATTCTGATTCACCTGCCACACTCAACATCCCCTTTACAATCTTCTATCTTCTGGGAAAAGACACTGGAGCTCAAAAACCTGGCTGTTCAGACTTAACAGCTTCTTCCCCATTGCTATCAGACTCCTAAACCAATGACCAGTTGTACACCCCCTTCTCAATGGTGCTACCTCATTCTTGTACTCTTAACTTTGTGTGCCTTATGAGAATAGGTTGAGTGAACTTGGCCTTTTCTCCTTGGAGTGATGGAGGATGAGAGGTGACCTGACAGGTGTATAAGATGATGAGAGGCATTGATCGTGTGGATAGCCAGAGGCTTTCCCCAGAGCTGAAATAGCTAACACGTGAGGGCATGATTTTAAGGTGCTTGGAAGTAGGTACAAAGGGAATGTCAGAAGTAAGTTTTTCACACAGAGAGTGGTGGGTGTGTGGAATGCACTGCCAACGACAGTGGTAAAGGCAGATACAATAGGGTCTTTTAAGAGACTCTTACTTACATGGAGCTTAGAAAAATAGAGGGCTATGTGGTAGGGAAATTCTAGGCAGTTTCTAGAGTAGGTTACATAGTCAGCAGAACATTGTGGGCCGAAGGGCCTGTAATGTACTGTAGGTTTCTATGTTTCTCTCAGTTAATCTCCTTTTGCCACCTTAGCATTTTCTGTACTATTTCAGGTTCTTTGCACCAATCTGCTGTTTTGTGTTCTTGTTTATATTATCATGCACACTGTTCAATCCTTGACTTCATACGAACAAGCAATTTAGTTGCTCCCTGGTGTATATCCTCCGAGGACCACAGCCTTGCATAGGGTTCAGAGGCTTGCGTGCCTCAGTGACCCAGTGAGCTCTGTTGGCTGGAGTCAGGGCCTTGTGTTTTGATTCATGGTAGAGTCACCCCTGCCAAACAGGTCAAAGGGTAGAGGCCAGGCTGAGTGGTCCACCCATCCTCCAGGCTTGAGGGTTCAGCTCAGGACTAGCAACTCTGCCCAACCAAAACAAAGTTATTACAGAAACAGCAATGAAGAATCCTATATTTGTATGTGACGGTGTTCCTGAATCTCCACCCAGAATTTGGGTGACTGACAGTAGTGAAAACCAAGAGGAAGCTACTAGCATGATAAGAACCCTGAATGCACCTGGGGTACAATAGAGAAGATGGCCAAGGACAGACAGAGATGGAGGACCTTCATTGCTGCCCTAAACGCTGCAATGTAACGGACAGTAACTGGTGTGTGTGACAATAATCTAAAAATCTGTCTAGGACTTTGTATCTCTGGCCTAGGATTGTAAACAGCTGCTTTGAAACCTCTACCAGGACACACATTGACTGGCATTTAATTTTCTTCTCTCCTTCACTCATAGATTGACTCCTATGGCCAGTGCCTGCAGAACAAAGAGCTACCCAGCCAGCGGTTAGTAGACACTCAGACAGCAACAACAGAAGATTCAGAATTCATGGATTTTATTAGCAAGTACAAGTTCCACCTGGCTATGGAGAATGCGATCTGTGATGATTACATGACAGAGAAACTGTGGCGGCCCATGCACTTGGGAGTGGTGCCAATATACCGCGGTTCCCCTGTGGTGCAGGACTGGATGCCCAATTCCCACTCTATAATTCTGATCGATGATTTCAAATCTCCAAAGGACCTAGCAGACTACATCAATTTTCTGGATCAGAATGACAAAGAGTACATGAAATATCTGGAGTATAAACAGCCAGGTGGCATCACCAACACGCTACTGCTAGAAACTCTAGAGAAGCGGGAGTGGGGCGTGAACGACATCAGCAAACCCAACTATTTGAACGGATTTGAATGCTATGTCTGCGATCAAGAGAGTATACGCCTTCGGGCAGAGAAGGCGCATCAAGAACAACCAGACAAATTTCCACCACCAGCCCCCAGGATAGCTGCTTATAAACACATGGGGTGTCCAATTCCAGAGCCTGGATATGGAAGCTTCGATGACATACCTGACAATGACAGGTAAGTCACCAGCATTCACTCAGGTGCACATGGTTTGTGATTTTTTTTTTAGATTTGATGATACAACACGGTAACAGACTCTTCCTGCCCAGTGTGCTCCACACCACCCAGTTACACCCATGTGACCAATTAAACTACGAACCCGTACATTTTTAGAATGTGGGAAGAAACCGGAACACCCGGAGGTAGCCCTCATGGTCACAGGGAGACGGTGCATATCACAGATGGTAAGGGTCCTTAATGATGGATGCTGCCTTTCTGAGGCATCTCCTTTTAAAGATGTCCTCAATGCTTGGGAGGCTCGTGCCCATGATGGAGCTGGCTGAGTTTACAACCTTCTGCAGCTTTTTCTGATCCTGTGCAGTGGCCCCACCATAACAGACAGATACAGGAAGATGTGAACCCTCCTTGTCATGACCGGCCCTTTGGCCATGAAACAACTGCAGGTTCCCCCGGCCAGCTGTTGTTGATACCAGTGTATATGTTAGATATTCTTACGTAATTCAGTAAAAGTAAATATGTCTACTCTCTTCAAGGATACTGACTAAACAGTAGTGTATTCAGCATTGATCAGCTAACAAAAGTCATAATCTTACTAAATAGTGATATACATTCAACAGACCAGGGCCTATACCTGCTTCTAATCTGTGTGTCTGTACTGACTTAGCTTTAATGATTTTGTTTTTGAGCTTTTCCTGTTTGTGCTTCCCATGACAGCAAACCAATGCTTTGATTTTCTGGTGGTTACCCGGCAAGTGCTGAATTTGTTTCTGGGGGATTTGTTTGGGATGAGACATTATTCCTACAGTCCTGATTGAAAAGCCGCTGTACTCCCTGTGCAATTGGATCCTCGCCTTTTTAACTGGAAGACCACAATCTCTGCAGATCGGTAATAACATTTCCACCTTGTTGAGAGTCAACACCGGCACACCTCAGGGATGTGTGCTCAGCCCACTGCTTTACTCTTTCTATACCCATGGCTGTGTGGCTAGGCATAGCGCAAATACTATTTATAAATTTGCTAATGATACAACTATTGTTGGCAGAATCTCATATAGTAATGAGAGGGTGTACAGGAGTGAGATATGCCAACTGGTGGAGTGGTGTCGCAGCAACAACCTTGCACTCAATGTCACTAAGACCAAAGATTTCAGAAAGGGTAAGATGAGTGAACACAAACCAATCCTCGTAGAGGAATCTGAAGTGGAGAGAGTGAGCAATTTCAAGTTCCTGGGTGTCAGTATCTCTGAGGATCTAACACGGTCCTAACATATCGATGCAGCTATAAGAAAGGCAAGACAGCAGCAAAATTTCATTAGGAGTTTGAGGAGATTTAGTTTGTCACCTAAAAACAACTCAAACTTCTACGTATATACTGTGGAAAGCATTCTGACTGGCTGCATCACTGTCTGGTATGGGGGGTGGGCAACGGCACAGGATTGTAGCAAGCTGCAGAGAGTTATAAAATTATTCAGCTCCATAATATCCGCGACATCTTCAAGGTACAGTGCCTTCTCATAGTTACCATCAGGAAGGAGATACAGTAGCCTCAACGCACACACACAGCAATTCAGGAAAAGCTTCTTCCCCTCTGCCATCCTATTTCTAAATGGACATTGAACCCATGAACACTACCTCACTACTTTTTTGATTTCTTTTTTTGAACTACTTATTTTAATTTAACTGCTTCTGTTTATTTATCTTGTATTTCATTGTACTGCTGCCACAAAGTTAACAAATTTCATTGCATATGCCGATGATATTAAATCTGATTCTGATTAAACTAGGGGTTCCCAACCTGGGGTCCACAGACTCCTTGGTTAATGGTAGGGGTCCATGGCATAAAAACAGTCGGAAACTTCTTTATTAAACAGACAACTTACCTACTCATTCACGTGGCTTAAAGAATCTCAAGAAAGTACCTTACGGAGTCAAAGAGCAACAGAGTTCTGTTGCCACCAATGACTCCTTCTCTGTGGAGAGGAATAAACAGTTGACGTTTTGGGCCAAGACCCTTCATCAGGAGTGGAAAGGAAGAGGGAAGGTGCCAGAATAAAGAAGGTGGGGAGAAGGGGAAGGGGGACAAGGTAGAAGATGATGTGAAACCAGGTTGGTGGGGGGGGGGGGGGGCGTTGCTGGATGAAGTAAAAAGCTGGAAGGTGATAGGTGGAAACTGTAAAGTCAAGTCAAGTCACTTCTATTGTCATTTGGACCATAACTGCTGGTACAGTGCATAGTAAAAATGAGACAACATTTTTCAGGACCATGGTTCACATGACACAGTACAAAAACTAGACTGAACTACATAATAAAAAAACACAGAGAAAGCTATACTAGACTACAGACCTACACTGGACTGCATAAAGTGCACAAAAACAGTACTGGCATTACAATAAATAATAAACAGGACAGTAGGGCAAGGTGTCAGTCCAGGCTTCGGGTATTGAGGAGTCTGATAGCTTGGGGGAAGAAATTGTTATATAGTCTGGTCATAAGAGCCCAAATGCTTCGGAGCCTTTTCCCAGATGGCAGGAGGGAGAAGAGATTGTATGACGGGCTGGAAAAGAGGAAATCTGATAGGAGAGAGTGAATCATGGGGGAAACAGAAGGAGGAGGGGTACCAAGTGGAGGTGAAAGGCAGGTGCAGAGAAGAAGTAAGAGGCCTGAGTGCAGAAATGAAGAAGAGGAGAAATCGATGTTTCTACTTGGGTAAAGAAAGATGTTGTTAATGTGCTTTGGTGAGTAGAACTTTGGGATGATACAAGGTAACATTATTGTTGTTACAGAATAAAGGAAGGTCCTATAAAACTGCCAGTTTTCTCCCCTACATGCAAACTTTGCTGTATTTCCAACTAATGTTTTGCGGTGTTAGGTCTGTCATCGTTAGCACATGAGTGAACAAAAAGTGAACTGGTAACTACAGCAGCAACATTGTCAAAAAAAAAATACAAAGAAGGTAATTAGCTAAATATTTTCCATCATATTATGATTGCATTACAGATGCAAATCATCTACCAAGTAGATGCATGTTGAGATAAAGGGAAAATGCAGCATAAGCTGAATATCAGCTTTGAAGCTCAATTATACCTTGATGATCGCCAACATTTTGACCTACTCAGATCAATCTAACCCTTCCCTCCTACATTACTGATTTTTCTATCATCCATGTGTCTATCTAAGAATTTCTTAAATGTCCCTAATGTATCTGTCTCTGCTACCACCTATTAATTGTAGTTTGTCACTACCACATCAATGCAAAATCATTTTGCCCATTGACTTAAGATTATAGAACATGGTCCTAAATATTTGTAAGATTTCTTATTTAGTTACTTCATTGTTAAAAAATCATAAGAGATGTATTCTCAAAGTTGCTGGCAATATCACCTTCAGCTAAGTGAAATTTCTTCAACAGTTTTGTCCCCTCCACCAGAAATATAGGAATCCATAGAACCACAGAACAGTACAGCACAGAAACAGGCGTTTTGGCCCTTCTTGGCTGTGCCGAACCATTTTTCTGCCTAGTCCCACTGACCTGCACCCAGCCCATATCCCTCCATACCCCCTCTCATCCATGTACCTGTCCAAGTCTTTCTTAAATGTTAAAAGTGAGCCCGCATTTACCACTTCATCTGGCAGCTCATTCCACACTCCCACCACTCTCTGTGTGAAGAAGCCATCCCCAATGTTCCCTTTAAACTTTTCCCCCTTCACCCTTAACCCATGTCCTCTGGTTTTTTTCTCCCCTAACCTCAGTGGAAAAAGCCTGCTAGCATTCACTCTATCTATACCCATCATAATTTTATATACCTCTATCAAGTCTCCCCTCATTCTTCTACGCACCAGGGAATAAAGTCCTAACCTGTTCAACCTTTCTCTGTAACTCAGTTTCTCAAGTCCCGGCAACATCCTTGTAAACCTTCTCTGCACTCTTTCAACCTTATACTGCCAGGATAATCAAGGATAAGTCCCACCCAGCCAACACACTTTTTGTCCCACTTCCCTCCGGGAGAAGGTTCAGGAGCATGAAGCTACGTACAGCCAGATTTGGGAGCAGCTTCTTTCCAACTGTGATAAGACTGCTGATCAGATCCTGACCTGGATCTGGGCTGTACCTTCCAAATATCTTGATCTGACTTGCACTACCGTACTATCCCTTTTCTATCTTCTAATTATGATTTATAATTTAAATTTTTATTATATTTACTTCGATTTGTACTTCAGGGAGCGCAAAGCGCAGAAACAAATATCACTGTGATGATTGTAAGCTCTTGTATCAATTGTTTGATGACAGTAAAGTATTTGTATTTATTAATATCCTTCCTGTAATTCAGTGACCAAAACTGCACACAGTACTCCAAATTCAGCCTCACCAATGCCTTATACAACCTCACCATAACATTCCAACTCTTATACTCAATACTTTGATTTATAAAGGCGAATGTACCAAAAGCTCTCTTTACTACCCTATCTACCTGTGACGCCACTTTTAGGGAACTTTGTATCTGTATTCCTAGATCCCTCTGTTCTACTGCACTCCTCAGTGTCCTACCATTTATCTTATATGTTCTACCTTGGTTTTTCCTTCCAAAGTGCAATACCTCACACTTGTCTGTATTAAACTCCATCTGCCATTTTTCCAGCTGGTCCAGATCTTTCTGCAAGCTTTGAAAACCTTCCTCATTGTCCACTACACCTCCAATCTTTGTATCATCAGCAAAATTGCTGTCCAATTTACCACATTTTCATCCAGATCATTGATATAGATGACAAATAACAATGGACCCAGCACTGATCCCTGTAGCACACCACCAGTCACAGGCCTCCACTCAGAGAAGCAATCCTCCAGTACCACTCTCTGGCTTCTTCCATTGAGTCAATGTCTAATCCAATTTACTACCTCTCCATGTATACCTAGCGACTGAATCTTCCTAACTAACCTCCCATGCGGGACCTTGTTAAAGGCCTTACTGAAGTCCATGTAGAGAACATTCAGTGCCTTCCCTTTATCCACTTTCCTTGTAACCTCCTCGAAAAACTCTAATAGATTTGTTAAACATGACCTACCACGCACAAAGCCGTGTTGACTCTCCCTAATAAGTTCCTGTCTATCTAAATACTTGTAGATCCTATCTCTTAGTACTCCTTCCAATAATTTACCTACTACCAACGTCAAATTAACCGGCCTATAATTTCCCAGATTACTTTTAGAGCCTTTTTTAAACAATGGAACAGCATGAACTATCCTTCAATCCTCCGGCACCTCACCTGTAGATACCGACATTTTAAATATATCTGCCAGGGCCCCTGCAGTTTCAACACTAGTCTCCTTCAAGGTTTTAATAAAGAAAACAAGTACAACTACAGAGCATTCTAACTGGTTGCAAAACCATCTGATATGGAGGGGCCACCACACAGGATCAGAAAAAACTGCAGAAAGTTATAAACTCAGCCAGCTCCATCATGGGCACAAGCCTGATGACACCCTCAAAAGGCAATGCCTCAAAGAAGAAGGCATCTATCATTAAGGACCCCATAACCCAGGACATGTCTTCTTCTCATTGCTGCTATCAGGAAGGAGGTACAGGAACCTGAAGACACACAGTCATCGATTCAAGAACAGCTTCTTCCCCTCTGCCATCAGATTTCTGAATGGACAATGAACCCATGAACACTACCTCACTACTTTATCCTCTCTTTTTGCACAACTTATTTTATTTTTATATATATAATTTCATGACATATGCCAATTATATTAAACCTGATTCTGATTCACTGCAAAAGATGTTGAGAAACCCAACACAGGTTTACTTAGCTTAAAATAAATAGCCCAGGGTTGTTTCACTGGTGGTCAACCACTTTGACAAATGTAGGAAATTACAGTGCAGGATAAGCAAATGCCTGTGTTTCTTCACATGCTTCATTGAAGCAGTTCCCACACTGTGCAAAGTGACTTGGAAGTGGATAGAAGAAAAGAATTAATCGATTTTTGTATGTCCAAATTTTTTTAGACTGCCATTTAAGGTTGTAACTAAAACTTATAAATTGGAAACCAGCCCAGAACTGGTCAAATGCCATAAGTGGAGCATTTGGGTTGACTAATGGTCAGAGATATAATTGGCTGACTATAGATAATGGTGTTCTGAGAGGATCCGTTGGTGGATGGCAGATTTGGGGATTGTTTGGGTGAAGGGTTTTGACCACGAGTCCTCAAGGTCAAATGTACAGTAACCTTCAATGTGACCTTGTGAGGCCTGGTTGAGAATTCCAAGTGTAAGAAGCTGATGAAGTTTGAAAGCATAACTTATTTACAGTGTGTCAGGAGTAGGTCAGGATTAGATTTTGAACAGAAGTGATGAATGAGAGGAAGAGTTCATTCGTTCTGAGGTCCTGTCTGTGATCATTTATAGTACAGGTTTCCCCCGCCATCCGAAGATAGAGCATTCCTATGAAACGGTTCGTAAGCCGGAATGTCGTAAAGTGAAGAAGCAATTACCATTTATTCATATGGGAAAAATTTGTGAGCGTTCCCAGACCCAAAAAATAACCTACCAAATCATGCCAAATAATACATAAAAGCTAAAATAACAGTAACCTATAGTAAAAGCAGGAATGATGTACACAGCCTATATAAAGTAAAAATACTTTTCTGCAATTACTGCAGCATTGTCCACCATAGTGAAAATCTCACGCAAGCAAAGCGCTGTCGGCAGAAACACTTGGCGCAAGTGCTCTTGGCAGAAACACACGGCGCAAGCGCTCTTGCCGAAGCACTCTCTCCAGTAACCTTTAAGCTATGAAGTAGAAATAATGTAGGTACAGTGTAGTTTCACTTACCGGAATCGGGAAGACAGCAAGCACACTGATGATGGTGTGTTAGGCTGAGTCATCGGAGGTTGGGGTGGTGGAAGGTAGAGGACACTGGGGTGTCATTTCATCATTGTCTGTTTCCATCAGGGCAGGCAGGTCATCTTCTTCTATGTCTGCCTGCCTCGATGTCAAAGGTCGAGGTTCATCGTCTGCTGTGGCTGATGTGGAAAGCTTGAAAAACGACAGTATGCTTGACTGCTTAGCCTCGCGCATTTTTCTCTCATAGTTCTTTGTAAGCACTCAAACCATCCTGCAAATATGCCCTAAACTTACGTAACCTTTCAAAATTAAAGTCGTACTTTTCTGCAATCATTGTAGCGTCGTCGGTCACAGCGAAAATCTCACGCAATTGCTTCATGTTTAGTTCTTGGACGACTTCACTTTCAGTTCGTTCACTACTGCATTCGGTTTCGATTGTTACCCTTTCCTCTTCCAATTGCATCAGCTCTTCGTCTATCAGTTCTTGGTCATGAGATGCCAAAACCTCTTCAACATCATCTTCGTCAACTTCAACAAACCAAACTCACTTTGTCCTTACTTCGTTCACCACAGTCAAAACAATTAATTATGTCTAGTTTTACGCTAAGTGTAACACCCTTACAAGCTCTTCTAGGCTTCTCCGATACCTTAGAACTCATCTTGCCAACGGATGCACAAAATAAATCGAGATAAAGCACAGATGCTCACAGGCACGTGTTTAAGCAATGGCGGCTAGAACGCAGTTCCAGGGGAGGAGTTTGGCTGCTCAGGGCATGCGCTGCCTTTTTTCGTAACAGTGAAAACACCAGCGAAACAGGTAACTAATGTAGGTCTTTCATAACGGAAAGGTGTCGTAAAGCGAATGTTCGAAAAACAAGGGACACCTGTATTGCACTCTGCAGTGTGTGTTGCACTGTTGTAGGCTGTGATGATTTGCTGTCCAATTTATTCAACTTTATATTGCCTTTCTGCCTCTCTTATCAGATTTCTCCTCCTTCACTCTTTTCCACCTATCACCTTATAGCTTCTCACATCAATCCTTCTCTCCCACCCACCTGGTCTCACCTGTCACCTTCCAGTTTGTGCCCCTTTCCCTCCCCCCACCTCCTTATTCTGGCTTCTTCCCCCTTCCTTTCAGTCCTGATGAAGGGTCTCAGCCTGAAACATAGACTCTTTATTCCTCTATATAGATGCTCTTGACCTGATGAATTCCTTTAATATTTTATGTGTGTGTTACTCTGGATTTCCAACATCTGCAGAATCTCTTGTATTTTTGTTTCAGGTTTTCATTGATTCTGCTGTATTTCTTTGTTGCACCATGAATGTCTGCAAGGAAATGAATCTCTTGGTAGTATATGGTGACGTACATATACACCCTGATAAGAAATTTGCTTTGAACTTTGCCAGTGTGAGGACCTCGCTGTCGGTAAATTGAAGCATTGTCCCCAGTTGCTGATTACATGCAGCAATGCAGTCCGCACAACCAAGTGATGTGGAAAACTCCCCATGGACTCACTAGCTCCATGGGGAGTTTTCCCAGATTCTACAGCTACATCTGGGTACTACACCTTTCCCAGATTCTGCACTCTTTCCATTTCTGACATTTATGTATCCCTGAGTTTCATTGATTCCTTCCCTGTTAATGGACTGTCCAAGAACCAGAGCTCAGGACCTGCCTCCCAAAATCTCCCCACTTTTTAGCTTTCTCTGCTTCTTGTAAGGTGGCAAGATCTGACTTCTTGGTTGCCTGGCTGTACCAGCTTGTATAGTGCATGGCCAATTTCTGATTATGTAGAGATACAGTACAGTAACAGGCCCTGCTGGCCCACCCAGTTACACCCATGTGACCATTTAAGCTTGGAATGTGGGAGGACAGCAGAACATCCAGAGGACACACACATGGTCACAGGGAGGACTTACAAACTCCTTATGGACAGCAGCAGGAATTGACCGTGTTGCTGGCACTATGCCAACAACTATGCTACTACACCTCTGCAAAATACTGCTTCAAAATGTTTGTAAAATGTTACTATATTAAGGATGCTAGTAGATAAACTTAACTTGTCCTTGACAGGGACTGCTGACACAGTGCTATTGACTCTATGTACTTGACTGAGCAGGATTTGGGTGTGGAGTACTTTTGAAGTATTATTATCCACGTCACCAGTCTGATAAATCGTTTTCAAAACCCCTGCAGTCAAATATTCAAACTATTCAATTCTTATTGGGAAAGAGTGAAGGAGAAAGTTAAGGAGAATGAATTTAGTATCAACCTGGTACTAATAGAATTCAGAAGGTCAAGAGCATCTATATAGATCTGTCATCAAGGTGACAACACATTTATATTCTGATGGAGGCTTGTGACTTCCCCTACCCTTTCCAAACAGGGGAATGTAGTCTCAATGCACTAAAGCAAAATTAGAGTATCTCCAAAGGGTTAAAATTCATCCCTGGTCACTGATGCTGAACAGATGTTTTAGTGTAAGCCAACTCATTAAAGTCTTTGGAACCAGATATCAGAAGTGTAGCACCAGAGGCTGCCTGGCAGTAAATTGTCCATTCAGCTCTCTTTTAGACCTGTATTCCATCGCTTTCCAGGTCAGCCTTTCATTCTCTTTACACTTGCTCTAGCTCACACAATCTCCGACTTACCAGTTAGCTATAAATTTGAATATAACACCATATCACACAGGAGCAGAAATAGACCTCTAGCCCATGGGAGTCTGTTCTGCCATTCCATCATGGGCTGATTTATTATCCTTCTCAACCCCACTCTCCTGCCTTCTCTCCATAACCTCCGACACCCTTCCTAATCAAGAAACTATCAACCTCTGCTTTAAGTACAATGACTTGAATTCCATAGCCGTCTGTGGCAACAAATTCCACAGGTTCACCGCCCTCTGGCTGAAGAAATTTGTCTGTATCTCTGTGCTAAAGGGAAGGCCTGGTATTCTGAGATTGAACCCCAAGCCCTAGACTCCCCCTCTATTGGAGTCTAGGACCAGAGCGCACAACGTCAGAATGCAAGATGTCCCTTTATAACAGAGCTGAGGAATTTCTTGCTTCCTTGCTTTGGCTCCTGATCCCTAACTACCCCAAATTTAAAGCTGTGATCATGGTGTTTAACTCTGGCTATTCCCATCTCTGTCTTTAGAGATGTGTGGCATTTGGATTTTCAACAGTTCTTTTTTTAAAGTTAGCACATACATTGGTGAATTAGTCTTGAGCACAAGGAACCAGGAATCAGGAAAGAGAATGATTATATGCAAGTATGTAACTCACAAGAATGATCCAGGGCTTGAAAGGGTTAATATACGAAGATTTGCGGGCTTTGGGCCTGTACTCGCTGGAGTTTAGAAGACTGAGAGGGGATCTCATTGAAGCTTATTGAATATTCTAAGGCCTTAATAGAGTGGACATGGAGAGGATGTTTCCAATAGTGGGTGAGACTTGAACCAGAGGCCACAGCCTCAGAGTAGAAGGGCGTTCCTTTAAAACAGAGATGAGGAGGAATTTCTTCAGCCAAAGGGTGCTGAATCTGTGGAATTCATTGTCAGAGGTGGCTGTGGAGGCTAAGTCATTGGGTATATTTAAAGTAGAGGTTGATAGGTTCTTGATTAGTAAGGGTGTCAAAGGTTACAGGCAGAAAGCAGTGGAATGAGGTTAAGAGGGATAATAAATCAGCCGTGATGTAATGGTGGATCAGACTCAATGGGCTGAAAAGCATAATTCACCAATGTCTTATGAGCTTATGGAAACTGAAAAGCAGGACTTGGAGTAAGGGTGATTCTATAAAGACATGAAGTGATATCCAACAAGAACTGATGATGGGACCTTTGTCATTTGTCAGTTACTTGAACAGTTGGCATCTGGAATCACAAGATTACCAACTTTGTGGATAATCTCACACTGGAGTAGCTAATATTCAGCAAGTACAACAACAAAGTATAAGAAGACAATTATCAACTTACAGAAAACAGATCTAAATAGTAAATATTTTGTGAAGATTAGTGTAGGCAAAATCAATACAAGGGCTCATTAATAATGGAAATGCAAGGAAGATTTCTTCAGCAAAATAATGAATGGTTCAGTGCAGGTCTCCAGTGGCAGTGAGTGGCTCAAATACATACGAGAGAAAGTTGAATAAACGCATGAGAAAGAAGGGAACAGAGGCAATTCTTTGATGGTTAGATAAACAAAAGTTGACTTGTAAAAAGTATAAACTAGAATAAAAATACATGAGCTGGATTGCCTTTTTCTGTACTATTTATTCGGCTGACTTTGTCTAACCCTCTTCCAGTCTATAGTGAACTTACACTGCCCTAAGGAAGTACTTAAACCAGTTTATCTACTAAAATGCCTTATCTAAATGCAATCCAATTATATCATAGGTTTGATATTCATTAGACCATAAGACCTAGAAACAGAATTAGGCCATTTGGTCCATCAAGTTTGCTCTGCCACTTCAGCATGGCTAACTATTATCCCTCTCAATTCCATTCTCCTACCTTCTCCCCATATGCTTTGATCCCTGACTAATAAAGAATCTATCTACTACCGCCACCTTAAAAATACTCAATAACTTGGCCTCCACAGCATCTGTGAGAATGAATTCTATGGATTCACTGCTCTCAAGCTGAAGAAATTCCTCCTCAACTCTGTTCCAAATGAATGTCCTTCTTTTCCGAGACTGTGCCCTCTGGACCTTCTCTATTTCTAGCACATCCTTTCTTAGATAAGGGGCCCAAAACTGCTCACTTTATTCCAGGTGAGGTCTAACCAATGCCTTATAAAGTCTCAGCATTAAGTCACTTTAAAGTCTCTAAAGAGTTTTTTTCAGAAGCAAATAAGTTCAGTGACATATGGTACAGAATGGTGAGTTATTGCATCTTTGAAAGATGCATTTCACTTGCTATCATATAATTAGGAGAGAAGGACAATCTTTATATTCTTCATGATGCACTGCTTTTACAGTCATCTAAATAAAAGTACCGTAGATTTTGCACTACAGAGCGCACCTGATTAAAAGCCGCTGGCTCTAATTTTAGAAAGAAAATCAATTTTGTATTTGTACAAGCCTCACCGGATTTTAGGCCACACTGGATTTTAGGCCGCAGGTGTCCCACGTTGTAATATGAGATATTTACACAGAAAGATATTACACGTGAGGATTTTTTAACTTTTAATTAAATCCATATGGTAACATAAACAAATACATATTGCAAATGCTTTTTTTCGAACCGTGCCTGTAACGCGGCTACTTTTAAATATACATACGTATCGGTAACACACAAATTACGTTGCGTATACTTTTTTACTGAACAACATTCCAATATCTCCTAACGACTGGTAAAAAATATATATACTGCAGCCTACCAGGAAAAGTTATTGATCGCCTTTAACTTAAAAGCAGCGTTTTCGCTCGGCTAATGTGCTCCCTCCCACCTTCCCGTTTATCGCAAACCGGTATTTCTCACAAGACGCGGCGAAATCGGATGTGACGTCATAGCATCCCGGGATGTAGTACAGAAAACAAATATAGTTAAAACACTTCTAACTTTAACTAGAAAATACTAACAAATGAATTACTAAGCGAAAATATTATAAACTAAATAACTGCCATAAAGGCAGCACAATGCTTTTCTTCGAGTGTTTTCCATGTTGATGAGGGTGAGTACAAATGACTGATTTACAATAATTTAATTGTGAAAGTGCGCTTGATTTATCGTACAATTTCATTGGACCTCTGTGAACTACTCATCAATTTTATTGGTCTACTGTTACGAGGCAAAATGTTTTTGGCGGCATGAAAAAAAACCATGCATTAGCCGCACCGTAGTAAAGGCCGCAGTGTTCAAAGCTGTTCAAAATGTGGGAAAAAAGTAGCGGCTTATAATCCGACATCTACGGTAAAATATTTCACTCGTTTTGAACATCCAGTCTTAAAAGTATGAATCAGTTACCCAGGAGATCTCTCGAGAGAATTTACTATTCTGAGAAATCAAAATATCACTTCGTACAAGCCGTAATGAGGAAAGAGCATCAGATTATCTGGTCATGTTATGGGAGAAGAGCGCCCTGCCTGCGGCGCTGGTAGAGACATTAGGAGTGCTATGGTAGCATAGCAGCTAGCACAACGCTATTACAGCTCAGAGCGTCGGAGTTCAGAGTTCAATTCTGAAGTCTTCTGTAAGCAAGTTTGCACATTCTCTCCCCTGAGCACATGGGTTTCCTCCAGGTGCTCCAGTTTACTCCCACAGTCCAAAGTTGTACTGGTGAGTAGGTTAATTGGTCTTGGTAAATTTGTCCTGTGGGTTGGACAATGGATAATGAACCCATGTACACAGCCTCACTATTTTTTATCTTTTATGCTCTCTTTTTGCACCATTTGTTTAATTAAAATTATATCTATATATTTATCGTAATTTATAGCTTTTTATTATTATGTATTGCAATGTACTGCTGCCACAAAACAAATTTCACAATGTGTGCCAGTGAAACAAACGTGATATTCATTCTGACAAGAAGGTGCAGGAAAAGCCCATAAACACTACTTCAAGTACGTGGTAACAGAACTGTCAATTTGAATCACTTCTTCCCAATTTTGTTGGAAAAGTAATGACTGTCTGTCTCCTTTCCCCATTGGAAAAATTGGGTGATGTCTCAAAATGCTGAAACAAGTACAGAATAAACAAGCACTTTAGTGCCTCTTCGGGGACCGCAGTAACAATACGTTATTTATCATTCATTTGAAGTTTTGTTCCATTATACAGCAATAATACTGAATATATTATTCTCAGCTTTTAAAAAGAATCTTGTTTCTTTTAGGAAGTTAAAGTCTGTCCCAAGCCTTATAGGCTTATCAGGCCAGTGCTTATGCTAGTTTCCATGGCGTGATTTCTTTTAGGAAGGATGGTATTATTTGTGCCTTACCATTAGCTATTGTGACATTTTAAATTGAAGTGTTTTATACAGTATTGAAATTGACTCCTATCTTGATGATTACAAAGGGACTGCTAGCTTCACACTTACTTACCTAAGCCCATCACCCTACTGGGGCGTAGACTGCAGACAGTAACTCACCAGAGTCCTTGGTCCTGGGCCAATCTTTCACATTGTCCCCAGGTGTAGCCCATCATACAGTGAAGATCCTTCCTCTCCCAGGGATGAGGTCTTTGGAGCTTCTGTTGGCGTTTCTGTAACACTGCGTTTTCACAGGATGGGGTTGCTAACCCCATGTCAACCCTCTTTCTTTCACATCCGTGCTTGGGACTGTCCATGACGGAGATATGGATTAACTAATGAGAGATAATTCCAGTTCAGTTATATCTCATGGTTTTATATCAGTATTTAGAATTCTGTCCATTATAAAAATAAAAACATTACTCTGCAAAATAAACAGCATCTATTGAAAAAGGAACTGAGGGATGCTACCTGGATTAGAGAGCAACCTCTAATTAGAAGAGATTGAGCAAGGTAGGGCTTTCCTGTTTGGAGCAAAGGAGGATAAGAAGCAACTTTATAGGGCTGTATAAGATGATAATAAGCATAGTTAGATTGGACAACCAGCATCTTTTTCATAGGATAGAAATGGCTAGTATTAGTACACCTGCTTATTATTGCAAATATCTAATCAGCCAATCATGTGGCAGCAACTCGAGGCATAAAAGCATGCAGACATGGTCAAGAGGTTTGGTTGTTGATTGGACCAAATATCAGAATGGGGAAGAATTGTGATCTTAGTGACTTTGACCATAGAATGATTGTTGGTGCCAGACAGGGTGGTTTGAGTATCTTAGAAACTGCTGATCTCCTGGGATTTTCACGCATAACAGTCTTTAGAGCTTACAGAGAATGGTGCAAAAAAAACAAAACAAAAAAATGCAGTGAGCGGCAATTCTGTGGGTGAAAACACCTTGTTAATGAGCAAGGTCAGAGGAAAATGGCCAGACTGGTTCAAGTTGACAGGAAGGCAACAGTAACCCAATTAACCATGCGTTTCAATGATGGAAGGCAACAGTAACCCAATTAACCATGCGTTTCAATGATGGAAGGCAACAGTAACCCAATTAACCATGCGTTTCAATGATGGTGTATAGAGGAGCATCTCTAAATACACAACACGTCGTGGATGGGCTACAGTAGCAGAAGACCACATTGGGTTCCACTCCTGTGGCCTCTTTTTTAGCTACACTTCTGTACCTAATAAAGTGGCCACTGAGTGCAGTTTTAATGTGATTGAACATATAGGGGTGATGTCCAAGGTAGGTTTTTACACAGAGTGTTAAGTGCGTGGAATGCACTGTTAGGAGTGGTGGTAAAGACAGATACATTAGAAAGGTTTAAGAAACTCTTAGATAGGCACATGGATGAAAGAAAAATGGAAGAGGGAAGGATTAAATTGATCTTGGACTTGGCTATAAGGTCAGAACAACGGGTTGTATGGCCTGTACTGTGCTGTAATGTTTAATGTTCTGTGTTTTTTAAGAGCAAAATTGGGCCATCCTACTCCTTGAGCTTGCCTCGCTGATAAACAAATTTCAGATGTGACCTTCCGATGGACCTGGAGACCATTAACAGATGTAGCTGATTCATTCTGTCTGTTTGCCATGAAAATAAGTAGCCTTGCCAACCACTTCAAGTCACATCAGCAGATTTTCACATTGGAAGAATATGCAGTGGTGCTAGAAAGTTTGTGAACCGTGTAGAATTTTCTCTATTTCTGCATAAATATGACTTAAGATATGATCAGTTTTTCACACGTCCTAAAACTAGATAAAGAGATTCCAATTAAATAAATAACACAAAAACATTATACTTATTCATTTATTGACTGAGAAAAATGATACAACGTTATGTGTGCTTGTTGGGAAAAGTATGTGAACCTATGAGGTAATACCTTCTACAAAAGCTATTTGGAGTAAGTTGTTCCAGTCAAGGAGATGAGATTGGAGATGTGGCTTGTAGAGATGCCCTGCCCTATATAACAGACACAGAAACTTAGGTTACTGATAGAGGCTTCTCAAAAAAGACCTGTATATGTGCACCATACCTCAAACAAAACTTTCAGAAGACCTTAGAGGAAGAATTGTAGAGATGCATGAAGCTAGAAAAGGTTACAAAAGCATTTCTAAAGACCTGAGTGCTCATCAGTCTACAGTAAGAGAAATTGTGTACAAATGGAGGAAACTCTGTACTGTTGCTCCCTGTAGGAGTGGGCATCCAGCACAAAGATCACACCCAGAGCACAATGAAGGAGGTGAAAAAGAGCCCAAGGGTAACAACAAAAGACCTACAGAAATCTCTAGAACTCGCTGAAGTCTCTAAGTGAATAGTGTCCGCTATAAGGAAAACACTGGACAAGAATGGTGTTTATGGAAGGACATCACAGAAGAAACCACTGCTCTCCAAAAAAATATGAGACAGAATTTGAACTTTTTGGCAGAAGTGAACTTTGCTATGCTTGGAGGGGAAAACACATTGCATACCAACACCAAAACCTCATTCCAACTGTGAAGTATGGTGGAAGGAGCATCATAATTTGGGGCTGCTTTGCTGCCTCAGGGTCTGGACAGCTTGAATTCATTAAGGGGACAATGAATTCAAAACTGTATCATTGTATCTTACAGGAGAATGTCAGGGTAGCAGTCCGTCACCAGAAGCTTAATGGATAATGCAACAAGGCAATGATCTGAATGACGAGAGTAAGTCAACAACAGAATGTTTTAAAAAGAAGGAAATTTATGTTTTGGAATGGCTGAGTCAAAGTCCTGACCTTAATTCTATGGAAATGTTGTGGAAGGACCTGAAGCAAGCAGTTCAATCAAGGAAGCCCACCAACATCCCAGAGTTGAAGCAGTTTTGTAAGGAGGAATGTCCTAAAATTCCTCCAAGCCGATGTGCAGGACCGATCGACAGTTACCAAAAACTTTCGGTTTGTATTGCTGTATGGATTTTCATTTTCAGTAAATCGAAAGCAAAGGTTCACATACTTTTTCCAACAAATACATGTAGTATTAGATCATTTTTTCTCAATAAATAAATGAGCAAGTGTAATGTTTTTAAGTTATTTATTTAATTTGGTTCTCTTTAGCTAGTTTTCTGACGCATGAAAATCTGATCACATTTTAAGTGTCATATTAATGCAGAAATAGAGAAAATTTACACGGTTCACAAACTTTCTGTAGATCTGAACAAGGCATGGCCACAAAATGCAAGGACATCTCTTTAGAACAGAGATGAGCAATTCTTTATCTAGAGGGTGGCAAAGCTGTGGAATGCATTGCAAAAACAATTGTGGAGGTCAAATCACTGGGTATATTTAAAGCGGTAGTTGGATAGACTCTTGATTAGGAAGGGTGTCAAAGGTTACGAGAGAAGACAGGAGAATGGGTTGAAAGTATTAGTATATCAGCCTTGGTCAAACCTCGGAAAAGACTTAATGGGCCTGATGGCCTAATCCTGCTCCTGTATCTTATGGTCTTATAATTACCAGAGGAGGGTAAAATATTTGTCCAGGATAAAGTATAAGTTACAAAAGAGAATGCATTAACATATCAGTGTTCTATTAAGCATTACAGGGCACAAGGCTGCCCTTCACTCTGATGTAAAATGACTGCCTGAACATGTTAACAGACCTGTGCTGACACCCCACAGCATGCTACCTGGTTAATTGTGATCTTATCATGTTCACGGTTGGAGCATCTATGAAGAGTTATATCACTAAAATGTTATTATGATTGCAGTATCAGTAAACGTGAATTTGCCAACACGTATCTTCAGAGGTGATGTCACTGGACGATAACATTAGTTAGAAAAGCATAAAATATGTTCATTTTCGCTAAAGAACCTAGGTTATGCTTGGCTTTCTGACTGGCTAAGTCACTGAAGAAACTGATAGATGTGGAATGTCTTTAAAGATTAGCTTCATTTGTCACATGTACATCAAAACATACAGTGAAGTGTGTTGTTTGCGTCAAAATCAAATCAGTAAGGATTGTGCTGGGCAGCCCACAAGTGTTGCCATGCTTCTGGTGCCAACATTACATGCCCACAACTTACTAACCCTAACTCTACGTCTTTGGAATGTGGGAGGAAACCAGAGCACCCCGGAGGAAACCCACGCGGTCATGGGGAAAACATACAAACTCCTTGCAGGCAGCAGTGGGAATCAAACCACAATGGGTGATTGTTGGCACTGTATAGATTTGACAGAAAGGTAAAGCAGTAGACTCCTGCGGAAGTTCAGTCCCACTGGGGATGAGTTTCTGTACAAGAGCAGCCTGGAGACCAAAAAGAAGATTAATCTTATTCCCATGGGACATGGGTGACCCTGCTAAGACCAAATTGGCCTCAGTGAATTACTGCAGTTCTCAAATTAAAACTAAAAATGCTAAAGATACTCAGGATGTGAGTTGGCATCTAAAAAGATTTCTCATTTTCAAGTTAAAGGATGTTTGTATGCTGTAGTAAGATGTCCTTATGCTGCTGTTGGCACTTTCATCTGACAAATGCATTAGGGTTGGCAGGGACCAGGTGGGCTGAATAGCCATTTCCTGTGCTATATGACTCTATGATGTGATCTGATGTGACTGAATGGCTTGCAAATCTATTTTAGATGAGTGCCTACCATAAACCTGTGGATCTGGGGACAAGAACTGATGTTTATTTTCACCCAGACAATGTTAGTTTCATGTAACTATCACCTCTCCTTTAAATTTCCAAATTTATGTAAATCAGTTGCAGTTCTGAAGAGTCTTAGCCCAAAATTTTGACTGTTGAATCCTCTCCATTTTTGCTATCTGACCAGCTGAATTCCTCCAGCATTTTGTATTCCAGTTTAAGATGGTGCTACTAAAGTTGGGCAACAGCTTATCAAAAGTTTAAAAGGCAAGAAATAAGACTAAAAACATCATTAATAACACTTTTTCTGAAATAAATTGTGGCAAACTATCACCACAAACAATGAAGAGGTCAGCAACAGTGAGGCTGACTCGAGGGATGAGCCGTGCTGGTGCTCTGCAAAGTCTGAGCTTAATGTGTTCAAGATGGTGTCAGAGCTGGAGATAGAGTTGAAGCGGAGGAGTTTCAATGATGGTCCACCTAAACCGAGAGCAAGGTTGGATCGCAGTAAGTGCCAAGCCAATTTGAAGAGGTTAAGAATGGCTTTGGGCTGGGTGGCAAGGTCTAAGCCCAAAGCATTTGCTGTGATAGGGTCCAGGTCCTAGTGTGAGGGACAACCCTGTGTTTGGATGATTTAAATGCCGGCCCAGATAGACTGGAAAGGCAGGGTGTCGGGACCAGAGGCAAGGGTTGGGCCGATTCCACTCCTCTCTCCACTGAGGCTGTGAATCTGCTCCGGCTGCTACGTGCTTCGTGTCTCTGAGTTTTGTGGCAATTTGCCCCACTATATGATGAACTGAGACTAAGGCTTTGGGCCTACTCAGCTGATCTGGGGATTCAGGTCTATGGACTCAATTTGGTTTGGAATCATGTTACTCACTTCTATTGTTTGCATGATTTATTTTTTCTCTCTTTTTCTCTGCGCATTGGATGTCAGTCTTTTTTTAATTGGGTCTTTCAGGTTTCTTGCTTTGTGGCTGCCTGTAAGCAGGCAAATATCAAGGTTGTATAAGTAATACATATTTTTCTAATAAATGTACTTTAAATCCTTTGAATTTCTAGTATCTGCAGAATCTATTATGTTTAAAGTGCTCAGATGACATGGTGGGATTCAAATGCTTATCACTGCATCCATAACTTCTCTCCATGCTCAAAGCTCACTCTTTCATTTTATTGCCGATCTCATTAAGATCAAGTGTATGTTAGTGTTCTGTACTGGGGTATAGGTGGTGTAGGTAGGAGCATCCGGGCAGAAAGGGAAAGAAGGGTGTGGGTTGAGGATGTATATCAGTTCTTCATCAAAAACCTGACAGCAGTTTGTAAAGATGGTGCAGCAGGTGATGTCAAAGTTCAAAGTATATTTGTTATCAAAGTATGTATATGTCACCGAATACTAACTTTCCTGAGATGAACTTTCTTGTGAGTATTCACAGTAAATGCAATGAAACATAATAAAATCAGTAAAAAAAAAACTACACACAGAGACGGACAAATAACCAACATGTTAAAAAAACAAACTCAAAGTTCAAAGTAAATTTATTATCATAGAACCATAGAACACTACAGCACAGAAAACAGGCCATTTGGCCCTTCTAGTCTGTGCCAAAACCTTATTCCACTAGTCCCATTGACCTGCACCCAGTCCATAACCCTCCAGACCTCTCCCATCCATGTGTCTATCCTATTCTCAAAACAAGAGTGAGCCCACATTTACCATGTCAGATGGCAGCTCGTTCCACACTCCCACCACTCTGAGTGAAGAAGTTCCCCCTAATGTTCCCCCTAAACCTTTCCCCTTTCACCCTAAAGCCATGACCTCTCGTATTTATCTCTCCTAATCTAAGTGGAAAGAGCCTACTCGCATTTACTCTGTCTATACCCCTCATAATTTTGTAAACCTCTATCAAGGTACATCTATGTCACCATAAACAACCCTGAGACTTGTTTTCTTTCAGGTATTCACAGTAACTATAAGAAGCTGTGCAAATACAAGATAATACAAATAGTAATAAATAAGTAATAAAAATATTGAGAACATGAATTGTAGAGTCCTTGAAAGCAAATCTGCAGGATGATGACTGGAAAGGAGAGGAAATTTATAATCAAAAATCAAAGCATGTGGTGCATTGGCCTTCATCAATCATGGGATTGAGTTTAGGAGCTGAGAGGTAATGTTGCAGCTATATAGGACCCTGGTCAGACCCCACTTGGATTACTGTGCTCAGTTCTGGTCGCCTTACTACAGGAAGGATGTGAAAACCATAGAACGGGTGCAGAGGAGATTTACAAGGATGTTGCCTGGATTGGGGAGCATGCCGTATGAGAATAGGTTGAGTGAACTCAGCCTTTTATCCTTGGAGTGACAGAGAATGAGAGGTGACCTGATAGAGGTGTACAAGATGATGAGAGGCATTGATTATGTGGATGGTCAGAGGCTTTTTCCCTAGGCTGAAATAGCTAGCACGAGAGGGCACAGTTTTAAGGTGCTTGGAAGTAAGTACAGAGGAGATGTCAAGGGTAAGTTTTTTATGCAGAGAGTAGTGAGTGCGTGGAATGTGCTGCCGGCAACGGTGATGGAGGCAGGTACAATAGGGTCTTTGAAGAGACTCCTGGACAGGTACATGGAGCTCAGAAAAATAGAGGGCTATGGGTTAACCCTAGGTAACTTCTAAGGTAAGGACATGTTCAGCACAGCTTTGAGGGCTGAAGAGCCTGTATTGTGCTGTAGGTTTTCTATGTTTCTATTATCATTGTTCTCATGGGAGTAACATGATGTTTCTTTGCAAATGGACATTGACATAGCACAAAACTGTATATTAATGTGATTGATCGTAACATCGTGCTTGTTTACATCAAGCAGTTCTACTCCTCCAAGTTTAAAACTAATCTACATTTTCATCAAACTAAACAAAGTGGATGATTCACATTGCTAAAACTCAAAATGTCCACTTCAGCAAGTTACTGACTACATTCCAATCTTCCAAGATTTGTGTGTTAATCATTCAAGTACCCAAGAAAAGTTAAGTGGGTTGTAAACTCATCTAATTATGTACTGGATATGTTTATGGTTTATATGTTTTATTTATTATTATTGCTAATTAAGTCATAAGGGGAAATCTTCCCTGACAAATCTGTCAGAATTCTTTGAGGAAATAACAGGCAGGATTGGCAAAAGGAGAGGCAGTAGATGGTGATTATTTGTATTTTCAGAAGGCCGTTGACAAGGCGCCACACATGAGGCTGCTTACAAGGTAAGAGTCCATGTATTACAGGAAAGATACTAGCATGGATAGAAGATTGGCTGGCCGGCAGCAGGCAAAGAGTGGGAATAAAGGGAGCCTGTTCTGGTTGGTTATCAGTGACAAGAGGTGTGCCGCAGGAGTAGGTGTTAAGACCACTTCTTTTCACATTGTACATCAATGATTTGGATGAAGGAATTGATGGCTTTGTGGCCAGGTTTGCAGACAATACAAAGAAAGGTGGAGGGGCAGGTAGTGTTGATGAAGCAGTGAGTCTGCGGATAGATTGGGGGAAAGGGCAAAGAAGTGGCAGATGGAATATGGTGTAGGGAAGTGCACAGTCATGTACTTTGGTAGGAGGAATAAAGGCATAGAACTTTTTCTAAACAGGAAGAAAATTCAAAAATCAAGGTGCAAGGGGTCTTCGTGCAGGATTCCCTAAAGGTTAACTTGCATGTTGAATTGGTGGGAAGGAAGGCATGAGCAATGTTAGCATTCATTTCAAGAGGATTAGAATATAAGAGCACAGATATAATGCTGAAATTTTATAAGGCATTGGTCAGACTGCACTTGGAGTATCGTGAGCAGTTTTGGGCCTCGTATCTAAGAAAGGATGTGCTGGCTTTGTAGAGGGTCCAGAGAATGTTCACAAGAATTATCCCAGGAATGAAAAAGTTAATATACAAGGAGTGTTTGATGGCACTGAGCCTGTACTCACTGGAGTTTAGAAGAATGAGGGGGATCGCATTGAAACCTATTGAATATTGAAAGGCCTCGCTAGGGTGGATGTGGAGAGGATGTTTCCTATTGTGGGTGAGTGTAGGACCAGAGGGCACAGATTCAGAATAGAGGGATATCCATTGAAATTTTTCTTTAGCCAGAGGGTGGTGAATCTGTGGAATTCATTGCCACAGTTGGCAGTGGAGGCGAAATCATTGGGTATATTTAAGGCAGAGGTTAAAAGGTTCTTGAATGAAGGGAATGAAGGGGTATGGGGAGAAGGCAGGAAAATAAGGCTGAAAGTGTTAATGAATCAGCCTTGATGGAACGGCAGCGCAGACTCAGTGGCAAAATGGCCTAACTCTGCTCCTGTGTCTTATGGTCTTAAAAGACATAATGTGCGATGTTCTTAGCCTGGAAAATAAGATGTTAAGAGGGATACAGTGTGGCTACTGTGTGGGACAAATCTCTTTGTGTATGGGTTAAGTCAGATCTGCTGCACATGTTCTGCTAAAACATTGAGGCGACACTATATTGTAGTGGTTAGGTTAACTCCTTACAGTACCAGCTGTAAAATAGGGTTTAATTCCCACTGCTGTCTAAGGAGTTTGTACATTCTCACTGTGACCGTTTGTGTTTTTTCCAAGTATTCCGTTTTCCTCCCACATCCCAAAGACTGGGTTAGTAAGTTGTGGACGTGCCGGAAGCATGGCATCACTTGCAGGCTGCCCCCAGCACATCTTCAACACAAGTGACGCATTTCACTGCATATGCATTTTAAAGTGGCTGAGATTGTATTGGTTTCGGCCATGCCACGTTAGCTCTGTTCAGCACTTAATCTAGGATGATTTACTGTTCTAGAGCAATAGCAATGTTGCAACATTGCAAATCTTTATATTTTGACTAGAACCATTTCCAGGTATTGACTTATTATTGTCACATGTATACAGTGCGGCTCGAAGGGCCAGACGGGCTTATCCTGCACTAAACTCAATAAATAAATAAATAAATAAATAAAGTTGTGGTGGGGGGGTGTGGAAAAGTGGGTTAGTGGATGGAGGTGTTGATCATCCTTACTGCTTGGGGAAAGAAACCATTTTTTGAGTCTGGTGATCCTAGCATGGATGCTACGTAGCCTCCTCCCTGATGGGAGTGGGACAAGCAGTCCATGAGCAGGGTGAGTAAGATCTTTCATGAAGTTACTGTCCCACGTAATCATTGGTGATTCACTGACATTGTTTCATCCTTTTTCACAGCTGGAAACAAATGTGGCAGCAAGATTATTGGCAGAGTGTTGACCAAGCTGAGGCCCTGACAACCATGATTCTCCGGAATGAGACCGACTCGAGTAAATTGTGGGATTATGTTCACCAACTGTTAATGAAGAGGACTGAACACTAATATTGGGAGTAAAAACCATTCACAAATCCTGCTTGAAAATCATGCCAAAAGTGGATAAGTCCTACCATGTGTGCATGATTTAATGGTCATGTAGACTTCCCTATAGATCTATTTTCATTGAGAATAATTTCTTACAATTTTATATTTTTGTAAGTTCATTCATTCTGCTTATAAGGCCAAAAATATGCAGTTTTTTAAACTTTATGGGTGTGTAAGGAAAGAAATGTTCACCCTCATTGAACTGATTGCAGGAATCCATTGGTCCAGCACACACATTATATTGTCTGTTATAAAACATAGAATACTACATCACAGTACTGGCTCTTCAGCCCACATTGCTGTGCTGACCTTCTGTATGATCAATCTAACTCTTCCCTCCATCATAGCCCGCCATTTTATATTACAAAGGTGGTGCTAAGCAGCAGCTTTAAAATCTGTACATGTTGTACTCACTGGGTTGGTAGGTTAATTGGACACCCCTATTCTGAGGCTGTGCCCTCTGGTCTCAGACTTTCCCACCATAGGAAACATCTTCTCCACATCCACTCTATTAAGGCCTTTCACCATTCAATAAGTTTCAATGAGGTCAGCCCTCACTCATCTGAATTCTACTGAATACAAGCCTGCAGACATCAAGCTCTCTTCATATTCCAAGCCATTCAATCCTGGAGTCATTTTTGTGAACCTCTTGAACGCTCTCCAGTTTTGTCACATCCTTTCTAAGCTCACAATACTCCAAGTGAGGCTCACTAGTGTTTTATAAAGCTTCAACATTACTTGGGGATGTCTCCCCAGCTGCACTGTACAGGAAGATAAGAAACTCTAAATGATAAACACAAGAGATTCTGAGATGCTGGAAATCCAGAGTAACACACACAAAAGGCTGGAGGAACTCAGCAGGTCAGACAGCGTCTATGGAGAGGGATAAGGAGTTGACATACAAAATTCGAAGTAAATTCATTATCGAAGTACACAAATCTCACCATATTCTATACTACCCTAAGATTATTTCACAGTAGAAAGAAACACAATAGAATCAATGAAAAACATCATGCAACAAAGATGACAAACAACCAATGTGCAGAAGACAACAAACTGAGCAAGTACAAAAACAAGGAAAAAAAATCAATATATAAGTAATAAATATCGAGAACTTGAGTTGTAGAGTCCTTAAGAGTGAGTCTATAGATATTGGAATCATTTCATTGTTGAGGTGAGTGAAATTATCCCCTCTGGATCAAAAGCCTTATGGTTGATGGGTACTAGCTGCTTGTGTGGACTTGAGACCTTTTGGCCTGAGACCCTTCATCGGGGAGTAACACTAAATTATGCTGTGGGCATTACAGAAGGGTGTTTGTATGTCACCTTTTCCACTCCTTAACCCTTTTGGCCCAATTATTGTCTTACATGAAGAGGTTACAAACTAAATTTTGATTAAATTAACCTCGCATCTCCACATTCCCCACTGCCCCCAATCTTCTAGCCTGCCATGTGACCTCCCTCTCCCCCACCCAAGTATCATCTTCACTATAATCACCCCCTACTAATCCTTCACCATGAACCAATTAATTCCCTCAACTATCCACACAAGCCCCAAATATCATCTGTCCCAGAGATCTCCAGAAGCCAACATACACCCAACCTCTTCACATACCTCTTGTTCCTGACCACTCAACCTCTTGGTTTGCCCTGACTCTCCTGATCCCTAATCTACCCACTCCACCCCACATCTCTGCCACCACATGGTGCACTGGGCTGGGTCTTAGATTTGCCTGACTCTCTGGGCTTCAGTACTTCTTGATCACAGTCCCAATTTTAGCAATAGTACGATCTTGCACATCATCATTGTTTCATAATCCATTTTGTAGTATGGAGGTCAGATGTGTGCATATTGCTCCCCCTTACCTAGCCTATGTTCTATGTCATTTTAACATAACTGGTCTGAAGACAGGATCACATATAGTTTTTGAGTGAACCATGATTAAAGATATATGGTCATAGAGCTAAATAGACTGAAATAGGCCATTGATTTATTTTTTTATTTTAGTGATGCAACGTGGAGAAGGCCCTTCCAGCCCTTCAGCCATGACGCCCCAGCAACCCTGATTAACCATATCCCAATCATAGGACAATTTACAATGACCAATTAACCTATGTATGTCTTTGGACTGTGCAAAGAAACCAGAGGATATAGAGAAAACCCACGCATTCCACAGAGGAATGTACAGAGACTCCTTACAGAGGATGCCAGGATTGAACTGCAAACTCTAACACCCTGACCGGTAATAGCGTTGTGCTAATTAGTACACTGCCATGCTGCCTAGTTCAGCCCAACTCATTGGGCTAATCATAATTCACACCAAAGTTGGTCCCATTTCTTTGTGTTAGCCCATGTCCTCTAAACCTTTTCTATCCATGTACCTGTCCAAGTGCTCTTTAAATGTCAAAATTATACCTGCCACTTCCACTGACATATACTCACCACCCTCTGTATGAACACAGTAGTACCTCAGGTCCCTTATAAATCTTCACACTCTCACCTTAAACCTGTACCCTCTAGTTTTGAATTCCCCTACTCTGGGAAAAAGTCTTTGACTATTCACCTTATCTATGCCCCTCATGATTTTATAAACCTATATAAGATCACCCCTCACTCTCCAATGGTCCTAAAGAAAAGAGTCCAAGCTTACCAGCCTTGGATAAACCAAAACATGTAAATGGAATTTAATCCTTAATTAAATTAGATTTTTTTGTTTTTCAGTATAAATATTTGGAAGTACAAAATTGGTAATATGGTACCCTTTTTTTCCACTGAGAATAGGAGGGACTACCAGAGGTCATGGGTTAAGGGTGAAAGATGAAAAGTAAGGGGAGACATCTTCACTCAGAAGGTCATGAGAGTGTGGAACAAGCTGCCAGCACAAGTGGTGCATGCGAGCTTGATTTCAGCGTTTAAGAGAAGTTCGGATAGGTACATGGAGGGCTATGGACCCGGTGCAGGTCAATGGAAGTAGACAGTTTAAATGGTTTGACACGGACTAGATGGGTCATAGGGCCGGTTTCAGTGCTGTACTGTACTTTCCTATGACTAGGTGAGTTATTCAACACTCCCAAAATTTTGATTCCTGTGACTTAATTTTGTTTCCACCGAAACATTTCAGAAGAGAGATGTAACTCCCAAATAACTGCCTACAAAAAGTTCATGCAAGTGAGTGCTTGTGATATAGTGAAGAGCGCATTGAAAATTGGGTGGAGGAATTTATTTCACAGGAGCTAGAAAGCACAAAGATTAAGGGATGCTGTGTGTTTAGGGAGTTCAGCTTCAAGTGAGTTTTTGATGTAAAGGAGCTTACAGCCTTGAAATGAAGTGCTTAGTATTTTTCTTAACCAAAGCAAATAAAACATCTGGCTTTCATTTAGAGGGTGGCAGGAGGTTACAAAAAATGTGCAGAAAAATATTTTGAATGCTTGCCTTCAATCTTTGTACTTTAGGGGCCACCACTGCAGAGCTTGCTGGAGATCCATTATGTGGCAACTTCCAATTTCTTCCTCTGTCTGTCCAAGGTTACTTGTTCATTTATCTTTTGGTCACAGGAGGTTCGTTACTGCAGGTTTGCTTGTCTGTTTCGTGGTGATTGACAGCAGTGATGTTCAAGCAGGGTTAATTGATGCTGGAGGGAGAGCAAAGCTCCACAGGAGAACTGTCAGATGTTCAATTATCTTAGTTTTCAGTTGTTGCTAAAGCTTTATGGGGTTTGTATGAAACATGAGGTAGTCTTGAGATATAAATATATTACCAACAAAGGTGTGTTGTTGATTTTAACGATTTTTGACAAAACTGACTCATGACCAGGAAAAATATTGCAGGATTGTTCAGCAAGATAATTTAAGATACAATATTATATAGGTGTAGGGTTTACTTAAATCACTAAAAGTACCCCTGCCTGACAAGTGTATGAGTATAAGATTTATAGTACGATTCATTTGGCATTGTGAAATAGTGTATTCCTTCTGCAGATGATACAGCTCGTAAAACTACATGAGATTATCTTACATCAGAAATCAGTCCATCAATAGAACTATTTCACAGTCAAAATGAAAGTCCAACCTTTATAGATAAAATGATTATTTAAAATTATCCACTACATTCTACAGCAGTGAAAACAGTGGCCGAGCATTACTCTGGGAAAACACTGACTATCAAATACACATGAAAGGAACTGTTGATCCACTGTTCTCTGCTGGTGTTGGTGGATTGAGATGCAGTTGTTAATTGCAGAATACACTCAGTAGCCACTTTATTAAGTACACCTGTATACCTGCGCTTTAATGCAAATATCTCATCAGCCAACCATGTGGCAGCAACTCAATGCATAAAAGCATGCAGACATGGTCAAGAGGGTCGGTTGTTGTTCAGACCAAGCGTCAGAATGGAAAAGTAATGTGATCTAAGTGACTTTGATCATGGAATGATTGTTGGTGCCAGACAGGGTGGTTTGAGTATCTCAGAAACTATTCATCTCCTGGGATTTTCACGCACAACAGTTCTAGAGTTTACAGAGAATGGTGAAAAACAACAAAACATCCAGAGAGTGGCAATCTTGTAGGTGAAAACGCCTGTTAATGAGAGACGTCAGAGGGAAATGGCCAAACTAGTTCCAGCTGATAGGAAGTCAACAATATCTCAAATAACCACACATTACAACAGTGATATCAAAAAAGCATCTTTGACTGCACAATACGTCAAATCTACAGCACCAGCAGGCCACACTGGGTTCCATTCTTGTACCTAATGAAGTGGCCACTGAGTGTAGTAACCCAATTACCAATGAGGAGCTTTAACTAATATATTTCTACTCTGCTGTTTGGTAACCTAAGATTTGGAAGAACTGCACTTTAGCCTTTCAATGCAATTTGAATCTTTATTACATTAATTTAAAATGGATACCAAAGAATTGTTTCAAATTGTTTACCTGGACATCGGTCTTGTTTTCACTATTGTACACCATTTAATCTTACCTACTCAGTGAGATTAACATGGAAGAAGCAAGGAATTTTTTTTGTGTCTACCTGTTCATGTGGTGCTATTTACAGAATTTGTTGAGCATAACCAAAGGAATTTATTGCTACATGTTGCTGTAGTATTTATCACTACATTGTAGAGCCTGGTTACCTCATCCAAATCTGACAGAACTCACCTCTGTGTATGCTATTTGATTCTTGCCTTGCCATTCCAGCTCAGCTGTGTTTTATCCAGCTCGGAATGTTTTGCTTTGTGTTACTGCCTGCATTCCCTGTTGTTAATCTCAGACAGACCCAGAGCATGTTTCAAGTTGTTACATTTCCAATGAACGACAGGTTGGAGCAAGATAAGGGAAAAAAATATCGATCCTCAGGCGAGGGTTGAGTGTGGTTTTGCTATGGTTAGGGTGGGTTGGTTTATGTTTTAAATGCATACCTATGCATTGTGACTGCCTGACTCACTGGAGAGACACTGAAGCTAATGATATAAAAATCTCTAATCAGAATCAGGTTTCGTATCACTGGCATAAGTCATGAAATTTGTTGCTTTGTGGCAGGAGTACATTGCAATACATAATAATAAAAACTATATTACAATATTTATACAAAAGAAGAAAATTCAGTTAGTGCAGAAAGAGATTGGAAAATACTGAGATAGTGTTTATGGGAATATTGTCTATTCAGAAATCTGATGGCGGAGAATAAGAAACTTGTTAAAATGGTGAATTGTGCCTTGAGGCTCCTGTACCTCCTCCTTGATGGTAACAGTGAGAAGATAGGGGTCTTTAATCCAGTTAAGTCAAGTCAAGTCAACTTTTATTGTCATTTCGACCATAACTGCTGGTACAGTGCAAGGTAAAAATGAGACAACGTTTTTCAGGACCATGGTTTACATGACACAGTACAAAAACTAGACTGAACTACGTAATAAAAAAAAACACAGAGAAAGCTATACTAGACTACAGACCTACACTTTTCGCCTTTTCAAGGTGTCCTGGATGCTGGGGAGGGTTGGGGTTAATATATGTTAAAGCTGGCTGAGTTTGCAAATTTATGTAGCTTTTCCAGTCCTGTGCAGTGTCTCCTCCATAACTCCAACTAGTTAGAATACTCTCCATGGTACATCTGTAGAAATTTGCAAAAGTCTTTGGTGACATACCAAATCTCCTCAAACTCCAATGAAAAACAAACATAAAAGGTCTCCTGAAGAGAGCCTCGTTCTCCTCTCCTGACGCAGTGTTTTATTTTCTGAACACAAAAATAACGAAAGATTACAGCTTCAGTATCTATAATTATCTATCTTAACATTTTGGATGGCAGCTTTGCAGAATTACATATTTACAATAGCAGTGCATCAGATTTGTTATCTTTGCACTGTACTGCTGCCACAAAGAGCAAAAACTCTTTGAATATTCAAATACAGGTGGCTGGTCTGATAACTAATTTCCATGGCATGAAAATTAGCTTTTTGCAGCAACAGCACTGTACATTGTAAGACAGTTGGGCACCACCGTGGTGTAGCAGTTAGCGCAACTCTTTGGAGTTCAGAGTACAGTTCCAACATCATCTCTAAAGAGTCTGTACATCCTCCCCACGGAATGTGTGGGTTTTCTGTGGGTGTTCCAGGTACCTCCCACAGTCCAAAGACATACTGGTTAGTAGGTTAATTGATCGTTGTAAGTTGTCCAGTGATTAGGCTCGGATTAAGTTGGGAATTGCTGGGCAGCACAGCTCGAAGGGATGGATGGACCTATTGTATATTGTATTCCAATAAAAAACTTAACAATTCTCCTGATTAAGTCCAGCTACACATAACTCCAGATTGACATTTAACATCTGCTCAAATAGGTAGAATTAGCAGTTAGTAATAAATTGCCACCCAATGTTGCATCCAAGAGCTTATTTAGGGGCAAAGATCTTTCCCGGGTTGCGAAATTCTTCAGTTTTTCTGTCTGCAGAATACAATGTTAAATGTCAGGTGTAGGGCCCAGCAAACACATTGCTTAACTGTTACAAAATTTGTTAAGGATAACCACTCTAGTTCATTGCATGCCTCAATAAACTAGAAGAAAGATAGCCGTACTCATGAAATATGTTCCAGTAATTATAATTGGACAATGGTCAGATTTGTTGTCTTTGCGGCAACATTGTACTGCTGCCACAAAGACAACAAATTTCATGATATATGTAGGTGATTTTAAACCTGATTCTGATTGTACTTTATGAATTGTAACACAGACAGTATTTGACATTGTTTGCACAAATAAAAGAAAAGCAGTGTTGTGACAAAAAATCAGAAATACTATGACTGGTCAGAAGTATGGCTAATTTCTATTTTTATCTGTTCTTTCTATTTAACTTCTATATATTTGAATCTAAGTTGCTTGTGAGTATCTTATTCTGAACATGCAACATACTTCCTCAAAATAACCCTCTCAATCCCAGTGGCAAGGGGTCGTATTATTATTTTAGTCAAGTTATATAAGGTAAAAGAAAGTAGTTGTTATTTGTAATGCAGATAATGTTGGATACAAGATCAATAAAAATTATAATTCAAAAATGAGCTCTTCACATGCTATTAAAGAGATTATGTTGTTTTTCAGATTCATAGCTATCAGTTTGAACCATAAAACTCTTGCCATTTATTCCTCCTAAATTTTGACAATACCACTCCCCACAGCCACCTTCGAGTTAAACTGTCAGTGTTGGATTCACTGTTGCACTTCCCTGCTCTAATTAATTCTTCCCATAAAACAGGGTTTAAATGGGCTTGAGTAAAGAAATGCTGGGTGTTTGTTGTAGGGCTGTATAAAGCTACAAAACCTCTAAGAATGTTCCAACCTTGCCATGGTTTGACCCAGAGAGCTATGTTGGCTGGAGTCAGGGCTTTATGCTTTGGTAGGGTCACCCATGCCAAACAGGTCAAAGGGTAAAAGCCAGACTAAAAGTGATCTTACCAGTCCTCCCAGGCTCAGGGGTTCAGTTCAGTATGTTCAAACAAACCTTCTTCAGCATTGAAGAATCACTTCTACATCGGAGTGTGACAGTATTCCTGAGTCTCCACCTGGGCCTTGCATGACTGACAGAAGTGAAAACGAAGATAAAGTTACTGCCACGATGAAGGAATCCCTGAACACCGCCAAGAGAGATAGAGGACCTTCATGGCTGCCCTGAGTGCCAGCAGGCATATATGTAAGTATAAAGCTACAGAGAGGATGAATGAGACCATGGAGAGTTTCAAACATGAACAGGAGAACTGGGACACCAGATTAGGTGATACTTGAGTATTTCTCTGCAGTGATGTTACACTGCCAGATTTTGACTTGCTCAGATGGACGGATAAGATTCCATACGTAAGAAAAAGAGTAGCAGATCACTCTGATTGTCTAACCCACGGTTTCAAAGTACAAACTAACTTTATCATCCAAGTATGTATATGTCATGAAATACTACCATGATATTCCTTTTCTTGCAGGCATTTACAAAGAAAAACAATGGAATCAATGAAAAACCATACACCAAGACTGACAAACAACAATGTGCAAAAGAAGACAAGCTGCAAATACAAAAACAACAAATAACTTAAAATAAATAATATTGATTACACAAGTTGTAGAGTCCTTGAAAATGAGTCTGTAGGTTGTGGAATCAGTTCAGTGTTGAGGTGAGTGAAGTTATCCACACTGGTTCAGGAGCCTGATGGTTGAAGGGTAATAACTGTTCCTGAACCTGGTGGTCTGGGACTTAAGACACCTATTCCACTTTCTTAATGGTAGCAGTAAGAAAAGAGCATTGCCTGGATAGTAGGAATCCTTGATAATGGATGCAGCTTTCTTGTGGCAGTGCTCTTTGTAGATGTGCTCAATGGTGGGGAGGGCTTTGCCTGTGTTGGACTGAGATACAACCACCATTTTGTGTCTACACTTTGACCCCTAACCAATATCACTAAAATAAGGCTATCTGAAGCCCAGCCCTGGTTACTAGTAAATTGTCACATGCACCAAGGCACAGGGTCTTGCATTCTGTTCATACAGATCAATTAATTACAACAGTGCATTATGGTAGAACAAGATAAAACAATAACAAAGTTCAAAATAAAGTGTTCAGAGAAAGTACAGTGCAGGTAGACAATAAGGTTCAAGGTCATAATGAGGTAGATTGTGGGGTTAAGAGTCCACCTTATTGTACTAGGGAAACAACAGAAGGGCAGAAGCTGTCTTTCGGGTTTTTATCCAAGTTAGATGTGTTCTTGCTTATGCTGTCTACCAAGGTATTGAGCTTTAGACAAGGTCCATGAAGGAGAGGCTGGTGTTATAAAGAACTAGTATTAAGTATTATGAAATCCCCTCTTTCCACAGTTCCTAATAGCAGTAGAGTAACAGTGCCATTAATATGTACCAGATTTAGCACAACTAGCCAATGGTAGGTTTCTGGACAATTTAATCTTTTATAATTTTAGTGGTTTTTCTACAACCAGATGATGGTGAATATGTGGGATTTGTTGTCATTGATGACTTTGGCAGCCAGGTCATTAGATGTATTTAAGGCAGAGATTGATAATGTAATGAGTTCTGTGGCCTGTGTGGGGTACCAGAGAGCAGTGGGCTCCAAGGTTTTTAGAGCACCTGAACTGGTTAATTGTTGTTCATGAGAGTTGTTCATTATTAATTCCTTGTGCTTTTCTCAAATGACTCGTTCTTTGTAATGCAGTCTCCTGGAACCTTCTGTTTTAGCTTGTTAAGTTTATTTTGATTGGCTCAGGAATTACATGTTACTTGTATTATTTAAGTGGATACCTGATTAGCGTTAATCACAGGGTCCTAGTTTTGAGAATTTTACTTCTCTTAGTGTCACTCAGCTAAGCCACTGATGTTCTTTTAGAATTATTATGACTAAACCCTCATCACTCTCTCTACATCAGAGCCTGTCATTTCTCTACACTTGTGTTTCGATATTGCCAGCACTCATTGTAAAAGAAGGGTTCTCAAAGGGGTTAAGGGTTTTGGGGAGAAGATGGGAAAATGGGGTTTGAAAAAATGCCTACAGTAAAATCTAACTGTATTTACACTAATGGGGTTGGACAGTAATGCAGGCAGTGTAGAACAAGAGAGAGTTTGAGTGTTTAATTCAATAATTGATCAAACATTTCCCTTCCCTCCTTGCCAGAGAGCAGTATTTCAGAAGGCTGGGAATATGCACTGTGAGAAACAAAGAGTTTGGACAGCAGCAGGTCCAAATCACCTGGGATATTTGTGTAACCAGAAAGCTAACCTTTAAAATAATGTCAGAAAACAGAGGATCCTTAGATGTCTTGGTTTTGCCATCAGATACTTTTAAGCTATTGCCATGAACTCCCTTGTTTCATCAAAGTTGTTTGAAATTTCAAAGCTCTCTTACCACTTAAAAGTACCTTTGTGTATTCTATTCTTTCCTGAAATTATTTAAGTAACCAATGTTAAATATTGTATTTGATCACCTGGCATACAATTTTTAATGATTATGTGATATCATTAAGTTTGTAATAACAGCTGCTCTAAGAGTGTGTGTGTGTGGACTGGCGTGAGGGTGTGTGGGGGGAGACTGAAGTATTGTTAACAAAGGATAAGAAGTGTAACAAGGGAGGAGGAATGTGTAAACATTGTTTGATCAAAGGAAAATCTGAGGTTTCCATTGTTCTCATCAATGGGCTTTCACCTTGAAATTGGGACCTCTCATTCATAAAGTCGCTGCAGTCAATAAGGAAACCTGACACTTCCCAGGAGATAAACACCAGAAGATTCTGCACTTGCTGGACATCTAGAGCAGCACACACAAAATGCAGGAGGAACTCGGCAGGTCAGGCAGCATCAGACAGTTGACGAGAGCTTCATCAGGACTTCGCAGGAGATACTGGCAGAGTGACCTTGGCACATTGCAGGCGATTGTGTTGAATTGATACAATGGATGTAGACAGAAATGTGACTGACTGCATCACAACAATTCAAAACCACAGGGAATAAGCAACTGCAAAGAGTAATGGACTCAGCTCAATACATCACAGGCACCTCTCTCCTCACAATCAAAGGTACCTGGTAGGAGGCACTGTCTCAAAATGAGCTGTCAAAGATCCCCACCATCTGCTCACAACTGCCATGGGACAGAAGGCACAGAACCCTAAAGTCCTACACTCCCAGGTTCAAGAAAAGCTACTTCATTTCATCCAGAATCGGAATCAAAATCAGATTTATTATCTCTAACATACTGTATGTCATGAAATCTGTTGCTCTGCAGCAGCAGTACAGTACAAGGCATACAAAACTAAATTACAATAAGAAATATAAAAAATAAATTAGTGTGAAGAGTGAGGTAGTGTTCATGGCAACACACACAAAATGCTGGAGGAACTCAGCAGGTAGGGCAGCATCTATGGAAAAGAATTAACATTTCAGGCCGAGGAGGAAGGGGGAAGATGCCAGAATAATAAAGTGGGGGGACTGGAAGGTGATAGTGAAACCAGGTGAGTGTGTAGGATAAAGGGCTGTAGAAGAAGGACTCTGACAGAGGAGAGTAGAGCTCAGGAGAAAGGGAAGGAGGAGGGGGCCCAAGGGAAGTGATAGGCAGGTGAGAAGAGGTAACAGGCCAGAGTGGGGAATAGAAGAGGGGAGGGGGAGGGAATTTTTTTTACCGGAAGGAGAAATTGATATCAATGCCATCGATCGGATACTACCCAGACGGAATATAAGGTGTTGCTCCTCCACCCGAGGGGATTATGCACTGATTGGTCAGAACGGGAATGGGGATAGGAATCAAAATGTTTAGCCACTGAGAAATTCCGCTTCTGCCGGATGGAGTGGAGGTGCTCGATGAAGTACCTCCGCTCCATCCAATTTACAACCGGTTCATGGCTTCATGGTCCGTTCAGAAATCTGATGGTGGAGGGTATCAGGAGCTGCTTCTAAAACATTGAGTGTGTGGCTTCAAGCTCCGGTACCTCTTCCCTGTTGATAGTTCATTGTAATGCAAAGTTGTCATAGTGTCACTATACTGAGATAGTGAATATGGTGTTGTGCAGGTTGATTCAAGAACTGAATGGTCAGTAGTGGAGAGTGTGAGCAGCTTCAAGTTTCTGGGTGTCAGCATTTCTGAAGGTCTATCCTGGACCCATCATGTTGATGCATTCATAAAGAAGGCAGCCGACGGTTGTAATTCATCAGGAGTTTGAGGAGATCCGGTATGTCGTCAAAGACTATCAAATTTCTACAGATGTACAATGGAGCACATTCCGATTATAAATTACTATAAATGACAAAAATAAGTAACAGTGCAAACAAGAAATAACAAAGTAGTGTTCATGGGCCATTCATGAATTTAATAGCAGAGAGAAGAAGCTGTTTCTGAATCATTGAGTGTGGGTCTTCACGGTCCTGTATCTCCTCCCTGGTGGTAGTAATAAGAAATGGTCATGTCCCAGATGGTGAGGGTCCCTAGAGGTGGATGCCACCTTCTTGAGGCTCCTCTTGAAGCTGTCCTCGATGATGGGAGGGTTGTGCCTATGATGGATCTGGTTGTATCTACAACCTTCTGCAACCTCCTGAAGTACAATAAATGTTGGCCTTGTCAGTGATGCCCACATTCCACAATAATAGGATTCCTCCATGGATCTAGTTCACTGGTGCCACAAAAACATCCTCTCACTTAACATCAGCAATACCAAAATCATCAAAAAAAATCAGCTGATTATCGACAACAGGAGGTAGAAACCTGTGGTCCATGAGCCAGTCCTTCTTAAGAGATCGGAGGTGTAGATGGTCAGTAGCTTTAAATTCCTTGGTGTTATCATATCAGAGGATCTGTCCTGGGACCAGCATGTACATGTTATCACAAAGAAGGCACAACAGCGCCTCTACCTTCTTAGAAGTTTGTGTAGACTTCGAATGTCACCAAAAGTGTTGACAAACTTTTATACATGTATAGTGGAGATTATCCTAACCTGCTGCATCACAGCCTGGTATGAAAACACCAATGCCCAGGAACAGAAAAGGCCACAGATAGTGGTGGATTCATCCCAGTCCATCCCAGGCAAAGCCACTCCCACCGTTGAGCACATCTACAAGCAGTGCTGCACAGGAAAGTATCATCCATCATCGAGGACCACCTCCATCCAGGCCATGCTCTCTTCTCACTGCTGTCTTTGGGAAGGAGATACAGGGGCTTTAGGTCCTACACCACCAGGTTCAGTAACAGTTATTACCCTACAACAATCAGGCTGCTGAATTGCATGGATGAATTCAATCACCACATTCAAAATTGATTCTACAACCTACAGACACACTTCCAAGGAATATTTACAACTCATATTCTCAATATAATTTTTTATTTGCAGAGTTTGTCTTCTTTTGCACATTGGTTAGAACCATAGAACACTACAGCACAGTACAGGCCCTTCAGCCCTCCATGTTGTGCCGACCCATATAATCCTTAAAAAAAGTACTAAACCCACACTACCCCATAGCCCTCCATTTTTCTTCCATCCATGTGCCTGTCCAAGAGGCTCTTAAATATCCCTAATGTTTTAGCCTCCACCACCATCCCTGGCAAGTCATTCCAGGCACTCACAACCCTTTGTGTAAAAAAAACGTACCCCTGATGTCTCCCCTAAGCTTCCCTCCCTTAATTTTCTACATATGCCCTCTGGTGTTTGCTATTGGTGCCCTGGGAAACAGGTACTGACTATCCACCCTATCTATGCCTCTCACTATCTTGTAGACCTCTATCAAGTCCCCTCTCATTCTTCTACGCTTCAAAGAGAAAAGTCCCAGCTCTGCTAACCTTGCTTCATATGACTTGTTCTCCAAACCAGGCAACATCCTGGTAAATCTCCTCTGCACCCTCTCCATTGCTTCCACATCCTTCCTATAATGAGGTGACCAGAATTGAACACAATACTCTAAGTGTAGTCTCCCCAGAGATTTGTAGAGTTGGTTATTTGTCATTCTATGACTGTTCATGTGTAGTTTTCCATAAGTTCCTGTAAATGCTTACAAGAAAATTAATCTCGAGGGAGTATATATTAATATATGTGTACTTTGATAAGTAATTTAGTTTGAACTTTGAACTTTGAAAAATGAACCACTTAGTTAATTTATAAGAAACTAGCTGACTTTGTCTTTTCACAAAGAGATGAGATTAGATAGTTAGGATGAGGAATTTTCCACAGAAATAGAAAGTCAAAACATAATTCTTTAAACACTCAAAAGGTAAAAATAATCAATAGTTTGGATCTGAGATAAAATTACACTTAAATGGAGTGTCAAGTGCTTTATTTAGATATAAATCAAATGTGCGAAGAAACAGCTGAAGCTGTTGAAGAAAGTTACTTTAATTAGCTGGCTGATTGAAGATAGTGTTGAAATACAATTTAAAAGTACTTCAATAAGTTCATGTTACGATTGGAATTCATGTTAATATCTGTAGCAGTTCCTTAAGTTTTATACCATAAAACATTGGATCAGAATTAAGCCATTTAGCTCAACGAGTCTGCGCCATTTTTAATGTCCTGCAGATGTAAAATATTTATTGGGTAACTACAATCTCCCCCTATTCACTGAGGTACACCTGAATCATGGGAACTGTTCCTCTGTAAACCCAAAATTTTATTGCTATTTGAGATTAAAGCATCTGAAAGATTATTACAAATTTATTTATCTATTTATTTGTTTGTTTATCTGTTTGTTCAATTATTAGTTAGAGATACATCACGGAACAGGCCAGTCACACCCAACGAGCTGCACTGCCCAATGCGGTTCACAGGGAGAAAGCACAAACTCCTTACAGCAGTGGCAGAATTGAACCTGGGTTGCTGGCACTGTAATGGCTTAACACTAATTGCCATGATAAAGTGCAGGCTTATATTCACTCACAGACACGTTTCAGGCTGGTGTGCCACCACTCAGTTAGGAAGAGGCATTGGAAAATTGGAGCTCTCCCCCACCCCCAAAGAGCTGCTGATTTGTGGCTGTGGGTTCAGGAGGGAGCTTTGAAACTCCAACAGTGATAAATCTTTCTTGCAGGCAAGGATCAGAGTAACAAACCTCAACCACAATCCTCTTAAACAAGGTCAGGGTAGTGCAAAACTTGAAAGTGATGCCATCTTTATTTAATTAGTATGGAAAAGGCCCTTCCAGCTCAATGGGCCACACTGCCTAGTATCCCATCTATTTAACACTGGCCTAGTCACAAGTTAACTTACAATCTACTAACCAGTACGTCTATTGACTGTGGGGGGAAACCGGAGCATCTGGAGGCAGTCTACATGAGCATGCCATATGAATTTTCCCACTTTCAGAACTTCTCTAAATAACCTTGCATCCTCTTTGCACCTTGCTCACAACACACAATACCACAGTGAGGGTAGGCAGAGGGCCAAGTGTATTCTTATTTCTTTTTTTACTTTTTGTGACTATTCTAACAAAATTACCTCTATAATTAAATATGTGTTCACAGCAGAGAAGATCCCTCTCCTCAGATTAATAATATTGGTTAGCATAATGCTATTACAACTCCAGTGACCCCAGTTCAATTCCTATCACTCTCTGTAAGGAGTTTGTACGTTCTCCTGTGAATGTGTAGGTTTCCTCTGGGTGCCCTGGGTTCCTCCCACATTCCAAAGACAGACAGACAGACAGAAAGACATACTTTATTGATCCCGAGGGAAATTGGGTTTTGTTACAGTTGCACCAACCAAGAATAGTGTAGAAATATAGCAATATAAAGCCATAAATAATTAAATAATAATAAGTAAAATATTCCAAGTGGGAGTAAGTCCAAGACCAGCCTATTAGCTCAGGGTGTCTGACACTCTGAGGGAGGAGTTGTAAAGTTTGATGGCCACAGACAGGAATGACTTCCTATGACGCTCAGTGTTGCATCTTGGTGAAATGAGTCTCTGGCTGAACGTACTCCTGTGCCTAACCAGTACATTATGAAGTGGATGGGAGACATTGTCCAAGATGGCATGCAACTTGGACAGCATCCTCTTTTCAGACACCGCCATCAGAGAGTCCAGTTCCACCCCCACAACATCACTGGCCTTACGAATGAGTTTGTTGATTCTGTTGGTGTCTGCTACCCTCAGCCTGCTGCCCCAGCACACAACAGCAAACATGATAGCACTGGCCACCACAGCCTCGTAGAACATCCTCAGCATCGTCTGGCAGATGTTAAAGGACCTCAGTCTCCTCAGGAAATAGAGACAGCTCTGACCCTTCTTGTAGACAGCCTCGGTGTTCTTTGACCAGTCCAGTTTATTGTCAATTCGTATCCCCAGGTACTTGTAATTCTCCATCATGTCCACACTGACCCCTTGGATGGAAACAGGGGTCACCGACGCCTTAGCCCTCCTCAGGTCCACCACCAGCTCCTTAGTCTTTTTCACATTAAGCTGCAGATGATTCTGCTCACACCATGTGACAAAGTTTCCCACCGTAGCCCTGTACTCCGCCTCATCTCCCTTGCTGATGCATCCAACTATGACAGAGTCATCAGAAAACTTCTGAAGATGGCAAGACTCTGTGCAGTATGGATTGGTAGGTTAATTGGTCACATGGGTGTAATTAGGCTTGTTGAGCTGGAAGGGCCTGTTAATATCACTAAAAAATATATGAATCCCTAATATCTGTACCTCTAAATAAATAAGATGATATTTTTCATTTTTCTTTGGTCATTTTTAAGTGATCTGTGTGTCTATAGAAAATAAAAGACCACATGCGGCTAAGTACTTCCGAGGAAGGCTTCAACAAATTGAAAATCATGATATCGTCCAAATGTGGAGAAATAAAGGCCACAGCCCCCACAAGCCAAAGCTTGTCACTGTGGAAACATGGTTTGATCAGAAAACACAGCAGTTAGAACAAAGAATTCACATGACCAAGAAAGATTTGTGGTTCTGTGCAGGGTCAAGGTCTGTGAAGAGCACCTCTTCATTGAATCCGACAAAGACTTTTATTAATTGTTTGTTTTTTTCTCATGCTTAATGAGAAAACTTTTTTGTCCCTATTTCTGTGAGTGTTAAAAGTTCTGACAAACCAGAGGTCAATTGAGTTATGACTCAACTCTGATGTAAACATATCTGGCACAAGAACATAGTTCCCTGTTAAATTATGCATCAATTTCAAGATTCACAGCCTCAGTTTTTATGATCTATTTGTCGTTCAGGATATGGGTGTCACTAACAGGAGCAGTATTTATTGCCCATCTCCATTTGCCCTTGAGAAAATGGTGGTGAAATGTTTCATTAAACCACTGCTTCCCCTCTGGTGAAGGTGCTCCTACAGCACTGCTGGTTTGGGACTTGTGTGAACAGAGATGAGGAGGAATTTCTTTAGCCAGAGAGTGGGGAATCTATGGAATTCATTGCTATAAACGGCTGTCGACCCTAGTTATTAGGTACTGTATATTTAAAGCAGAAGATGATAGGTTCTTGATTAGTCAGGGCATGAAAAAATTAAGAGAACTAATAAATTAGCCATGATGGAATGGTGGAGCAGAACTGATGGCCCAAATAGCCTAACTCTGCCTCTATGCCTTATGGTCTTGTTTAGATGCTGTGACAATTACAGAATAGTAGCAAATGTCCAAACCAAACATTTCCTTAAATCTCAACCTTTCCTGACTCTGGGATCTCTTCCAGATCTGAGACCTTCCAAGATCATCCTATTGATCTTCTCTGAGTGAAATTGTTTCATGTTTTCTGATCCCAAGATCAGTAAGGCCAGTAATTCTCTCCATAACTTCCCCAATCTGCAGCAGTTGTTGTCAAAGCTCAAGAGATACAATTGTCACTGAGAACAAACCCAAAGAAGGAGAGCCACCCTCCACACACCACAGTGTACTACATCAGTACAGGATAGAAGTACAGAGGATGTTTCCTCTTCTGGGATCATCTACAACTACAAGTTACTTTTTAACAATAAAGTTCCCAATGTAGTACTAGGGTCAGGCAGAAATTTTTTTCTGTCTCTCTACCTCAAAAGGCAGTAAAAAGGGGGGAAATCTGTGGAATCCATTGCCACAGACAGTTGTGGAGGCCAAATCATTGAGTATACTTAAAGCAGAGGTTGATAGATTCACGAATAGTAGGAGCATCAAAGACAGGAGATTGGGGTTAAGTGCCATGATGGTATGGTGGAGGAGACAATGGGCCAAATGGCGTAAATCTGTTCCTGTGTCTAAAATTGATACATTGGTTTATTCATGTCACATGTACAGAGGTGCAGCGAAAAACATTGGTTTTGCATGTCATCCATACAGGTGATTTCATCACATCAGGGCGCTGAGGTAGTACGATGGAAAACAAGAACAGAATACGAAATGAAGTGTTACAGTCACAGAGAAAGTGCAGGCAGGCAGGTAATAAGGTTAGACTGTGATGACATAGATTGTGAGGTCATCAGTCCATCTGATCATACTAGGGGACCACTCAATAGTTTTACAACAGCGGGATAGAAGCCGTTCTTGATGCTGGTGGTACATGCTTTCAGGCTTTTGAACCTTCTATCCAATGGGAAGGAGAAGAGTGGATGTCTGGAGTGGGGTGGCAGGGTCTTTGACTAAATAGTGTTACAGTTACAAAGAACTTGGATAGTTCAATTCCACTGAAGATTGTTTAATGTAATTTCCTGTTCATAATTGTAAAGCCGAATCTGATGTAGCACAGACAAATACATAAGATAAAGAATGCAATAATAATAAAAAACACAATAAATATAAATACATAAGCTAACTTATATAGGTAGAGTGGAAAATGAATTTATGATTCATGTATAAGGCAGAGGTAAATAGATTCAGATTCAGATTTATTTATCACATGTACATTCAGTGAAATGTGTCGTTTGTGTTAATGACCAACACAATCTAAAAATACGCTGGGGGCTGCCAGCAAGTGTTACCTCACATTCCCATATCAACATATCACACCCACAACAACAGAGAAGCAAGCCCTTTGACCTACACACATACACAGTTCTCCAACCTCAGGACAGACCGCTTTTGGCATCCGGTCTCCAGACTCGCAACCTTAGGGCCTTCAGCCTACCCAGCGGTCTTGCAGACCCAGGTACTGGCCATTAGGCCTTGATTGTTGATGAACAAGTGGGTGATGGGTTACTGGGGAGGAATCTCCACTCTGACCTCTTACCTGTTCTCCCTACCTGCATATCACCTCCCCCTGGTGTCCCTCCTCCGTCCCTTTTTCCCATGGTCCACATTTCTCTCCTATCAGATTGCTTCTTACTTTATCCCCCTCCCCAACCTAACTGGCTTCACCAATCACTTTCTGGCTCATTCTCCTTCACCTCCCCCCACCTTCTTATTCTGGCTTCTAGTTAACATGGAAGCAAAGGTTGGATATTAATCTTAAAGCTGATTAGGTCACCACCTAATCAATATTGCCTAACTTCACCCTTGTACAGGAAGAAACAACACTGAAGTGGAAACCATAGATACCACAGTGACACTGAGAAATTCTACAACCTAGACATAGCTCCCCACTCCCACTCTCTCTCTTCCCCCACTCTCTCTCTCTCTCCCCCTCTCCCTCTCCCTCTCTCCCTCCCTCAAACACATTACACACACACAATCTAGACATGGACAAGGATTAACCGCAGCTTTCCATTAAAATCCTGCTTTGATTATTAAACTGGCTCTCGTTACTTTAAATAGAATGCATAGATCCTACCATTGCATAACATGGATTGAAATTAAGTTAAAATGTATTGGTACATTGGAATTCTGCAGCCGTAAGCAGATACGAACTGCAAGATAAGCGGCTACAGAATGATTATAATTCCTGCAGGCTTTTACACGATGAGTTCATGTTGACTCACTGTGCTAATTCAAGAAAGTTTTACTGAAGTTAATTCTGATGCACACATTTATAATGGGGAGTGTTAATCAAAATGAAGATATTTTAGAAACCACAAGAGGTTCTGCAGATGCTGGAAATCCAGAGCAACACACGCACAAAATACTGGAGGAACTCAGCAAGCCCAAGTCAGGCATAATACAAGGGGAGAATAAACAGCCCCGTGCTTCAGGCCCGGACCCTTCATCAGGATTGGGAAGGAAGAGACCAGAAGCCAGAAGGACTGAGACCCTTCATCACTACTGGAATCTGAATCAGAATCAGGTTTAATACCCCGGCATATGTTTTGACATTTGTTATTTTGGGACAACAGCACAAAGCAATACATAATTTAAAAAACTCTAAATTACAATAAGTATATAAAAATTAAGTAAATAGTGCAAAAGGAAGGAGAAGTAGTGAGGTTGTTTTACTGAATCCACTGAGGCGGGTTCATTGTCCAGTCAGAACATAGAAATCTACAGCACATTACAGGCCCTTCGGCCCACAATGTTGTGCCGAACATGTAACCTACTCTAGAAACTGCTTAGAATTTCCCTGTTGCATAGCCCTCTATTTTTCTAAGCTCCATGTATCTAAGAGTCTCTTAAAAGATCCTATTGTATCCACCTCTACCACTGTTGCTGGCAGCACATTCCTCACACCCACCACTCGTTGTGTGAAAAACTTACCTCTGACATCCCTCCTGTACCTGCTTCCAAGCACCCCCCCCCCCCCCCATGACAGCCATTTCAGCCCTGGGAAAAAGCCTCTGGCTATCCACATGATCAATGTCTCTCATCACTTTATACACCTCTATCAGGTCACCTCTCATCCTCTGTCGCTCCAAGGAGAAAAGGCTAAGTTCACTCAACCTATTCTCATAAGGCATGCTCCCCAATCCAGGCAACATCCTTGTACATCTCCTCTGCACTCTCTCTACAGCATCGACCATCCTTTCTCCAATGAGGTGACCATAACTGAACACAATACTCCAAGTGGGGTCTGACCAAGGTCTTATATAGCTGTAACATTATTTCACGGCTCTTGAACTCAGTCCCATGGTTGATGAATGCCAACATACCATACACCTTCTTAAAAGCACTGTCAACCTGCACAGCAGCTTTGAGTGTCCTATGGACATGGACCCCAAGATCTTAATGATCCTGCACACTGCCAAGAGTCTTACCATTAATATTATATTTTGTCTTCAAATTTGACCTACTGAAATGAACCACTTCACACTTATCTGGATTGAAGTACATCTGCCTCTTCTCAGCCCAGTTTTGCATCCTATTGATGTTGCACTGTAACCTCTGACAACCCTCCAAACTATCCACAACACCCCCAACTTTTGTGGCATCAGCAAACTTACTAACCCATCCCTCCACCTCCTCATCCAGGTCATTTATAAAATTCACAAAGAGGAGGGTTCCCAGAACAGATCCCTGTGGAACACCACTGGTCACTGACTTCCATGCAGAATAAGAACCATCTACAACCACTCTTTCCCTTCTGTAGTCAAGCAAATTCTGGATCCACAAAATAAGGTCTCTTTAGATCCCATGCCTCATTATTTTCTGAATGAGCCTCGCATCGGAACCTTATCAAATACCTTGCTGAAATCCATATACACTACATCCACTGCTCTACCTTCCATCAATGTGTTTTGTTACATCCTCAAAGAATTCAATCAGGTTCGTAAGGCATGACCTGGCCTTGACAAAGCCATGCTGATTATCATTAATCAGATTATGTCTCTCCAAATGCTCATAAATTCTGCCTCTCAGGATCTTCTCCAACAACTTGCCCACCACTGAAGTCAGACTCACTGGTCTATAGTTTCCTGAGTTATCTCTACTACCTTTCTTGAACAAGGGAACATTTGCTACCCTCCAATCCTCTGGTACTTCTCCCATCCCTTTTGATGATGTAAAGATCATAGCAAGAAGCTTATCAATCTCTTCCCTCGCTTCCCACAGTAGCCTGGGGTATATCTCATCCGGTCCTGGTGACTTACCTAACATAATGCTTTTCAAAAGCTCCAGCACATCCTCTTTCTTAATGTCTACACACTCAAGTATTTCAGTCCACCTCAAGTCATTCCCACATTTGCCAAGGTCCTTTTCACTGGTGAATACTGAAGCAAAGTATTCGTTAAGTACCTCCACTACCTCCTCCGACTCCGTGCACATGTTTCCACTATCATGTGGAATTAGCCAATCACATGGTAGCAACTCAGTGCATAAAAGCATGCAGACATAGTCAAGTGGTTCAGTTGTTGTTCAGACCCAACATCAGAATGGGGAAGAAATGTGATTTAAGTGACTTTGACCATGGAATGATTGTTGGTGCCAGATGGGATGGTTTGAGTATCTCAGAAGCTGCTGATCTCCCAGGATTTCCACTCACACAGTCTCTAGAGTTTACAGAGAATGTTGAGATAAACAAAAGAGCATGCAGTCAGCAGCAGTTCAGTGGGTGAAAATGGCTTGTTAATGAGAGAGGTCAGAGGACAATAAATAGTTTAGGACTTTTTTTCTTGGACTGTAGAAGCTTGAGAGGAGATTTGATAGAGATAGGCCATGGGTTAAGGGTGAAAGGTGAGAAGTTTAAGGGGAAATTTTTTTACTCAGTGGGTCGTGAGAGTGTGGAATGAGCTGCCAGCACAAGTGGTGCCTGTGAGCTCAATTTCAACCTTTAAAAGAAGTTTGGGTATGTTGTGTGGATGGTATGGAGTTCTATGGCCCCAGTGCAGATTGATGGGAGTAGGCAGTTTAAATGGCTCGGCACAGACTAGATGGGCCAAAGGGCCTGTTTCTGTGCTGTACTTTCTATGATTCGATGAAAATGGCATACTGGTTCAAGCTGACAGGAAGGCAATAGTAACTCAAATAACCATGCTTCCAACAGTGGTGTGCAGAAGATCGTATTTGACTGCTCAACATGCTGAACTTTGAAGTGGATGGGCTACAGCAGCAGAAGACCATGAGCGTACACTCAGCGGACACTTTGCTAAGTACAGGAGGTAACCAATAAATTGGCTATTGAGTTTATATTTTCAGTTTAGTCCTATTTGATTGTGATCAAAGTTCAAAGGAAATGTATTAGAAAAGTACATATATGTCACCATATACCACCCTGAGATACATTTACTGGCAGGCATTCACCTTAGAACAAAATACAATAGAATCAATAAAAGCAGCACACAAACAAAGATTGACAAGCAAACAATGTGCAAAAGAGGAATATGCATCCTAGATCCTCCCAGGTGAGATTCAAGGTGTGTTCCTAATGCACTGGAAAATGGTTCATTTTTTAACATGAACTTCAGGGTGAGTAAATTCTGGGTCAAAGCTGTTGCCAACAGGTTATTTCGTCATTAAACATGAGCTAGATTCTTTCAGAAAACTCAATACAACAAAAGGCAAACAGAACAGTAAATTGGGAACATAAATCTATTAATAAATCAGTTGTGTCACTGCAGACTTTAAAGGCACCACAATGAATGGAGACTGCGCATAGCAACCAGTAGATCAATTGATTACATTGATTTCTTATTGTGGGAATATTAACAAAAATTATAAGATTCGGCAGATACTGTAAATCCAGAGTAACACACACCAGACACCTGATGAAGGGTCTCCGCCCGAAACGTCAACTGTTTATTCCTCTCCATAGATGGTGCTTGACCTGCTGAGTTCCTCCAGCAATTTTGACCATAGACCATAAGATATAGGAGCAGAATGAGGCCACTTGACTCATTGAGTCTGCTCCACCATTTCATCATGGCTGATCCATTTTCACTCTGAGCCCCAATCTCCTGCTTTGTCCCCATATCCCTTCATGCCTTGACTAATCAAGAATCTATTAAGCTCTGCCTTAAATATACTTAAAGACCTAGTTTCCACAGCCACCTGTGGAAACGAATTCCATAGATTCATCATTCTCTGGCTAAAGAAATTCCTCTTCATCTCCATTCTAAATGGGTACTCTTTATTGTGAGGCTGTGTCCTCTGGTCTTAGACTTCCCCCACCATAGAAAGCAACTTCTCTGCATCCACTGTATTGAGGCCTTTCAACATTTTGTGTGTGTTTGCTTTGGATTTCCAGCACCTGCAGAATCTCCGTGTTTATAGTTTGATTGATCTTTTCATTGACATTCAGTGCACCTCATTCATGATGCCTGACCTGCTGAGTTCCTCCAGAGTTACTTCATAAAAGTTACTTTGCTGATTTGCCAGCAGAAAAGTTATAAAGCACTGGACTTAAACCATGGGGTTTTAGAGCACGTTCCAGAATTTGTCTACAGCTGGTTTACAATGAGCCAGTACTTGATGTAATTTCCTGAAATGGATTTTGGTTGCCGAGTGCTTTGTGGATGGATTTTTCAGCCTATTTCTTCAACTTTTTGCCTGTTTTTATTTTTCTCTGTTCTGTTTCCTGGCAACACAGTGGTCAGAAATGTCACGTGGGAAGGTGTAAGGGCCAACTCCACATTTTCATGTGTTGTTATAATGAATTCAGTTATTGCTTAGGACATCAGTGGCAAAGGAGGCCTTTTTTTGTCCAGTTTTAATTTGTCCTAACCTGACTGGGTTTTATAGGACAGTTAGTAAAGGTTCAAAGTAAATTTATTATCAAAGTATGTATATATCACCTGTTGTGTATTTAATATTTGTGTAATCTTGTATATATGTTGGTTGGTTAAACATCCTTCGTTTAAATAATTCTTGATGAGCTATATGTATACATACATGAATTGCATACGTCATCACACTGCCACGTGATACGTGTGCACCTCACTTAAAGTAAACACAAAGTTGAACTCACATTTTGGACTGCCGTGTCTTCCTTTGAAGTAGTTTAATGTTTTGAAGTTACAAAGCATAACATCACCAAATATTACCCTGAGATTCATTTTCTTGCAGGTATTTACAAGAAATTAAAGAAATACAATAGAACTTATAAAAAAAACTATACATAAACAAAGAAAGACAAACAAGTAATGTACAAAAGCAGACAAATCTTGAGAATAATAAAGAGTAAATAAATAATTAATACTGCGGACAAGAGTTGTGGGGTCCCTGAAAGAGTCTGGAGTCACACAAAGACCAGACTAGATAATGAAAGGGCATTAAGTGACCCAGATGACAAAATGAAAATCAAAAGTCTGCAAATGTGGGAAATTTAAACTGGAAACAGTAAATTCTGTAACCTTTCAGCAAAGCAGACAGTGTCTGTGGAGAGAGGTGGCATTTCCAAGCAAATACCCTTCATCAGAATTTAAGATTATGAACTGAAGCTTTTTCCCCCTATTTTAAACCATAATGTAATTTTGAATTTGAAATATTCTGACACAGAGTCTTCTGCCTGATACGTTAACTCTATTTTCCTTTTTTTGCGGAAGTGAGTGTGGGTGGGGGAGGGTTTTTACTTTGCTGCTGCTTGTGCGTGGGAGGGGAGTTTAGGGGAGAGCTTTGGGGTTCCAACGTTTTAACTGTCATTCATTCTCTGCGGCAGTCTTCTGTTTTCATGGATGTCTGTGAAGAAAAAGAATTTCAGGGTGTATAGTGTATACATTTCTCTGATATTAAATGGAACTGTTGAACTTTCCACAGCTGGACTTGCTGAGTTCTTCCAGCATTTTGTGGGTTTTTGCAACAGTTTGGAAGCTTCACTGTTACCATTCCTATCTGAGGAGAACCTTTTGGAAGAGACAATATACAGGAGTCTTAACTCTTCTCTGTGATGCAATCATTTTAACGAAGGTCAGATGAGCTTCCTAGGTTGTCATGAGCCCTGCTAGCCTTTGTGGCGAGCTGCAGAGGGTTGAGCTTCTAGATTTCTTGAGTAAACACAAAGTACACTGCAGATGCTGTGGTCAAATCAATACGTACAAACACACTGGAGGAACTCAGCAGGTCAGGCAGCATCCGTTGCAATGAGCAGTCAACGTTTCAGGCCGAGACCCAGTTCCTCCAGTGTGTTTGTACGTGTAGGTTTCTAGACCACTTGTATTTACTAATTGTCGCCTTAACTAGACTCATTAAGCCCTTGTGCTTTCTGTTTAATCTTGTCACCGGCACGGGCTTTCTGCTTTCTGTGATTATCTAAAATGGACACCGGATAGTGTTCATCGCGGGGTCCTTGTGTTGAGAATGATTTGTCTTGCGGTGTTGCTCAGTCGTTCCAACCTCTGGTGTTCTGTTGGAATTCCTATGTACAACTTCTAGTTTCTGTGTCTACACGGGAGTCTGCCATTGCTCCATATCTGGGTTCAGTCATTGCCAGCACCCACCGGGACACAGGTAGAACAACAGTAAATGTCTAAATTAGTTTATTATTGTCATACCATCCATACCGATCATTTCATCACGTTGGTACATTAAAGCAAAAGGGAATGCTGAATAAAGTTTTACATTTATAGAGAGAGGGCAGTGCAGATGCAAGACTGTGATGAAGTTGATTATGAGGTCAGGAGTTCATCTCATCATACAAGAATTCTGTTCATTAGTTTTAGTTGGATAGTAGCTGTCTTTGAGCCTGCTGGCATGTGCTTTGCTTTCAGGCTTTTGTATTTTCTGCCTGATGGACATCAAAGTCAAAATCAAAGCAAATTTATTATCAAAGTATCTACATTTGACAAGGTCCCGCTTGGGAGGTGGTCAGCAAGGTTCAATTGTTCAGCCTTCAGGATGAGGTAGTAAATTGGTTTAGACATCGACTTTGTGGAGAAGCCAGAGAGTGGTAGTAGAAGGTTGCCTCTCCTACTGGCAGCCTATGACTAGTGGTGTGCCGCAGGGACTGGTATTGGGTCCATTGTTGTTTGTCATCTATATCAATGATCTGGATGATAACATGATTAACTGGATCAGTAAGCTTGCAGATAACACCAACATTGGAGATGTAGAAGACAGTGAGGAAGGCTTTCATGGCTTACAGAGGGATCTGCATCAGCTGGAAAACTGGATGAAAAATGGCAGATGGAATTTAATGCAGATAAGTGTAAGGTTTTGCACTTTGGTAGGACCAACCAGGGTAGGCCTTACACAGTGAACAATAGTGTGGTAGAACAAAGGGATCTGGGAATACAGGTATATAATCTGTGGTCTTGTAGAAGCAACATCTTTCAGTTCAAATATTAGGTTTAAAGGAGCGTGATCAGAGATAACAATTGCATCATATTCACATTTCTGAACATTAAATAGAAGTCGAGGGTCAACTATAAACTAGTGTCACAGGTAGATAGGGTTGTAAAGAAAGTTTTGGGCACATTGGCCTTCATAAATCAATGTACTGAGTACAGAAGATAGGATATGTTGAGGTTGTATAAGACGTTGGTGAGGCTGAATTTGGAGTATTGTTTGGAGTTTTGGTCATCTACCTACAGAAAAGATGTAAACAAGGTTGAAAGAGTGCAGAGAAAATTTACAAGGATGTTGCTGGGTTTAGAGAGCCTGAGTTATCAGGAAAGATTGAATAAGTTGGGACTGTACTCTTTAGAATATAGAAGATTGAGAGGAGACTTGATAGAGGAATACAAAATTATGAGGCGTATAGATTGGGTAAATGCAAGCAGTCTTTTGCCACAGAGGTCAGTTGGGACTACAACCAGAGGTCATGGGTTAAGAGTGAAAGGTGAGAAGTTTGAGGAGAAATGGAGGGAAACTTCTTCACTCAGAGGGTTGTGAGAGTGTGAAATGAAATGCTAGCACAAGTGGTCCATGCAAGCTCGATTTCAACATTTATGAGAAGTTTGGATAGGTACATGGATCGTAGCGATATGCAGGGCTATGGTCCCAGTGCGGGTTGATAGAAGTAGACAGTTTCAATGGTTTCAGCATGGACTAGATGGGCTAAAGGGCCTATTTCTGTGCTGTACTTCCTAATGTCACCATATACTGTATGACCCTGAGATTCATTTACAGGAAAATAAAGAAATAAAATGGAATTTATTAATAGTTTTTTATCAACAGAGACTGACAATGTGCAAAAGAAGACAAATCCTGCAAAAATAAATAAATAAATACATACATACATAGATAATTACATAAATAAATAAATGAATGAATGAATAAATAGATAAATAGGTAGATAGATAGATAGATAGGTTGATAGATAAACAGATAGGTAGATAAATCAATAAGTAGGAGAAATAGATAAGTTAATGAACAAATAAAGAGATAAAGAAATAAATACTGTATGTACATACAGTACATACTAAACACAAGAATTGTAGAGTCTTTGAGAGCGAGCCCTTAGGTTGTGGAATCAGTTAGTGTTGAGGTGAGTGAAATTATCCAGACTGGTTCAGGAGCCTGATGATCTTGAGGTAATGACTTTTCTTGAACCTGGTCTATGGGACCTAATGTTAGTAGCAAGAAGAGAGCCTGGTCTTGATGGTGAGGTCCTTGATGATGGATGCTGCAGTCTTGTGGCAGCGTTCCATGTAGTTGTGTTCAATGGTGGGTGGGGAGGACTTTGACCATGGTGGGCTGAGCTATAATAAATGACGTCCAGGGTCTGTGATTATGCTAGTTGTGTTACGGAGACATCGAGAAGTGTATACAGATTCGATGGAGGAGAGGCTGGCTTTCGTGATGTGCTGATTTATTCTCAGTGTTCTGCTGTGTTTTTGCAGTTCCAGACAGAGCATTTGCCGTCCCACTCTGCGATGTAATAAGCTAGGCACCATGGTAGCGTAGCGGTTAGTGAGACACTATTACAGCTTAGGAAGTCAGAGTTCGGAGTCCAATTCTGGGTGTCATCTGTAAGGAGTTTGTATGTCCTCCCCATGGGTTTCCTCTGAGTGCTCCAGTTTCCTCTCACAGTCCAAGGATATACAAGATAGTAGTTTAAATGGCCATTGTAAATTGTCCTGTGATTAGGCTAGGGTTAAATTGAGAGCAAATCTGAAGATGCTGGAAATTCAAGCAACACACACAAAATGCTGGTGGAACACAGCAGGCCAGGCAGCATCCCACCAGCTGTGTTCCACCAGCATTTTGTGTGTGTTGCTTAAATTGAGGGCTGTTGAGCGATGTGGATCATAGCACCGGAAGCACCTATTCCATTCCTAAATAAATAAAGAATCACATCACTGACTGTGGAAGCTTTCAGTGCACAAACTAAGTGTCCACATTACAACATTTACACTTCAAATTTATTTTTGGTTGTGTAACAGTTTCAAAATTTTAGAAGTAATAAATCTATGGAGGTGCATACTCTATCTGAGTTAGTCTGGCTTAGCACTGCACTGTCTATGACTAATCCTTCATTGAAATGGTGATTCAGAAGGGATTGATTCTTTAATATCTTCTAATAGCCAGTTGGTAAGTATTGATGTAATGTTATTTCCTGACTGAATACATAAATCACTTATCCCGATCTCTGAGCCACTCTTGATTTCACTCATTTGAAATCTTGCTAAAGAGCAGTCACTCATGTAATAAAAATATTTTTAGGACTATAGTAACAAGATGGAGACTTAATTGAGTGTCTCCATGCTTTCTGTGATAAATCCAATGAGTAAATGGTGTGAAGTTCTTCAGGAAGCCCTTTAATTTTCTGCTTCTGCTCTGTAACATGTCAACAAAGGGTAAAGGAACTAAAGCCAGCCGGTGTAGACTGTGGTGTTCTTGTTACAGAGAGAGTGCAGTGCAGGCAGACAATATGCAAAGGGCACTATGAGGTCAATTGTGTGCTCAACAGTCCATCTTATCCATTAAACAGTTTCAATAGAGTTCCATTTCAGTAGTCCATTTAATAAGAGAGAATAGACATAATTGATTTACTTGTTTATTTATTGTTTTATTTTATTTATTATTATTATTTTTCTCTCTGCTAGATTATGTATTGCATTGAACTGTTGCTGCTAAGTTAACAAATTTCACATCACATACCGGTGATAATAAACCTGATTCTGATTCTGAGAAGCTGTCCTTGAGCCTAATGGTGGAACTTCAGTAATAACAACCATGGACTCCATGTCCCTGACACATGGTCTCCACGTGGCTTGCTGAGGCTTTGTTTAGACGTACATTTGGAGCATTGTGAGCAGTTTTGGGCCCCTTGTCTAAGAGGGGATGTGTTGATGTTGGAGAGGGTCCAGAGAGGGTTCACAAGAATGATCCTGGGAATCAAAGGGTTAATGTATGAGAAACATTTGATGGCTCTGGGCCTTTACTCACTGGTGTTCAGAACAATGGTGGTGAGTGGGGAGATCTCATTGAAATCTATCAAATATTGAAAAGCCTTGATAGAATGAGAGGATGTTTCCAATAGTGGCAGATTCTAGGACTATGATCAACCTCTCAAAGCATTTCATCACCATAGATGAGAGTGTCACTGGATGATAGTCATTAAGGCAACTCACACTTCTCTTCTTGGGCAGTGGTATTTTGAAACATGTGAGAACTTCCGACTGTAGCAGTGAGAGCAGCAACTCCAAGGTGCTGGGGAGTAGGTACAGAGGAGATGTCAGGGCTAAGTTGTTTACACGGAGAATGGTGAGTGCATGGAATAGGCTGCCAGCAACGGTGGTGGAGTCAGATATGATAGGGTCTTTTAAGAGACTCCTGGACAAGTATATGGAGCTCAGAAAAATAGAGGGCTATGGTTAACCCTAGGTAATTTCTCAAGTAAGGACATGTTCGACACAGCTTTGTGGGTCGAAAGGCCTGTATTGTGCTGTAGGTTTTCTATGTTTCTATCAGAAGCATGTTGACACTTGGCGTCTGCCCAACTCATCCTCAGACTATTGGTTGTTGACCCAAATGACATACTTCATGGTGTCACACACAGGACTGCTGAAGGGTCTTGGCCTGAAACATTGACTGTACTCCTCTCCATAGATGCTGCCTGACCTGCTGAGTTCCTCCAGCATTTTGTGTATGTTGGTTGGATTTCCAGCATCTGCAGATTTTCTCGTACTTGTTATTTTCTCTTAATTGTTTCTATGTATATGTGACAAATAAAGCTAATTTTCATCTTTTTTTAAACAACTGTCCAGGTGAATGTTGGAGTGTCCATTTGTTTTCTAATTACCATGTGATTGGATGTTTTAACTGATCAATTAGAGAACAGTGTGGGACAGTTAGAGTTCAGACTCATGATGACACCTGCAAGAATTGTCCTTTCAGTTCTAGCTTGCCAACCGTACAAAGTATCATCTTTCAACTTTTGCCATCTTGTTCTTCTGATGCTATTTGCAGAGAATGATGCCTCGTGCACGTCAGTGGAAAGCTACTTTCAGTTCACATTTGAGATCCACCAGTATGCTGAAAAGACCCTTTGACATTGGCTTGAAGGTCTTCGTCAATGCTCTCTCTTGCTGCTGCCATGAGGAAGAAGGTATAGATCCCACACCACCCAGGTTCAGAAAAAGCTATTACCCCTCAACCATTAGGCTCTTGAACCAGAGGGGATAACTTCACTCACCCCAGCACTGAACTGGTTCCACACTTATGAATTCACTTTGAAGGACATTTCATCTCATGTTCTCAATATTTATCATTTATTTCCTTATTCTTTCTATTTTGTATTTGTATAGTTTGTTTGTTGCCTTGTGCTCACTGGTTGTTTGTCTGGCTTTGTCATGTGCAGTTTTCCATTGATTCTATTGTGTTTTGTTGTAGTTACTGTGAATGCCTGCAAGAAAATGAATCTCAGGGTTATATATGGTGGTATATACTGTATATATTTTCATAATAAATTTGATATGAACCTTGAACATTCCTTGGGATTGAGTATATCTTTGGAATGTCTGACACAGTGAGCGGTAGGGCATTGAGGAGTGCAGTAGAACAGAGGGCTCTGGGAATACTGATTCATAATTCCTTGAAGGTGGTATTGCAGCTGAGAGGGAGTTGTAAAGAAAGATTTTGGCACATTGGCCTTCATAGATCAATGTGTTTAGTACAGGAGGTACAGGAGTTGAGACGTTATGTTGAAATTATGTTGAAGATATTGGTGAAGTCTAATTTGGAGTATTGTGTTCAGTTCTGGTCACCTATCTACAGCAAAGATGTTAGTAAGATTGATAGCATACAGAGGAAATTTACAAGGATGTTGCCAGGATTTGAGGACTTGAGATATAGGAAAAGGTTATATAGGTTAGGACTTTATTGTCCAGGGCATAGGGTAATGAGGGAATCATAATTAACAAGATTATGAGGGTATAGATAGGGTAAACACAAGCAGGCTTTATCCACTGATGTTGGGTGAGACTACAGCTGGAAGTCACAGGTTAAGGGTGAAAGATGAAGTACTTAAGTGGAAACTGAGGTGGAATGTCTTCACTCAGAGGATGGAGGATGGAGTGATTGTGGAATGAGCTGCCAGCGGAACTGGTGGATGCGAGTGTGGTGAACTACATATACCTATCTGGACACCCCCCCCTCCCCCCCCCCCGCTGACTGCTCCTGTGGCTCCTCCCATGAACCCCGGTATAAAGGCGATTGGAGACACCGCTCCGGTCTCAGTCTCCAGGATGTAGTGTGGTGGTCAATTGCTGCTTGTTCTTTCTTCAAGCCAATAAAAGCCTATATCTCACCTCACATCTCCGAGAGTTATTGATGGTGCATCAGCGAGTTTGATTGCAAAACCTGGGCTATATGACCATAAGACAAAGGAGCAGAGTTAGGCCACCCAGACCACCGAGCCTACTCCACCATTCCATCATGGCTGATTTAATTTTCCCCTCAACTCTCATTCTCCTGCCTTCTTCCCATTACCTTTGACGCCCTGACTAAGCAAGAACCCATCAACCTCTGCTTTAAATATACTCAATATTTTGGCCTCCGCAACAAATTCCACAGATGCACCTGGTTGAAAGAACTTCAGGTAAGTACACAGATGGGTGGATTTGGATGTCTATGGTTCAGGCATGGGTCGATGGGACGAGACAGAATAATTGTTCAGCATAGACTAGATGGGCTGAAGGGCCTGTTTCTATGCCGATCTTTGACTCTATACTACCATGAAGAGTGTCCTGTCTGGCTGCATTGTGTGGTATGGAAGCTGCAAGGCTTCGGACCACAAGGCACTACAGAGGACAGTGAAATCCACTGAGAAGTTCATCAGGGTCTCCCTCTCCACTAGTTATGACATTTGTACATGAACGGTCAGAAGCATTTTTGATGATACCTACCACCCATCCCACAATCTCTTTGACCCACAACCATGGGAAGGAGGTACAGGGGCATCAGGAATAGGACCGCCAGACTGAGTAACAGCTTCTCCGCTCAGGTTGTGAGATTAATGAATACCCTGCCACCACCGAGGTCTCGTCACTAGGACAGTGAACTCCTTACTGTTTAGTCTTTACCTGTGCTGCACACTTCATATGCATTTTGAATTATATTTTATTAACTTACATAGTTGTGGTAATATTTTGTGCTGTTTGTGATATATGTATTGTGGGTACACTAAGGTCTAGAGGAACACTGTTTCGTTTGCTTGTAGATATGTACAATCAGATGGCAATGGTGGCATCCATTAGTCTCGTGAGACCATGGATCTGTGCCTGGAATGGTTTCCAGGGCACAGGCCTGGGCAAGGTCGTATGGAAGACCAGCAGTTGCCCAAGCAGCAAGTCTCCCCTCTCCACGACACCGATGTTGTCCAAGGGAAGGGCAAGGGCCAATACAGCTTGGCACCAGTGTCATCGCCGGAGTTGCCGGAACGAGGTTGAAGGCAACGTTGGACTGTCTTAGGGACTCCAGCTCCAGATTTGTCCTCAGGGTTTACTCCCGAAGCCTTTCCCATGAGTGGATATGGCCTCAAGGCAGCGGAGGTTTGAAATCAGAGTTTTCCCTCTCTTAGATGGACTGCCTTCCCAGGCTGACAAGCTCCATCTACCCGAAGCACTGGTTTTAAGGCACCAGGACCCGCCTTCGCCCCTTCTCCTGTCAGTAGAAACAGTTCCGCCGGGCTTAGAGGCTAAGCCACAGAAGAAGGCCAGGAGTTGGACTTGGTTGTCAGAGGCAATTTGAGGCGCATGCTGTGAGGAGCATTTTTAGGTAGTGGGAGCTTGTCCCCATTACCTCTCCTCGGCTTGACAACCTTGACAGATGGCAATAAACTTGAACTAAATTAGCAAAGTACCTTTAACATGGGAAAACAGTGCACACATTTTATTCCTATCTGTGAAGGACAGTCAGGGTGTAACAAGGCAGCTCTTACACAAGTCACACATCAGCCCAGACGTGCCTGAGGTCTTTGAGGAAAAGCAACTCGTCTCCTCCTGCCAACACTGTAACTGAGGACTATCATTCTCCGGAAGCCAAAAGCAGTTCATTTTTATTCACAATGTCATGCTTTGCCGGAGCTACAGATCTTTCTCCAGTACTATTAATATTTAAGAGTTTAAACATGTCAGAATACTAATTGAATTAGAGCTTCAAGCTGACGTGTGTGTCTGCCACCGTACATTTAGCTCAGCTGCTGTAATTAGCTAATGGTGCGGTACTCTGGCAGAATCTGAAATTTACGCTCAATGTCATACTGTCATAGCTTTTCAGGATGTTTCTTGTGAAAAACTATATTTTTACATCTGTGGGTGTCTAGCCAAAGTGTCCTAAAATGGTAAGTTATGTGTTGATCCTCACTGGCAAATTTTTCTTTTCCTTTTGTCATTATGACAATGGCTTGTCATTGTGAAGAATGTCACTGTCAGATAATCGAGTTTTAGTCTGTGCAATGTGTACAGCATCAGGCAAATAGCTTTCCCATGTCACTTATAACAAACAAAGGCACCATATCCCAGATGCTGTAAATGATGGGGTGGCATGGTAATGTATGATTAACGTGATGCTTTACAGCGCCAGCAATCGATTTGTATGTTCTCCCCATGACCACGTGGGTTTCTCCAGATGCTTTGGTTTCCTCTCGTATTCCAAAGACTTACAGGTTAGGGTTACGAAGTTGTGGGTGTTATGTTTTGAAACTTCAACATTAAACAACTTCAAACAAAGGCATGGGAGTCCAAAATGCAATCTAACTTTGAGTATACTTAAAGCGAAGTTGCACATATCAAATGGTAGCGTGATGATCTATCCAATTAATGTATTTTTACATATAACACATATTGAATTGTTTTAAACAAACAGGAATGTTTAATCAACAGCATATTTACAAAATTACTCAAATGTTACTGAAATATTAAATACATAACCATAGGTGTGCTATGTTGGTACTGGAAGCATGACGACACTTGTGGGCTGCCCCCAGCACATCATAAGGACCATAAGACCATAAGATGTAGGAGCAGAAGTAGGTCATTCAGCCCATCGAGTCTGCTCTGTCTTGGATCATGGGCTGATCCAATTCTTCCAGTCATTCCCACTCCCCTGCTTTCACCCCATACCCTTTGATGCCCTGGCTAATCAAGAACCTATCTATCTCTGCCTTAAGTACACCCAATGACTTGGCCTCCACAGTTGCTCATGGCAACAAATTCCACAGATTTACCACCCTTTGACTAAAGTAATTTCTCCGCATCTCTGTTCTAAATGGATGTCCTTCAATCCTGAAGTTGTGCCCTCTTGTCCTAGACTCCCCTACCATGGGAAATAACTTTGCCATATCTAATCTGTTCAGGACTTTTAACATTCGGAATGTTTCTATGAGATCCCCCTCGTTCTCCTGAACTCCAGGGAATACAACCCAAGAGCTGCCAGACGTTCCTCATACGGTAACCCTTTCATTCCTCAGATTGTGATGCAAATAACACATTTCACTGTATGTTTCGATGTGTAGTACCTGTGGCAAATAAAGATAATCTTATCAGAAGTGTGAAGTAAAAGCTGTGGGAGAGCACAGCCAGGTACAGTCTATTCAGCCCAAATGGTCCGGGTTATCTCATGATCCACAGGAACCTCCTCCCTCTCCTCCACATCTCACCCCATCATCATAACCATGATGGCTTCCTTCCTCTGTTACTCAGCCTTATCCATAACCTCTGCTTTCTTTCCTCCCCTTGTTTCCTACCCAGCTTTCAACTCATACCTCCGTCCGGAGGAAGGGTCTGGGCCCAAACCACTGAGTGTCCCTCAACAGATGAATCAGAAACAGATTATTGTCACTGACAATAAAAATGTGAAATACAATGTGTTCTTTACAGCAGCAGTAGAGTGCAATACCTAAAAAATCACTCTGTTATTATAAGAAATACTTCAAAAATAAAAATAAATAAGTAGTGCAAAAAGAGATCAAAACGGTGAGGTGGTGTTCATCATCCATTCAGTGGGGAAGAAGATGTTTCTAAAACATTGTGTGCGTGTCTTTAGACTCCAGTCCCTTCTCCCTAATGATGGCAATGATTATCCTGGGTGGTGGGGAGGCTGCCTTTTTGAGGCATTGCCTTTGCAAGATGTCCTCAATGGTGCAGAGGCAGGTGCCCATGATGGAGATGGTTGAGCTTACAGCCCTCTGCAGCTCTTTCTGATCCTCAGCAGCATTCGTTGTATACCAGACAATGACCGATCCCCACGGTCCCCATATACCGGACAGTGACCGATCCCCACGGACCCCGTCTACCGGACAGTGAACAATCCCCACGGTCCCCGTCTACCGGACAGTGACCGATCCCCACGGACCCTGTCTACTGGACAGTGACTGATCTCCACGGTCCCCGTCTACCGGACAGTGACCGATCCCCACGGTCCCCGTCTACCTCACAGTGACCGATCCCCACGGTCCCCGTCTACCGGGCAGTGACCGATCCCCACGGTCCCCGTCTACCGGGCAGTGACCGATCCCCACGGTCCCCATATACCGGACAGTGACCGATCCCCACGGACCCCGTCTACCGGACAGTGAACAATCCCCACGGTCCCCGTCTACCGGACAGTGACCGATCCCCACGGACCCTGTCTACTGGACAGTGACTGATCTCCACGGTCCCCGTCTACCGGACAGTGACCGATCCCCACGGTCCCCGTCTACCTCACAGTGACCGATCCCCACGGTCCCCGTCTACCGGGCAGTGACCGATCCCCACGGTCCCCGTCTACCGGGCAGTGACCGATCCCCACGGACCCCGTCTACCGGACAGTGACCGATCCCCACGGACCCCGTATACTGGGCAGTGACCGATCCCCACGGACCCCGTCTACCGGGCAGTGACCGATCCCCATGGTCCCCGTCTACCGGACAGTGACCGATCCCCACGGACCCCGTCTACCGGACAGTGACCGATCTCCACGGTCCCCGTCTACCAGACAGTGACCGATCTCCACGGTCCCCGTCTACCGGACAGTGACCGATCCCCACAGACCCCGTCTAGCGGACAGTGACCGATCCCCACGGACCCCGTCTACCGGACAGTGACCGATCCCCACGGACCCCGTCTAGCGGACAGTGACCGATCCCCACGGACCCTGTCTACCGCACAGTGACCGATCCCCACGGTCCCCGTCTACCGGACAGTGACCGATCCCCACGGTCCCCGTCTACCGGACAGTGACCGATCCCCACGGTCCCCGTCTACCGGGCAGTGACCGATCCCCATGGACCCCGTCTACCGGACAGTGACCGATCCCCACGGACCCCGTCTACCGGACAGTGATGCAACCAGTCAGCATGCTCTGCACTGTACATCAGAAGAAATTTGCGAGTCTTTGGTGACTTAGCAAATCTCCTTAATCTCTGAATGAAGTATAGCTACTGTAATGCCGTCTTTGTGATGGCATCAATATAGTGGCCCCAGGGAAGATCTTCAGAAAAATTGACACCCAGGAACTTGAAGCTGCTCACTCATTCCACTGCTGCATCAGGAGTGAGGAGAATTTTCAAACCACAAACAAGAGTAAATCTGCCGATGCTGGAAATCTGAGCAACACACACAAAATGCTGGAGGAACTCAGCAGGCCAGGCAGCATTTTGTGTGTATTGCTCAGGAGTATTTTGTTATTTTGACATGATTTGATGGATTTTTTTAATAAAAAAACACAGCCTCACACTCAATGACCAGTGTGGATCATTTGCTCCTGATTGCAGTGTGCAGTTCCATCTTCTTTCTCAACCAGAATCGAGGACTGTGGTATCTGATGTCCATTATGATGGCTGACTCACCATCAAGGACATATCTACAGAAAGGTGCCAAAAAACAGCCAGTAAACATCATGAAGGATCCCACCTATCCTGTTCACGGGCTGTTTGTCCCATTCCTATCAGGGAGGAGGCTAAGTAGCATCCACTTCAGGGGTACCAGACTCAAAAGCAGTTACCTTCCACAAGCAGTAAGGCTGATCAACACCTCCACACACTAACTCTACCACTACTTTATTATTTCCCATCTGTCACCTTATGTACAGCCTAACGTTACTTTATGGACATTCAATCTATCTATGTATATAAGCTATCTTAAGTATTTGTATTTATTGTGTGTTTTACTATTATTATAGTGTTCTTTGTCTTTTGTGTTTCTTTGTGCTGCATCAGATCCGGAGTAACAATTACTTTGTTCTCCTTTACACTTGTGTACAAGAAATGGCATTAAACAATCCTGAATCTTGAATGACACTCAGGTCTCCGGTTCAAGGATGTCGGCAGGCAGCTGTTTGCAAATTCTTTCCATTTTGAAGTTGGTAAAATTGGAATTAGGAATGTCTGTAGATGAAATTAGATTAGATCTCGTGAGTGCTGACATCTGTTATTTGTTACAATACTTTTAAATAAAGCTATTCAATGCTATGCATTCATCAATGTTATAAATGGTGAGATTTGGCAGTAACTCTCTTGGTATAGACCCAGCATTGACAAATGCATAGCACTAAACAGCTTTATTTACAATTTCTAACCCTCATGGACTTATAGGAGAAATATGCAGTCTCACAGATTCGGGAATATTTTTAGATATGAAGTGACTATTCCCACTAGAGCTAGAAACACATGAGTTCAAAGTAAAATTTATTATCAGAGTACATATATGTCACAACATACAACCGTGAGATTTATTTTCCTGCAGGCATACTCAATAAATATATAGAATAGTAACATAACAAAATCAATGAAAGACTAGGGTGTTCAACCAGACAACAAACAGTGCAAATACAGAAAGAAGAAACAATACTATAAATAAATCTGTAATAAATATCAAGAACATGAGATGAAGAGTCCTTGAAAGTGAGTGCATTGTTAGTGGGAACGTTTCAATGAAGGGGCAAGTGCAGCTGAGTGAGGTATCCCACCTGATGGTCGAGGAAAAGTAACTAAGGGGTAGGACTGGGAGACCTGAGGCTCCTGTAACTTCTTCCTGATGGCAGCAGTGAGAGGAGAGCATGTCCTGGGTGGTGGGGTCCCTGATGATGGATGCTGCCCTCCTGTGACTACATTTCATATACATGTGGTCAATGGTTGGGTGGGTTTTACTCATGATGGTCTGGGCCGTATTCACTACTTTTGGATGATTTTCCATTCCAAGGCATTGGAATTTCCATACCAGTTGGTGATGCAGCCAGTCAGTATACTTTCCACTACACATTTATGGAAGCTAGTTAAAAGTTTTAGATGTCATGTCGAATCTCCGCAAGCCCCTAAGGACATAGAGGTGCTGCAGTGGTTTCTTTGTAATTGCGCATATGTGTTGTCAGTGGACTTGACTGAAGAATTTACTATTCTCTCATCCCTGTTCTATTTTTGATGGTAATGGGAACTTCAGGCCTGCGCCACCCAGTTACATCCACAAGACCAAAACACCAACTCATACCGTTTGTCTGGAACATGGGAGGAAACCGGTGCACCCAGATGAAAGCCACAGGCACAACGTACAAACTTCTCACGGGCAGCAGCAGGGAATGAATCCGGGTTGCTCGCACTGAATACATTACGCGCACCAGCACCACTACACTACACTACCGCTCCCCCCATGTTCTGGCAGTCGGAACTTTAAAATAATGTCAGTTATTTCTGGTAGAGGTTATAGAGTCATCGAGCCTTATAGCACAGAGACAGGTACATCAGCCCAGCGAGTCCAAACCAGCCTGGTCCTCTGCTTAGTCCCATCTACCTGCATCCCAACCATAGATCTCCATTCCTCTCCCATCCATGTAAACTTATCTTAAATGCTGCAATTGAACCCACATCATTAAAATGTTCCCACAACCAATCGGCTCACTTTCAAAGGCTCTTCATCTCACGTTCTCGATATTTATTGCTTATTGATTTATATTATTGTTTCTTTTTTTTCATTAACGCAGTTTGTTGTCTTCTGCACTCTGGTTGAAAACCCTAGTTTGATTCTGTTATAGTTATAGATTTGTTGAGTATGCCTGCAGGAAAATGAACCTCGGGGTTGTATGTGGTGACATAGATGTACTTTGATAATAAAGTGACTTTGAACTTTGATCTATCACTTCCACTGGCAGATCCTTCCTCACTTGCACAACCTTCTGAGTGAATCAGGATCAGAATAAGGTTTTTTGCCACTGACATACATCATGAAATTTGTTGTTTTCTGGCAGCAGTACACTGCAGTACCTAAAATACACTCTAAATTACAATAAAAAAATACAATGGGTTTTTAACTGGACCTTCAGTTAAATGAGGCAGCCACTTACTTGGAACAATTCTTGAAAAACAAAAACTAATCAAGAAAATAACAAGGATTTCCTTTGTTTATTTGGGACCTATGCTGATTATTTGGGACAGGAGTCTGTTGCGAAAGTTTCTAACTAGTGCCCGTCAAATACACTTCTGTGGCCATTAGACACTGCGTGCTTAAAGTGAGCATTTTTAAATAGCATCAGTTGCGTGTGTTTCTATTCAAAAACCAGTGATTTTTGTCACTGATAGTTGGCAAGAAATAAGCAGCAAGACTATTCTGAACTGTTCCACTATCTGCGGTTTTAAGCATTCCAGCTTGGAGAGGAGTGAAAATGAAATGATTTCACTACTTCAACAAGTTAGGAACTACAAAGAATTTGAAGGTATTGACAATCATCTTGAATGTGACAATGAAAGTTAAGATTTGGAGGATGCAATCTTTGAGAGCTTTGTACGAAGTTAGTCCTTTATCTACCTTGATTTTGTTCATCTTCAGTCAATCAAAAGAATACAGCAACATACACTGGATGAAATGCTCCGTCAATAACTATTAGGAACTAATACACCATTTTATTGTATTGTGGAGGCCTTAGTAGTGTTCTAATTTGATCTGCATTTCATTTAAGTACACAATTTGTTACTTAGTTAAAAGTAGTATGTCTTTGTTATACCTTTTTAACTATTTCCATGAAACTTGCAAGCAAAATGGGTGGCTGCTTAATTGTGCCAAAATATAAGTACATGTTCAGCATAGCATTGTGGGCTGAAGGGCCTGTAGGTTTTCTATGTTCTATGGTCCCAGTACGTCCCCATTAACCAGAATCCACTGTATACTGTATAAATAAGTAGCACAAACAGATTAAATGAAGATCCCCCTCAGACTCCCCTTATATATATTTAAGGCACCGTAGCGTAGTGGTAGGCACAACGCTTTACACTATAGATGACCCATGTTCAATTCCCACCGCTGACTGTAAGAAGCTTGCACATTCTCATTGTGACTGTGTAGGTTTCCTCTGGGTGCTCTGGTTTCCTCCTACAGTTCAAAGGCATACTGATTGGTAGGTTAATCGGGCATTGTAAATTGTCCTGTGATTAGACTAGGACTAAATCAGGGCATTTCTGGGCGGTACAATTTGAAGGGATGGGAGGGCTTGTTCCCCACTGTATCTCAATAAAATATAAATAAATATTTCACTTTTCACCCTAAACCTATGAACTGTAGTTCCAGTCTCACCTAATCTAAGGGGGAAAAGCCTGAATTCATTCACCCAATCTGTGTCCATCATAATATAGCACACCTTATAAAATCTCCCCATATTCTCCTGCATGCGTTCCCCTTATCTATATTCTTCATCTCTTCCCCAGTGAACATCACCTTGTAATGGTGGAGAGGCTTGTGAGTTCCTGAGATCCAGGGAGGGATTCCAGATGAAGAGCAATCCAACCAAGTCCTCAACAGTGGAGCTGGTGGAAGGTGATGGCAGTGAAGGTGGAGGAACAGGACCCTGACCCTGATCTGTCCAGGACATGGCTGACTGCCAACCCACATTAAACCAAGTAACACACAGATATTCTCTATTAAGGGAATTATTATTCTCTCAAGAGGACATCATACTCAACTTGAGTAATCGCACCACTAATCTTCATAATTTTTCACACCTCTATAAGATCGCCTTCATTCCCTTCAGTGTTATTTACATTTTCCAACCCTCACTGACTTATATGAGAAATATGCAGTCTGGGTACAACACTGTTTAGAAGTCATATACACAGGTACATGGATAAGAAAGGTTTAGAGCAGGGGTTCCCAACCTGTGGTCCATGGACCCCTCAGTTAATGGTAGGGGTGCAAGGCATAAAGATGGTTGGGAACCCCTGGTTTAGAGGGATATGGCTAAACACAGGCAAATTTGATTAGCTCAGGTAGACACCTTGACTAATATGGATGAGTTAGACCATGTCGAGTGACTCTATGGCACTATGTTAGTTTTTGGAGACACTTGCATCACTTACATATCACCACTGATTGTTTATGATTTTCCTTCCAGAATGTATTTGATAAAAACAGAGATGTGAAAGCTAGAAAATCTGACAAATCTGCAGGGAACCATTCTCACATCTTTAGATATGGTGAACTATGTGGCTGCATTGTGAGAAGCAGTTTTGCATTAATTTTCAGTGAGTCATTTTATCATTTTATGAGCTGTGCAAATTAGACTTTTTCACTTTAAACTTTGCTTGAAAATCAAATCAAACTGTTGCCTTTCTTTCCTGATGAAATGTCGACTGTTTATTCCCACCCATAGATGCTGCCTGACCTGCTGAGCTCCTCCGGCACATTGTGTGTGTTGCTGCAGATTTCCAGCATCTGCAGTGCCTCTTGTGTCTACGTTGATTAGGGAAAGCCTTCACCTGCAGATAGACATCACGTTTATGTTCTAGTTCAAGTTAGTTGTCATTCAACCACACTCATATACACAGCTAAACAAAACAGCGTTCCTCTGGGCCAGGGTACAAAACACAGTACGTACAGTCACACACAGCACGTATAGTTACACTCCAGCAATAGTCACAAAATAATATTAGCACAGCTGCCTGATTAGCAGGGCCTGAAGATTGGCAGGTTGACAATTAAGTATGAGGTGCATGTTTATGTAACACAGTATAATGTTACTGGCACAATTATAATAAATATCGTTCATTCGTTATGTGTGGTGTCGTATGACATAGGTGATCATGGGCTTTCCATGACCATTATTTTTCTACAGAAATGGTTCGCCATTGCCTTCCTCTGGTCAGTGTCTTTACAAGATGGGTGAACCCAGCCATTATCAATACTCTTCAGAGACTGTCTGCCTGGCGTCAGTGATCTCATAACCAGGACTTGTGACATGCCCAGCTGCTCATGTGACCAACCACCAGCTGTTCCCAAGGCTTCACATGACCCTGACTGGGGAGCTAAGCTAAGGGTGTTGGGGTAGAGGTTTGTCTCTGCCAACGGAGGTGTAAGGTGCTGCTTTTTCCTCCACTGGGCAAGGTGTGACATCTGCTTAGCCCCCCAAAAATAAGTAAATATAAATATATAATATAAATCATACCCTCCTTCTTCAGATAGCTCTGAGAGAGGATCCAGTAGTCAGGTTGAATGAACCCCCTCAGGACCCCCACATAAAAGCTCTTGACCCTAAATATCAACTGTCTATTTCCCTACAGAGCTGCTGCCTGACCTGAGCTCCTCTAGAATTTTGTTTGTTGCTTAGGACAGAGGACCATTTGCAGATATAGTTCCCAAATCCAAACTTCAATTAAAATTAACATATATAGAGGTTCTTCTGTCCCAGTTCTATATGGAGGGAAATGGATCAGCTATGATGGAATGGAGGAGAAGACTTGATGGGCCAAATGGCCTAATTCTGCTCCCATGTCTTATGGTCCTAATTCATAATAAATCTATAAATGCAAGAGATTCTTCAGATGCTCGAAATCTAGAACAATACACCCAAAATGTCAGAGGAACTCAACATGTCAAGCAGCATTTTGTGTGTTGTAATAAACCTCTGCAGAAATGCTGTGTATCTCACAATGCAACCCCTTACACAAAGCCAGCCCAGTAACACAAAGTCAGAGACACAAGAGACGGCAGATACTGGAATCTGGAACAACACACAAAGAGCTGGAGGAACTTGGCAGGTCAGGAAGATCTGTGGACAGAAATGGACAGTTGATGTTTTAGGTCAAGAACTTCAGAATCAGGTTTAATATCACCGGCGCATGTCATGAAATTTGTTGTTAGGTGGCAGCGGTACATTATAATGCATAATAATAAAAACTGGAAATTACAGTAAGAAGTATATATATTTTTATTTTAAAAAGTTACATTAAATAAGTAGTGCAAAAATGAGTAATGAGACAGTATTCATGGGTTCAATGTCCATTCAGAAATTTGATGGAAGATGGAAAAAAGCTGTTCATGAACCGTTGAGTGTGTGCCTTCAGGGTATTGTACCTCCTCCTAATGAGAAGAGGGCACGTCCTGGGTGATGGGGTTCCTTAACGATGAATGCTGCCTTTTCGAGGTGTCCTTGATTCTGGTAAGGTTTGTGTCATTGATGGAGCTGGCTGAGTTTACAACTTTCTGCAGCTTATTTTGATCCTGTGCTGTAGCTGCCCTCATCCCCATACCAGATGGTGATGTAGCCAGTTAGAATGCTCTCCACGTTACAGCTATAGAAATTTACCGTCATCCCAAGTTTGTCCACACTATGTGTGGGAACAAACTGCAAATGCAGTTTGAACAATCAGTTCCATGCTCCGATGTTTAATAAATAGATTTCCCTTTCTGTGGCATTTTTCAAATGTTAGGAAAGCTCACCCAAGCAGCTACTTTCTGAGGAGGCTGAAGAGAGCTGGACTTTGCACATCGCCTACAAGCTTGCAGTAGAGAGCATCCTGACATGCTGCATCACTGCACGGTACAGAGAACACTGCACCAGACAGGACGGCTCGGCAAAGGGTAATCCAAACTACCCCATGCATCAGCAGCACCAGCCTACCCACGATCAAGGACGTTCATACAGAAAGGCACCGGGAAAAAAAGCCAGTAATATAATGATCCCACCTACTCCTCATGTTTCCCCCACTCCCATCAGGGAGAAGTCTGCATAGCATCCACGCCAGGATCTCCAGACTCAAAAACAGTTACTTTCCCAAGCAGTAAGGCTGAGCAACCCCTCCACACCCTCAAACCACCACTGCTGTATTTTTCCCGTCACCTTACGCACAGCACGACGTCACTTTATAGAAATACAATCTATGTAAATAAGATATTTTATGTAGTTATATTTATTGTTTTTATTATTATCATGGTGTTCTTTATCCTGTTTTGTGCTTCAGCAGATCCAGAATAACAATTATTTCGTTCTCCTTTATGTGTGGGTACTGGAAATTACATTAAACAATCTTAAATCTTGAACGCAAATACAGTACTGTTAACTACCCGAGGGATTGGATTAAAATTCAACGATGCAAAGATCGTTCGAATAAAATAACCTTTGTATTAATAAATACGGGTTGAATTAACTTATAAAATTTGTGTTGTGTTTGCTTCTGTGCTCACTTTCTGAGCCACTTGTTACCTCTGCTGGGAAGAAGCACCGGCGAGCGTTTTTTCGACGGTGCTTTACGATCGTGATCCCGCTTTGCGGCAGCGGGGCGAGTGCCCGTCCGGGGCGTTTTGCGGCAGTGTGTCGGCTAATGGCGGCGAGCAGAGGGGTGCAGGCCCGGGTGGCCTATCTGCTGGGCGGCGGGCGCGGCGGGGGGAAGCCCGTGCTGAAGCCCTGTAGACCGCTGGTACTCGCCGACGAGGTGGCGAACCGACGGAGCCGTCTGAGCGGTGAGTGGGCCCGGAATAAGAGGGAGGAAGGACAACGGTAGGGGTAATGGGATAGGGATGCAGGGGGAGAGGAGGAGGGGGTACAGCATGCTGGATGTAAAAATGTTTGCCATTTCAGGTCAGTTATCAAAAATATGGTAAGTCCTTAGATCAGGGTGATTCGGGACTTGATAGTTTTGATGCCATGTTTGTGTTACTAAGCGTGAGGTGAGAGTTCTTGAGATGAAGGTTTGCTGTCAGGTGGCTATGGGAGAAGGTGATGCTTGAAAGGGGCAGGTGATGTCTTTGGGGTGGAAAGCTGGTGGGATTGTCTGGAGAAGAGATGGGAAAATTGCTAAAGTGTGTTTGCTTGGGGCAAAATGTAATGCCTTGTATGGCTGGACCAAGTGTCTCCCTGGGACCAGATTCTGGACAATAGCATATTTGAGATTTTTATGCTTGTGTTTGGATTAGGTCTGTCATGGAAAATTTCATACATATGTAAAGGCTTTCAGTTTTTTTTTACCTGCACTGATCTCTAACTGTCTCACACTCCAGTATCATGTGGTGGCCAAGACATAGGGTATATTTAAAGCAGAGGTTGATATGTTCTTATTTAGTCAGGAGTTAAAGGTTATGAGGAGAAGGGAGGGGAATAGGTTTGAAACGTGTAATCTCACTCCACTCTTCAAGGAGGGAGAGAGATGGAAGAAAGGAAACTATAGGCCAGTTAGTCTGACCTCAGTGATTGGAAAGATGTTGCAGTCGATTATTAAGGAAGAGGTCTCAGGGTACCTGGAGGCATATGATCAAATTGGCCATAGTCAGCGTGGTTTCCTCGAGGGAAAATCTTGCCTACCAAATCTGTTGGAATTCTTTGAAGAAATAACAAGCAGGATAGACAAAGGAGGATCGGTTGATGTTGCGTACTTGGATTTTCAGAAGGCCTTTGACAAGGTGCCACACATGAGTGCTTAACAAGTTAAGAGCCGTGGTATTAAAGGAAAGATACCAACATAGGTGAAGCATTAGCTGATTGGCAGGAGACAAAGAGTGTGAATAAAGGGAACCTTTTCTGGTTGACTGCCAATGACCAGCAGTCTGTGTTGGACCACTTTTTAGGTTATATGCCAATGACTTTGATGATGGAATTGAAGGCTTTGTGGCCAAGTTTGCAGTTGATATGAAGATAGGTGGAGGAGCAGGTAGTTTTTAGGAAGAGAAACTACAGAAGGGTCTGAGAGGGAAAATGGATCAGCCATGGTGAAATGGCAGAACAGGCTCGATGGGCTAAATGGCATAATTCTGCTCCTCTGTCTTACGGTCTTATCCTGTACTGTATAAACATAGGATTGTCTCTCCATTATTCTGTAATTAAGTTATCTACATTCACTTAATGGATGGCATCATTTAATGATCACCTCCAGTGCGCTGCTATCTAAGGTAATGACCCTTCTACATTTTTGTGTTTTCCTTAGATACTAATTTTCATTGAAAGTATAATTTAATAATTTACAGAGGCAACATGTCTAACGGAGATGACGGTAATGATGGCGTGCTGGAAACAGAATGATTTCAGTGAGGTGGCCTGTGCCAAGGAGATCCAGGCATTCCACCAGTGTGCAGCCAAAGCAGAGGTAAAGCTAATTTTAGAATCGTGTATGCTGCATTTAATGAAAGTGAGCTCAGAGTAAAGCTGTCAATAACTCTTAATTTCAATGGGAGAAGAGGGTTTGGTACAAGTGTCCTTCCAGTCTCTCCTGGTGATACTGCTATAAGGAGCGAAGAGCTTGAGGGTCTGTAATATGGTTCTACCCCAGCTAGATAGGATTCTACATCAGAGAGAGTTCAGAACCACTCCTATGTAAAAACCTAGCATTTTTGCATCATGCTTCATGGTGCTCCTTTTCTAATTTATTTATTTAGATTACAGGAGTTCCAAACCTTTTATGCCATGAACCAGTACAATTAAACAAGGGGTCATGGAGCCCAGGTTGGGAACCCCTGATTCAGAGATACATCATGGACCAGACCCTTCCGGTCCAATGAGTCGCACTGCCCAGCAACCCACCTATTTAACCCTAATCACAGGACAATTTACAATGACTAATGAACCTAATGTAATTGTTATATGGTTACTGACCAGTATGTCTGGACTGTAGGAGGAAGCCCATGTGCATCACGTGTAGGACATACAAACTCCTTACAGATGACATCGGAGTTGAACTCAATCTCTGATGCTCCGAGCTGTATCAGCATCTTTTATTGCATTTTTATTGTTCATATTATAATTCTATAGTACAATATAGAGTGGACAGTGATCTCGCATACAAAGAAAGGCCCCATCAAACCCCCTCACAATCAGTGTAATTTATTGGTGTATTTTATTTAGTCTCATCCATTGGTTTGCTCTCCATATCATTGAAAATTAAATTGAACACCCTCACTGGAGTTAAGTGGAGGAGAGATCTCATTGTATTCTGTTGAATATTGAAAGGCCAAGGCAAACTGGATGTGGAGAAGATGTCTCCTATGGTGGGTGAGTCTAGGACCAGAGTGCACAGCCTCAGAATAGAGGGAAGTCCATTCAGAGTAGAGATGGGAAATTTCTTTAGCTAGAGGCTGCTGAATCTGTTGAATTCATTGCGCCAGACGGCTGCGGAGGTCAAGTCATTAAGTATATTTAAAGCTGAGGTTAATAGTCAGGACATCAAACGTTATAGAGAGAAGGCAGAAGAATGTATAATGGTTGAGAGGTATAATAAATCCCCCTTGATGGAATAATGGTGCAGACTCGATGGGCTGAAAGCCTAATTTTGCTTCTATGCCTTATGGTGTAAATCTGCAAGTTATTTGTTTATATTATGGTAGCTCCATTAATGTAGCAGCCAAACCAAAACAGTTGGCGCTGTTGGTGACCCTACAAATTTGTTATATCTGCATGAATCCAATAGTGATTGTTCCATAAGCCAAGATGTGTATTCAGTCCTTTATTAGCAAACATACAATCTTGGAAGTGATGAAACCTATGTGTACCCAAGCGTAAGCTAAGTGTAACTGAACAGTCAGCAAAAGATATGACCATCTTCGCCCCCAGCTAGTACAAACTGCAACAAACAAAGCTCAAATATGTGACTTATTCTCTTTGCTTTTATCACGACCACACTTATGTAACTATAAAGACCATAAGACATAGGAGCAGAATTAGCCCATTCAACCCATTGAGTCTGCTCTGCCGTTCCATCATGAATTCCACCCAAACCCAAACTTTCCTTCTGGCTGTATCCTTTGATGCCCTGACCGATCAGGAAAAGATCAATTCCGCCTTAAATATACACATGGACTTGGCCTCCACTGCAGTCTGTGGCGGAGCATTCCACAGATTTAATACTCCCTGGCTAAAAAAATGTCTTTTCCTTTGTTCTAAAGAGTCGCCCCTCAATTTTGAGGATGTGCCCTCTGGTTCTGGATACCCCCACCATAGGAATCATTTTCTTCACACCCACCCTATTTAGTCCTTTCAAAATTCGGTAGGTTTCAAAGGGATCTCCCTGCATTCTTCTAAATTCCAGTAAGTACAGGCCCAAAGCTGTCAAATGCTCCTCATATGTTAACCCCTTCATTCCTGGAATCGTCCTTGTGAATCTCCTCTGGACTCTCTCCAATGACAACACATCCTTTCTGAGATATGGGGCCCAGAACTATTGACAAGTGCGGCCTGACATGTCTTATGCTCAGCATTTATCTCTTTGATTTTATATCCTATTCCCCTTGAAATAAATGGCAACATTGCATTTGCCTTCTTTACCACAGACTCAACCTGTAAATTAATCTTCTGGGAGTCTTGCATGCAGACTCCTCCCCATTTAGATAATAGTCCACACTATTGTTCCTTTTACCAAAATGCATTGTGATATATTTCCCAACACTGTATTCCATCTGCTACTTTTTTGCCCATTCTTCCAATTTGTCTTAAGTCCTGCTGCAATTGCTTTGCTTCCTCAGCATTACCTATCCCTCTACCTACCTTCGTATCATCTGCAGACTTTGTCACAAAGGTATCAATTCCATTATCCAAATCATTGACAAACAATGTGAAAAGCATCTGTCCCAGTACTGACCCCTGAGGAACACCACTGGTCACCGGCAGCCGATCAGAAACGGCCCCTTTTATTCCTGCTCACTGCCTCCTGCCTGTGAGCAATTCCACTATCCATACTAGTATCTTCCTGTAACACCATAGGATTTTATCTTATTAAGCATCCTCATGTGTGGCACCTTATCAAATACCTTCTGAAAATCCAAGTAAATGACATCCACTGTCTCCTTTGTCCACCCTGTTTGTTACTTTCTCGAAGAACTTGGTAACAAATTTGTCAGGCAAGATTTCCCTTAACAGAAGCCATGCTGGCATTGAGTTTTTTTTATCATTAGTCTCCAAGTACCTCAAAACTTCATTCTTGATAATAGACTCCAGTACTTTTCCAACCGTGAGGTTAGGCTAACTGGCCTACTATAATTGCCTTTCTTTTGCCGCCTTCCCTTCTTAAAGAGTAGACTGACATTTGCAATTTTCCAGTTCTCCGGGACCATGCCAGAACCAAGTGATTCTTGAAAGATCATGACCAATGCATCCATTATCTCTTCAGTAACCTCTCTCTGGACTCTGGCTTGTAGTCCATCTGGTCCAGGTGACTTATCCACATTTGAGTTTTCCTTTATAATAGCAGTGGCTCTCACTCCTGCTCCCTGACACTCATAGACCTCTGGCACACTGCTAGTGTCTTCCACAGTGAAGACTGATGCAAAGTTCATCTGCCATTTCTTTGCTACCTCACCAGCATCATTTTCCAGTGGTCCAATATCAAGTCTCACCTCCCTTTTATTCTATATATAACTGAAAAAAAACTTTCATTATCCTTCTTTAGATTATTGGCTAGTCTGCCCTTGTATTACATCTTTTCCCTTATAGGTTTTTCAGTTGCCTTTTGTTGGATTTTAAAAGCTTTCCAATCATCCAACTTCCCACTCACCTTGGCTATCTTATGTGCCCTTTCCTTGGCTTTTATGCAGTCCTTAACTTCCTTTGTCAGCTACAGTTGTCTACCCCTGCCATTTGAGAATTTACTCCTCTGTGGAACATATCTATCCTGTGCCTTGTGAACTATTCCCAGAAATTTCAGCCATCTCTGCTCTGCCGACATCCCAGCCAGTATCCTCCTCCAACTACCTGTTCAATCTCCTCTCTCATGCCTCTGTAATTCCCTTTATTCCATTGCGATGCAGATGTGTGTGAGTTATGCTTCGCCGTCAAATTGCAGTATGAATTCAATCATATTATGATCACTGCCTTCTAAGAGTTCCTTTAGGTTAAGCCTCTAATAAAAGATCTGGGTTATTACACAACACCCAATCTAAGGTGGCCTTTCCCCGAGTAGGCTCAAGCACAAGCTGCTCAAAAAAGCCATCTCGTAGATATTTAACAAATACCCTCTCTTGCAATCCAACGCCAACCTGATTTTCCCAGTCCCCTTGTATACTGAAGTCCCCCATTACAATTGTGTCATTACCTTTATTACATGCCTTTTTCAGCTCCCTTTGCAATCTTAACCCCATATCTTGGCTACTATTTGGAGGTGTATATAAGATTTCTGTAATGGGATTTTTACCCTTTCAGTTTCTTAACGCCACCCACAAAGATTCAACCTTATCTGACCCTTTGTCTCCTCTTTCTCAAGATGTAATTCCATCTCCTACCAACAGAGCCACACCTATGCCTTCCTGCCTGTCCTTTTGATACAAAATATATCCTTTGATGTTAAAGTCCCAACTATGGCCTCCTTTCAACCATGGTTTAGTGATGCCCACAATGTCATACCGACTAGTTATCAAAATAAATGCGCAGCACAATACAACGCAGGTAGAGAACAGATGTATGGCTCCTACAATTTACAATGAACTGATGAAAGGAATCAGGGTTCTTTTATTTACAGCCGTATGATATTAGATTGTATAATGGGTGTGAAGGGGATGCACCAAAGTGTATTTATGGGGATTTTGGGTGGAAGCATGGTGAGGATTGCTCAGAGTTTCACTTCTGGTCATTGAGCACTAAACATGCAATATGGTGACATCATAAACACGAGAGATTCTTCAGATGTAGGGAATCCGGGGAAACACACACAAAATACTGAAGGAACTCAGCAGCTCAGGCAGCATCTATGAGAGTAGTAAAGTAAATTTTCTGAGCCAAGACCTTCATCAGGACTGGGAAAGAAGCCAGAATAAGAACATGAGGAGAAGCAGTACAAGCTAGCAGGTGTTAGGTGGGACGAGGGGAGGGAAAGGTGGGTGTGGGAGGGAGGATGAAATATGAAACTAGGAGGTGATAGGTGGAAAGGGTGAAGGGCTGAAGAAGAAGGAATCTGATGGGGAGGAGAGTTGACCATAGGAGAAAGGAAAGGAAGAGTGGAGTGAGAGGGAGGTACTGAGCAAGTGAAGAGAATAAAGGAGTCAGAGTAAGGAAGTGAGGAGAAGGGAGAGGAGGAGAAATTACCAGGTTAGAGAAATCAACGTTCATACTGTCAGGTTGGAGGCTACCCAGAAGGAATGAGGTGTTGCTCATCCAACATGAGAACAGCCTCACATTCTCCACTTGAAAGTTATTCTATTGATGTTAATCATGGGGGTTTCAGGGCTAGGTAGAGTGTGCAAACAATACAAATGTTTTTGGTGCTAAGTCAGGTCGTTTCTAGGTAGGTATCTTTTACCCGGGGTTTTCATTTGTAATGGGAGATGTTAATAATATCGAACTGACTTGTACAGTGTACCTTATATGAGTTAATTATACTGTTAGACATAATTGCACACTTGCAAACCAAATGCTTTCTTTAGCATTCCAAGAGCAAGCAATGGCTAAGATTTATTCCTGGCAGTTTGTTATACAAATTAAAGCTCCTAATGCAATCATCTAGGTGTGTAATGGAAATAATCTGTCTTGCAGGCTGAACGGAGAGCAAAAGCAAACGCGGATGGAGTGGTGCAGATGGGATTTCTGACACCTAAACAAGCCACAAAGTTGTTGCAGAGATTTCCAAACAAAACACATGTCAGCTAGTATTCCGCGGGGAACCACACTGGGATTGGAAAGGCCTTTATACTCTTGTCTTTTTAACAGGCTTGCACCCAAAGGCTAATAGATCTGGGAACTGCATCAACCTTTTACCTTTTTCTCTGAACTAATTGATGAACAAGGTCTGGGCATGTACCCAGCTGAGTCTGTTGGATATTTAATGTATAAATATTCAAGAAAGTGGGTCTTGTTGGATAGAAGACAAGTTTGTTGTAATATGTGAAATACAAGTTAAATTATTTTAAATCTGTTTTGTTGATTACACATGATTATTTATAATTATCTTTACAGTTTAATTTGAGAATTAATTCACATTTTTTTAATCAAACTCCAAGAATAATTTCCATTTATGGTGGTCCCTTTGATGTAGTTGTGAGGTCAACTATCTTATCTGATTGTACTGGATAAGCATTCAGTAGTTTTATAATAGCGGGGTAGAAACTGACAGAGGACTGAAGAATAGTGTTGTGAGGGAAGGTAAATCAGCCATAAGACTATAAGATATAAGAGCAGAATTAAGCCATTCCACTCATCGAGTGTTCTCTGCCATTCCATCATGGCTGATTTATTATCCTTTTCAACACATTCTCCTGCCTTCGCCCCATAACCTTTGACACCCCTACTCATCAAGAACCTTTCTATCCACGCTTTAAATGACTTGGCCTCCACAGCTATCTGTGGCAATGAATTACACAGATTTACCACCTTCTGGCTAAAGAAATTCCTCCTCTGAGGAATCATTTCAGCCTTCTATTCTGAGGCTGTGCCTCTGGTCCTAGACTCCCTCACCACAGGAAGCATCCTCTCCACATCTGCTTTATCTGGACCTTTCAATGTTTAGTAGGTTTCAATAAAATCCCTCTCATTCTTCTAAATCCCAGTGAGTACAGGCCCAGAGCTATCAAATGTTCTTTGTATGCTAATCCTTTTTAGAAAATAGTCTATACCTTTACTCTTTCTACCAAAGTACATGACAATACACTTCAGTATTCCATGTGCCTCTTCGTTGACCATTCTCCTAATCCATGGTGGAGCAGACTCAATGGACCAAATGGCATAATTTGGCTCCTGTGTCTCTTGATCTTTGTGTAAGGATGCATAAGAATTATCGAGACTGATGTTACTCTGTCCTTGTTCACACCCACTTATGTCTCATTAGCTAATCAGAATCTCTTTGCTGGGATATTCCATCCAAACCACTTTGCACATTTTCACCTTCCTTACCATCAAGGTATCAAGCAACTGAAGTATGCTGGCATTTGCGGAAATGTTGCTGTGCCAAAAACCTAGAGTCTGTCCAAGTAAATTTGGGGAGCTAAGCTTTAAACAATGCTGATACCAGATTCATTGGTTCATTAATATTCAGTTCAGTTCAGACTGTGATTCCAGACCCACCACATATACTTGACTTCTGCCTGCCTTTCAAAATGCCCAGGCAAGGTGTTCAGGTCAAACTGATTTATACTCAGTGGCTATTTTATTAGGGGCACATGTACACATCGTTAATGCAAATATCTAATCAGCTAATCATGTGGCAGCAATTACATGCATAAAAGCATACATTTGTGGTCAAGAGGTTCAGTTGTTATTCAGATCAAACAGAATGAGGAAGAAATGTGATCTAAATGATTTTGACCGTGTCAGATGGGGTGGTTTGAGTATCTCAGAAACTGCTGATCTCTTGGGATTTCCACACACACAACAATCTCTAGAGTTTACAGGGAATGACCTGAAAAAAGACATCCAGGGAGCGGCAGTTCTATGGGAGAAATTGCCTTGTTAATTAGAGAGGTCAGAGAAGAATGGCCGGTCAGTTTCAAGCTGACAGGAAGGTGGCAGTAACTCAAAATACCACATGTTCCGTAAGTGGTGTGTAGAAGAGCATCTCTGAATACACAACAGATTGAACCTTAAAGTGGAGGGTCTTCAGCAGCAAGAGACCACAAACCACTCAGTGGCCATTTTATTCGGTGTCTGAGGTACCTAATAAAATGGTACTCGTAGACACTAACTGTTGATCTTTCCACCGATGCTGCCTCCTCCTCTGAACAAATGTAGAAATGAAAGTTATGCTTCTAAACAAATTCATTCATCAAACCCAGATCTTCCACTTTTGAGTAAAGGGAATTATGATCTGTGAAAGAACCTGTTTTGGGAGTTGCAATTTCAATGGTCATCAGATAGTTGCAGACTATTGATGATTAAAATAGAAGGTATTGAGCAGTTCGTGATGACTTACAGAATTTCCTCAAATTCCAAACAAAATAGAGCTGCTGCCATGCCTTTTTTGTGATTGCATTTGTGTGTTGGGCCCAGGATAAATCCTCCAAGTTATTGATGCTCAGGAATCTGAAGCTGTTCCCCCTTTTCCACTGCTGACCCTTCAATGAGGACTGGTGTGTGTTCTCGTGACTTCCTCATCCGAAAATTCACAATCAATTCCTTGGTCTTGCTGACATTGAGGGCGGCTGTTGTTGCAACAACCCTCAACCAGCCGATCTATCTCTCTCCTGTACGCTTGAAATTCTGCCAATAATTGCGTCATCAGCAAATTCGTAGATGGCGTTTGAGCTGTACCTAGCCACACAGTGGTGAGTGTAGAGAGAGTAGAACAGATATATCACGATCAGAATTAGGTTTAATATCATTGGCATATGTTGTAAAATTTGTTAACCTGGTGGTAGCAGTACAATGTAATACATGATAATATAGAAAAAAAATGTCAATTACAGTAAATGTGGAGAGATATATATGTGTGTGTGTGTATTGAATAATTAAAGATAGTGCAAAAACAAATTATATAAAAAAGTGAGATAGCATGCATGGGTTTAATGACCATTTAAGAATCAGATGGCAGAGGGGAAGAACTGTTCCAGAATCACTGACTCTGCCTTCAGATAGTACCCAAGATAGAGCTGACTAACAACTTTTCGTAGCTTCTTTCAATCCTGTGCAATAGACCCCAACCCCCCTATACCAGACAGTGAGGCAGCCTGTCAGAATGCTCTCCACAGTACCCCTTTTGTGTAACAAACCAACCTCTTCAAACTTCTAATGAAATATAGCTGCTGTTTTGCCTTCTTTATAGATGCATCGATATGTTGGGACCAGGTTAAATCCACAGAGATCTTGACATGCAGGAACTTAAAACTATTCACTCTCTACTCTTCTGATCCCTCTGTGAGGATTGGTTCATGTCGGCTCATCTTACCCTTCCTGAAGTCCACAATCAGCTCTTTGGTCTAGCTGATGCTGAGTGCCAGGTTGTTGCTGCAACATCAATCAACTAGTTGGTATATCTCACTCTCGTCTATTAGATTCTACCAACAATGGTATCAGCAAATTTATAGATAGCATTTGAGCTATGCCTAGCCACACAGTCATGGGTATAGAGAGAGTAGAACAGTGGGCTAAGCACACGTCCCAGAGGTGCACCAATGTTGATTGTTAGCGAGGAGATATTATTGCCAATCTGTACAGACTGTGGTCTTCCAGTTAGGAAGTCAAGGATCCAATTGCAGAGGGAGGTTCAGAGGCCCAGGTTCTGTCGCTTTTCAATCAGATCTGTGGGAATGATGGTGTTAAACACTGAACTATAGTCGAGGAACAGCATCCTGACATAGGTGTTCGTTTTGTCCAGGTGATCTACAGCCGGTTGGAGTCATTGAAATTGCGTTTGCCGTAAACCCATTGTGGCGATAGGCAAATTGCAGTGTATCCAGGTTGTTGCTGAGGCAGGAATTGATTCTAGCCATGACCAACCTCTCAAAGCATTTCATTTCTGTAGATGTGAGTGCTACTGCGCGATAGTCATTAAGGCAGCTCACTATTCTTCTTGGGCACTGGTATAACTTGCTCTTTTGAAACGGGAACTTCCGACCGTGGCGGTAAGAGGTTGAAAACGTCCTTGAGTGCCCCCACCAGTTGGCACAAGCTTTCAGAGCTTCATCAAGTACTCCATTGGAGCCTGCCACCTTTTGAGGGATCATCCTGAAAGATATAAAAGATTCTGTGGCATAATTTTAAAGAAGATTTACGCTGTTTGCTTTCCATCTTAATTCTGCTAACTTCACAAAAGTAGTTAATTTGGTCATCTTTTCCTGAGTCCTTTGTGTTATTGATTGTCACACTTTTCTACACCACAGCAGTATGCTGGTATATAGTTAATTGGATGTACTGTGTATGTAGATCGAAGTTAGAATTGCATGATGTGTGCTGGATCCAAGTAAGGCATTTCTGACAGATTCCCCAAAGTCCTTCATGTTACACTCTCGTAAGTGCCTAACACGTTCCTGTTTATGTCATTCGGAAATTTTAACATGCAGACCTTTATCTAAATTCTATAGCAAAAAGGTTGATTCCAGAGAGCACTGCTGCCTGTTGTTTTGCTCAGGTTTCTAATGACATAAAGGAGGCCATCCAACCCATTGAATCTATGCCAGTGCTCAGCCCAACCTCCACTTATTTCCCTGCAGCTTATACACTTACACATTACTCATTGACACCTTCCAGTTGTCTGTTCACCCAAATACAGGAGGGTGTGATGTTACAGAAATCCAAATGAACAGCAAGTTCTTTGGAATGTGAGAGGAATCCAGAGCACTCTGAGGAAACCCATGTTAGCTTAATAAGTATGTGCAAACCCTACTCAGCTGTAAAACCCAGATGGAGGAGCTGTACAACTGCAGCCCTTGAACAGAAAATTCTACAAAAGTAGTGGATATGACCCAGTCCAACATAGCTAAAGCCTTCTCCACCATCAAGCACATCTACACAGGGAAGTAGCATCCATCATCAGGGACACCACTCGTGATCTCTTTTCACTACTGCCATCAGGAAGAAGGTACAGGAGCCTCAGGATTCACACCACCAGATTCTGGAGCAATTATTACCTATAGAGGGCTATAGGTAAGCCTAGTAATTTCTAAGGTATGGGCATATTCGGCTCAACTTTGTGGGCCGAAGAGCCTGTATTGTGCTGTAGGTTTTCTATGTTTCTGTAATTATTACCCTACAAGCATTAAGCTTTTGAACCAGAGGGGATTTCTTTGCTTGCCCCATCACTGAACTGTTCCCACAAACTATGAACTCATTTTCAAGGACTCTCATCTCATATTCTTGATATTTACTGCTTATTGATTTATTTATTTTCTTTTGTTTGTATTTGTGCAGTTTATTGTCCTTTGCACATTGGTTGTCCCCCCTGTTGGTGGGGTCTTTCATATGGTTACTGGATTTATTAAGTATGTCCACAAGAAAATGAATCTCAGGGTTGTATATGGTGACATATATGTACTTTGATAATAAATTTACTCTGAACAAAGCCTGATGAACAAGCTATTCAGGAGTATTGTCTCTATCCTTTCCTGTGTTGGGTGAATTTGGCAGTGAAACAAGAGGATGCAATTAGTGAGAGCATACTGCAGAAAGAAACCAGAATGTTTAACAAAAATCTACACTATATATAGAAAGGGGTGGAAGTTGCCTGCTGATGTTTGATCTTGTTTGTGTTCAACTGGGTGGATTTCCTCTTGCCATCCGAGCCATGAGATACTCTTAATTTTATGTCATTAGTATTTTAAAAATTGGACAAAAATTGCATTTTGTTTACATGTTTTGTCATCTTTGTACCTGGCATTAAATGTTGGTCCCTACTGCCATGCTCACAAATGTGAGAAATTAGAAGGAAAAATATTGAAAAATAGAAGGACAGAAACTTGGTTTCTTTCTACTTCCTTTTCTTCGATGCTGAAAGGGCAAGGTTGACGGGGATCTAATGAAAAAGATGCAGCATTATAAAACATTTGAAGGCATGAACAGGGAGTTACCAACTTAAGTGGGTAAGAGAAAAATTTGAACCTATTGAGAAGAGGTTGAGCTGAGAACATGGAACTCACTACCACCCGGAGTGATCATGAGTAAGAGCAGAATACATTGAAGGTGAAGCTGGATAAGCAGCAACAGGCAATTATATCACACTTTGAGAGATGTTATACTTCTGTAGAAATCCATCTAGCCCATGTCAAGCTATTATTCTGCCCAGTCCCATCAATCTGCACCCAGATCACAGCTCTCCATACTGCTCCCATTCGTGCATTTATCCAATCAACACCGCATCGATCACTTCTGCTGGCAAGTCATTCACACTCTCACCACTCTTTGAGATGAAGATGTTCCCCTTAAATTTTTCACCTTTCACACTTAACCTGTAACCTCCAGTTCCAGTTTCACCCAATTTCAGTGGAAAAGGCAACACACACAACATGCTGGAGGAACTCAGCAGGTCAGGCAGCATCTATGGAAGTGAATAAACAGTCGATATTTAAGGGTGAGGTCCTTCTTCAGAACCTGGAAAGGAAGGAGGACTATATTCCATCTGGGTAGCCTCCAACCTAATTGCATGAACATTGATTTCTTCTTCTGGTAATTTCTCCCTAACCCCACTTCCCTCTTCTTCTATTCCTCACTGTGTGCAAAAAAGTGTTCCCTCATGTTCCCCTTAAAACTTTTCACCTTTTACCCTTAACCCATGACCTCTAGTTGAGTCCCACCCAACCTCAATGGAAAAAGCTTCTTGCATTTACTCTGTATATACCCCTCATAATTTTGTATACTCTTTCAAATCTCCCCTCATTCTCCTACACAGAATAAATTCCTATCCTATTCAATCTATCCCTACTACCCAGGTCCTCACATCCTGACATCTTTGTAAATTTTCTCTGTACTCTTTTAATCTTATTGATATATTTCCTGTAGGTAGGTGGCCAGACTGAACACAATACTCCAATTTAGGCCTCCAATACAGCTTCAACCTGGTAAAAAAGAGAACATTTGGCCCTGACTCACATAAGCAAATACTAGGGTCAATAACCAACAGCTTGACCAAGAAGTTAGGCTTTGTGGAAGATGACAAGGAACAAATTTCTAGATTGAAGAGCTGAAGTGATGGCAGACTGTAGTGAAAATAGACAGGAGTTCAGAATTGGAGGAGTACAGGTTATTGGAGATTTTAGGACTGAAAAAGGCTATGGAGTTGGAGACAAAATAAAAGATAAAGATTATTTATCACATGTACATTGAAACCTATAGTGAAACGTGACGTTTTTCTTCAACAGCCAACTCAGTCTGAGGATGTGCTGGGGCAACCCACAAGTGTTCCCATGCTTCTGGCATCAACATAGCATTCCCAAAACATACTAACCCCATTACGTGTGTCTTTTGAATGCAGGACGAAACCCATGTTGTCATAGGGAGAATGTACAGACACTAGCAGGAATTGAACTGTGATTGTTAGTGCTGTGAAGCATATCACCCACAGAGGAATTTTAGAGCGATGAAAATTAAGTTTTTGGTTGGAAAGCTGCAATGACTGATACACCACAAGGATATCTGCTGGTGCCTCTACAGTTTATGTGAGTTGGAAGAATTCAAGTTCAAATTCAAGCATACATGGATATAGTCAACTGAAACAAAAGAACTTGAGAAAGTATAAAGCATGGTTGTGGAACAAACTCAAAGGGCCGAGTGGCCTATTTCCCCTATGTCTTACGGTCAGTCTTTGGTGATGGCACAAAGGAAGATGGGAAAGTGAATTGTGAGACAAAAGGATACTGATAGATTCGGTGAGTCAGCAAAGATTCCGCAAATGAGGCATGAAGTTTGAAAGTGTGAAATCATCCTTTTTGGCAGAACAGGCAATTCATCAAAAATCTAAATAGTGAGAGATGGCAGTGCTTTGAGGTGTAGATCTGGGAGTCAGTGGGCAGTCAAGGACTAGTATGTAAGCACAGCAAGTATTAAGAACATAGAAAAGTACAGGCCTTTTGGCCCAGGATGTTGTGCTACCCTTTATCCTACTCTTAAGAGCAATCTAACCCTGCCCTCCCACATAGCCTTCCATTCTTCTTTCATTTTGAAGGGTATAAAATCATGAGAAACATATATAGGGTGAATCAAATCAGTCTTTTCACCAGAGTTAGTGAGTCAGGAAGACCATAGACCATACAGTATAGGAGCAGAATTAAGACATTCAGCCCATCGAGTCCAATCTGCCATTCCATCATGGCTGATTTAATACCCTTTTTTCCTGCCTCTCCCCTTAATCTTTGATGCCCTGACTAATCAAGAACCTATCAACCCCCACTCTAAATATACCCAATGATTTGAATTCCACAGGTTCACCACCTCATGGTTATAGAAATTCCTCCTCACCTCTGTTCTATAGGGATGTCCCCCTATTCTGAGGCTATGCCCTCTGTTCCTAGACTCCCCACTATAGAAAACATCCTCACCTCATCTACTCTATCTACGACTTTCAATATTCAATAGGTTTCAATGAACTCCTGCCAGTACAGGCCCAGAGCCATCAAATGCTCCTCGTACATTAACCCTTTTATTCCCAGAATCATTCTTGTGAAAGAAAGAAATAGTAGGTATAGGTTTAAAGTGAGCAGGAAAATATTTAATAATTTCTTGCTGGGTAGTCTCATTACACAGAGGGCAGTCTCCATGTGATATTGGTTTTTAGAGGCAGCTACAACAACAGTGTTTAAAAGACAATTGGACAGGTACTTGGATTGGAAAGGTTCAGATGGTTTTGGACCAAATGCTGTCAGATGGGAATAGCTAGGTTGGACATTTTGTTCTGTATAGAACAGATGGACTGAATGGCCTGTTTCATTCTGTATAACTCTTTGTTTCTATGAGAAAGTTAAGAAAATTTTATCTTTTTTGTGAGAGGAATTGAATACAAATGTTGTATAGTTGTGTACCGTTGTGTAGAGCATTGGTGAGGTGGCATTTCAGGAAGGACAGAAAGCAGATTTTCACCTCTGTTATCCACAAAGCTTCAATGAGCAGAAACAGTCCCTTTGGCCCACCTCATCCATGCCAACCAAGATTCAAAGTAGCATCACAGGTAAATAGGGTTGTAAAGAGAGCTTTTGACATGTTGGCCTTCATAAATCATGGCACTGAGTATGGGAGTTAGGATCTTATGTTGAAGTGACACAAGATGCCGGTGAGGCCAGAGTTTGAGTATTGTGTGCAGTTTTGGTCATCTACAGGAACACTATCAATAAGTTTGAAAGAGTGCAGAGAAAAATTACAAGGATGATGCCAGGAATTGAGCATCTGAGTTGTAGCGAATGAATAATAGTTCAAGGCTTTATTCCCCAGAGTGCAGAATAGATCTGGGTTCAACTGCAACATTTAACACAAGTTTGGATAAGTGCATGATGAGAGAGGTATGGAGGACTATGGCCCAGGTGTAGGTGGGTGGGTCTAGGCTGGCACAGACTAGATGGGCTGAAAGGCCTGTTCCCATGCTGTAGTGTTCCATGACTTCAGGTCCATCTAAACTAGACCCAGATCCCTCTCAACATTTCACATCCATGTACTTGAGTGAGAGATACATCGACAGAAATGCCCAAGGTCCTTGGGGGTTTTGACAAGAAGGATGTAGAGAGAATATTTTGCTTGCAGAGAACATTGGACTAGAAATCACTGTACAAGAACAAGGAGTCAGCCATTCAAAGCAGATGAGGTTATTTTCTTTACCGTTTAAAATCAGTGCAACTCTCTTCCTGCAAATGACAGGGAAGCAGAATCTTCGACTGTTTTTAAAGTCAAAGTCAGTAGATCTTTGATTTTCATGTGGTGGAGCATTACTGGGAGTTGACTGGAATGAGGTGATAGTCAGTCATCCAGCATGGAAACGTGCCCATCAGCTCAGCTCATCCGTGCGACTCTGTTGCCCTGCCAGCTTGTCCCATTTGCCCACGTCTGGCCTGTTGCCTCCTAAACCCCTCCTATCCACATCCTTAACGAGATGGCTTTTAAGCTTTGCAATTACGCCCACCTCACCACTATCTCAGACAGATTATTCCAAAGAGATGCCACCCTGTACGAGGAAACTACCCCTGGTGCCCCTTTTAAATCTCTCCCCACAGATGGAAAACCCATACCTTCTTGTTTTCAGCCCCCCCTCCCCGGCAAATGTGATTGTGCTTTCATGCTCTCTATGCTCCTCATGATCTCATACATCTCTCAAAGTCAAGGTGAATTTATTGTCAAAGTACATATATGTTGTTATATACTATCTAGAGATTCCTTTTCTTGTAGGCATTTGCAGGAAAATAAAGAAATACAATAGGATTTATGAAAAAGGACTGACAAATAACTAATGTGCAAAAAGACAAATTGTGCAAGTAAAAAAATAAATTATACTGAGTTGTAAAGTCCTCGAGAGTGAGTTGTGGAATCAGTCCATGTTGAGGTGAGTGAAGTTATCCACACCGGTTCAGGAGCCTGATGGTTGAAGGGTAATAACTGTTCCTGAGCCTGGTGTGGGGGACCTGAAGCTGCTGTACCTCCTTCCTGATCGTAGTAGCAAGAAGAGAGCATAGCCTAGACGGTGGGGTCCTTCACGATGGAGGCTGTTTTCTTGTGACAGCGCTCCTTGTAAATGTACTCAATGGTGGGCAGGGCTTTGACTGTAAGAGACAGGTTACCCTTCCATCTCCTACATTCCAGATAGTTGTAATCTGTGCAACCTCTCCAGGCAACACCCTGTCAAATCTTTTCTGCACTCTTTCTAATTTAATAACATCTTTTCTGTAACAGGACAACCAATGCGTCACCAACACCAACCTAGTCCCTATCAATGATATATATACAGAAAGGTGATGGAAGAAAGGACCAGTAAGGTGCTAAAGGATTCCACCCATCCTGCTCATGGACGTTATCTCACTCCCATCAGGGAGGAGGCTACTTAGCATCTCCACCTACTACCCTACACCCCCAACCATTTCCTCTCAGTCACCTTATTGACAGGCTCTCCTGTGCCTAGTGTCACTTTATGGACATGCAGTCAATCGGTGTATATACTTATCTTGTGTATTTATACTTATTGTGCATTTATTATTATTGTGTTAAAAACACAATAAATGTTTTTTATGCTTCATCGGATCCAGAGTAACAATTATTTTGTTCTTGTGTACTGGGAATGACATTAAACAATGTTGAAAACTGCCGACAACACGCTGAGCGAAGCCTCACCAGCACGGTTTGTTATAATGAGATTAGCCCCGATCTTAATGAATGACACATCAGTCTCCAGGTTTGAAGCGGTTTAATTTTAGCTCCTATATTTTGTATTAATATTAATTATATGTGGGAGTTACTTTGAGAGACAATAAAAGACAATTTGTCTGCTTGCACTGAACAGATCGGCAGAAGTTATTCACGTTTTGACGTGGAGCTGCTCTGACAGATTTCTGCTCCGGGTCCAAGGGACACATGAATCACTGCGAGACTTGGCACCCGTCCGGGGCGAGTTTTTAAACCCGGAGTGGAGACGTGTAGCCGTGCGATCGTGCCCAAAGGGGCGTGATGAAATGTGCCGATGTGCGGAGATAAATGTTGTGTAGTGTGATGATCTCCCTCTGTAGGCGGGTCCCGCCGCGTTCACTCGGCTCCCACTCAAACTGCAGGTCCTAACCAGGTCTCCGATCTCGGGACGCGCCTGCCTTCCCCCTCGCTCGCTTCAGATCCCGGCAGATTTAAGAGGGTGGACACAGACTAGGATGTGACTGCAGGATGGTGTTGTCTGTTGCTGTCTGGGCATTGCTTTATTTTATCCCGGCGGGAGCTGAGGTAATGTCAGTGTTTCTTTCATACTTTTAGAGATTAGTTTCATCTGCAAACTTTCCATAATTTATAATGTAAACAAAATATTAACCATGCATGTAACAGTCTTTATCATTATTATTGCTTCGGTTCTAATTCGGATGCTTTAAACTGTTTTGAATCTTTAAAGTTGGATCTGATGTTAGCTTGAAACAGCGATTCAGTTAGTGTATACTGTAATTACATCCGCTAGCCTCTGTGGCTACCTGTTTAATAACTGCGTTCTTTATAGCAGGAGATCGGATCGACCCATCAAACCAAGGGCAACCATCCATCAGGTAATGATTTCCAAATGGGTTCATTTTAAACTTTTTTGGGCAATACTGGTACCCGTGTGTAAATAGACCTGTATTTAAATGATACTTTCTGCAACATCTCCAAAAAATTTTAAATGGGGAAAAAAAATCCAAAAATATAAAAGTACTTGCATTTCGGATTTTGAACTCTCGGAATATTTCCTAGTAAAAATCACTTGGAGACAGGGTTGTACGTTTATTTTATTGTCTTTTTAATCTAAAATAATTCATGAATTACTGAAGGTGGACTGAGTATCTACATAACTAAATTTTCAGTTTGAAAGTGCAAGTTGGTTAAATTAAACAAACCAGGTTGGGGTGATACGCGTTCATTATTCACTCCAACTCAACATGTTGATACACTTCTTGCAAGATCTGAGCAGGAAGCTGGGTTTGTGTGGGTGTGTTTACTGGCCGAGACCTGTGCTTCCAAGTGTGAGATTAAATGACAAAGTGGTTCAAATTGGCTATAATTCTGCATGCAATTTAGCAGAAAGTGCAGCTGATTTTAGAAACTGAATAGTTCTCTGTTCTTCCCAAGTCACACAAATGTACAACTACACACGCCACACACAGACCCATAGACACACACACACACGTGCATACACGCAACACGTAGTCTCATACACACATACACACCATATACACCACACATATATGCCCCATATACTCAATGCATACAGCATAGACACACCACATTCCTGCAGACCACTGGCAAGTCCAGACACCAACTACACAGGTGAAATCTCACACACACACACACACACACACACACACACACACACACTCATACACAGACATACACACACACACACACACACATACACAGACATACACACACACACACACACACACACACACACACTCATACACACACACACACACACACACACACACACACACACACACACACACACACACACACACACACACACACACACACACACACACACTTCACCCAGTTCACAAGAGCTCAGTTACACTAACTGGTGGAGGTCAGGGTGAGAGAATTTTCACATCAGGAATGATCACATAGAGCCTGTCGGAGGGGTTAAACCAGGAGGTGCTGTTGGCAGACTATGCCCCAGTGGGAGTGATAGGCTTAAGAAGAAGAAGATCTCTGGTTACCTACCTACACAAGGGGAATGCTATCATCCTGGGGAATATTCCCTGTCCACTCCACTGAGGGGAACACTCAGCCGCAGATACCATGGCTACTTTGCTATAGTCGAGGAATGTAATCCAGAAAAATGCAAGCTGGTTCTTTTTGGAAGAGCTAATAAGGCTAGAATATACACAGTGAATGGTAGAACCTGAGGGAGTAGTGCGGAGCAGAGGGGCATGGTGCACGTGTCCAAGGATCCATAAGGACAACAGCACAGATAAACGAGTGTTAATACAGGGTTTCCACTCAAATGCCTTTCTTCCCACAGATGCTACTTGACCCACATGCCGAGTTCCTGGTTTGTTTATCGCTCCAGTAACACAGGTTCAAACCATACCTCTGGTGCTCACTGCACAATGACTAAGTAAGCTTCCTCCCACATCTCAAAAAAGTCCTTGTTGATGGTGAGCTAGCTCCTGTAAACTGCCCCTTGTGTAGGTAGATATCCAGGGATCTTCTTCTTAAGCCTGTCACTCCTACTGGGGCATAGGCTGCCAACAGCACCTCATCAGTGTCCTCTGTCCTGGGCCAGTGGAAGGTAGATCGGCCCAGTGGCTTCTACCTTCACCACACAACCTCAGACCTCTTCTAGGCAATGGTCCTTCCTCTCCCAGGGATGAGCTCTTTGGAGCCTTTGTTGCTGTTTCTGTAGCACTGGATTTTTTCGGGATGGGGTTGCTGCCGAATGCCCAACTCTCCTCTGTTTACAGTCGGGCTTGGGATTATCCATGGCAGAGTTGACTTGGATGGGTGAGGGATGTTTCTGTGTATGTGTGAGAGATTAGGTTTCTGTGCAATAAACAATAGATTTGCTTGATGGACTGAATGGCTTCTTTCCATGTCACATGGAAACACAATGTGCATTGGCCACATATTCAGAATCAGAACCAGTTTTATTATCACTGACATATTGTAAAATTTATTGTTTTGTGGCAGCAGTACAGTGCAACACATAAAATAAATTATAATTACAACAGGAAATATATAAAAGAGAGTAAAAATGGTGAGGTAATGTTCATGGGTTCATGGACCATTCACAAATCTGATGGCAGAGGGGAAGAAGCTGTTCCTGAAACGTTGCGAGTGTGTTTTGTGGCTCCTGTTCCTCCTTCCAATGGTAGTAGTAAGAAGAGGGCATGTCCTGGATGGTGAGGGTCTTTCATGATGAATGCCACCTTCATGAGGCATTGATTTTTGATGATGTCCTCAGTAGTGGGGAGGCTAGTGCCCATGATAGAGCTGGTACCCATGAGAAGCAAGCATGGGAGCAGTGAGGACATGCAAGTTCAAATACAGAGAACATTGCTGTTATCAACTATTGTTTGCTTTAAATCTCTTTTGTTTTAAGCTGTAGCATTTTATGGCAGGGCAGATTTTGCCAAGAAAAAATCATTTCAATTCTTTGCATGATGATATTTTGCTGAGAATCTTTCTGACTCCCTACCCCAGTTTTGCAGAGAGAGAATTGAGATGCTGCAGCAACAGCAAGAATTTTAAGTCAATGTTTGGACCATGTCTTTAAGGCCATAAGACATAGGAGCAGAATTAGGCCATTCAGCCCATCGTGTCTGTACTGCCAATCTAACATGGCAGATTTATTATCTGCCTCAACCCCATTCTTCTGCCTTCTCCTCGTAATCTTTGATACCCTGACAAATCATGAACCTGTTGATTTCTGCTTAAAATATATTCAAAGACCTCCAAAGCCTCATGTGGCAATGAATTCCACAGATTCCCCACCCTCTGGCCAAACAAGTTCCTTCTCATCTCAGTTCTATTCTATTCTGAGACTGTGCCCTCTGGTCTTAGACTGTCCCACTACAGGAAACATCCTCTCCATGTTCACTCTGTCTAGACCTTTCAATATTCAAAAAGTTTCAATGAGATCCCCCCTCATTCTTCTACCCTTCAGTGAGTACAGGCCCAGAGCTATCAGATGTTAGCTTCTGATACCTTAATCCTTTCAAGTGACTGATGATCAGTGTGTTTGCTCACCATCTCTAGAGAGCAGACGATATTTATTGATGAGTTTAAAACATCACATATTCTGCTCATGCTGATGCAGGTGACTCATCTTGTGTGTGCATTCATAAACTGGGCAGTGGCTACCTGTTTAGTTTTCTAATTCCTTATTCATTCAAGGGGTGTGGGCTTCACAGACTGAGTCAGTATTCGATTGCCTGCCCCTAGTTGCCCTTGTGAAGGCGGTGGTGAGCTGACCTTGAGATGTGCTTATAGGGAGTTTCAAGGGCACCACTGTGCTGCTACAGGTAGTGCTGCTGTTGCCGTACAGCGGCTGCAACATAGATGAAGGATCTACTGTAACAACACATACAAAATGCTGCAGGAACTCGTGTTGTGTCCCTGAAGTGTCTACTCTCCATTTCCCTTCACAGATCAACACACAAAATGCTGCAGAAACTCAGCAGGTCAGGCAGCATCTATGGGAAAAAATAAACAGTCCATGTTTCAGACTGAAGCCCTTCATCAGGCTGGAACTGAAAGGGAAGGGAGTCAGGCTAAGAAGGTGGGGGGAGGGGAGGAAGAAGTCAGGGTGAAAGTGGCGGGGGGAGGGATGAAGTAAAGAGCTGGGAAGTTGATTGGTGAAAGAGATAAAGAGCTGGAGGAGGGGGAAGCTGATAAGAAAGGACAAAAGACCATGGAAGAAAGGGAAGTGGGAAGAGCACCAGAAGGAGGTGATGGGCAGGTGGGAAAGAAAGTGTGAGAGGGAAACAGGAATTTAAGGAGTTTATTTGTTCTCCCTGTGGAATGCCTGGGTTTCTCCACGTGCTATGGTTTCCTCCCACATTCCAAAGACCTGACCGGTTAGTAGATTAATTGGTAAATTGCCCTGCGATTACACAAGATCACAAGACAAAGGAGCAGAAGTAGGCCATTTGGCCCAACGAGTCTGCTCCGCTACTCCACTAGGAGCTAAACTATTCTCCCATCTAGCTCCAATTTCCCGCTTTTTCCCCATATCCTTTGTTACCCTGACAAATTAGATACCTATCAATCTCCTCCTTAAACACCCTCAATGATCGGGCCTCCACAGCTGTATGTGGCAACAAGTTCTGTAAATCCACGACCCTCTGGCTAAAAAAAATTCTCCTCATCTCTGTTTTAAATGGGTACCCTCTATTTCTAAGACTGTGGCCTCTTGTCCTGGACTCACCCACCAAGGGAAACAGCCTTTCCACATTTACTCTGTCCAACCCTTTCAACGTTCAAAATGTTTCTATGAGATCCCCTCTCATTCTTCTATACTCTAATGAATACAGTCCAAGAGCCGACAAACGCTCCTCATGTTAGCCCCTGCATTCCAGGAGTCATCCTCGTAAATCTTCTCTGAACTCTCTCCAACATCAGTACATCCCTTCTAAGATAGGGGGCCCAAAACTGCACACAGTATTCCAAATGAGGTCTCACCAGTGCCCCATAGAGCCTTATCAATACGTCCTTACTCTTACATGCTATTCCTCTTGAAATGAATGCCAATATAGCATTCGCCTTCCTTACTGCCAATCCAACCTGGTGGATAACCTTTAGGGTATCCTGTACAAGGACCCCAAGTCCCTTTGCACTTCCGATTTTTGAATTTTCTCCCCATCTAAATAATAATCAGCCTGATTATTTCTTCTTCCAAAATGTACAACCGTACATTTCTCAACATTGTATCTCATCTGCCGTTTCTTTGCCCACTCTCCTAAACTGACCAAGTCTCTCTGCAACCTTTCTGTTTCTTCAACACTTCCTGCTACTCCATCTACCTTGGTGTCATCTGCAAACTTAGCCACAAACCCATTTAATCCATAATCTAAGTCATTAGTTTGAGGTTAAATCAGGGGTTGTTAGGGGTTTGCTGCGCAGGGCAGCTCAAAGGGGCCGAAGGGCCTATTCCCCACTATATCTCTAAATAAATCAGTAGAATTTCCCTAGGCTGCTCTAGGATTTTAACCCACCTTTCAGTAACAACGTTAAGCTATTATTTATGCATTTGTTATCTTATGTACTTACATTTACTGTAATTTTTATGCATCATTATTGTGTTCTTTATCCTTATTGTGTTGTTTGTGCTGCATCAGATCCAGAGTATTTTGTTTCCCTTTGCACTTGTGTACTTGAAATGACATGAAACAATCTTGACATTCTTGACACATCTTCAGATTTCTGAAGTCACTGTGTTAGTACACCCTCAATGCTAATCAAATTTTTTCCTGAGTAACTGAATTTCATGTGAAAGCATTCTTTAACCAGAGAAATGCATTTGGACAAGTACATGAATAGGAAACATTTTGACCAGGATTTCCCAACATTTTTATGCTGTGGATCAATATCATTAAGCAAGGGTTCTGTGGACTCAGGTTGGGAACCAGAGGTTTAGAGGGATATGAGTCAAAGGCAGGCAGATAGGACTAGCTTAAATGGCTAACTTGCTTGGCATGGACAAGATGTGCTGAAGCGCCTGTTTCCACGTAGTATTTCTTTATGACCCTGTAACTGGAAGTGACCATTTTATTCAGTATGGAAGTGACCATTTTGCTCAGCATGGAAGTGAAAGCAGAGTAGGTGTTCGGAATGCCGGTGGTGAGGGTGTCCTCTGACGGAAGTATCCAGGTTGCACTCAGATGTTGAGATCTCTGGGGACCTCAGGATCATAACAGAGGTTCAACCATGTCAGCACAAACCTACCTGACAATGGGCAGATGTCCACATCCATTCGCCCATGTCTCAGTATTTGTGGTTATTACCATGGAGAGCATTCTAACTGGGCACATCACCCTCTGGTATGGAGGGGCTGCTACAGAGGATCAGAAAAATCTGCAGGAAGTTGTAAACTCTGCCAGCTTCATCATGGGCACTGGCTTCCCCAACATTGAGGTAATCTTCTAAAGGCGATGCCTCAAAAGAATAACATCCATCATTAAGAATCCCCATCACCCAGGACATGCCCTCTTCTCACTACAACGATCAGAGTGGAGGTACTCACATTCAATGTTTCAACAACAGCCTCTGTTGACCGAGACAGAATGGACAATGAACCCACCAACACTACCTTAGTAATTTTTTTCTCTTTTCCCATTACTTAGTTAATTTTCTAAAATAATGTTTGTTATTTAATTTGTGGTTTTGTTATTATGATGTACTGCAATGTACAACTGCCACAAAACAACGTCGCAATGTGTATCAGTGATATTAAACCTGATTCTGACCTTTCCCCTCATTGACCCTCATTATATCCCCAAACACTTCAGCTAACTTAATCAAACACTTTACCTTCCCACAACAATCCTCTGCTGACTGTCCTCGGTTATGCCATTGATCGATGATCTGGATCTCCACCTTTGCCAATAAAGGCAAGTGTCCATCTGTCGTCTTAAGTACCTTGCCGACCTGCTTCCTTCAGAAAGCTGAAGGTCTAACCTCCAAAATCCCTCTGTTTCTCTGTTCCACCTTTCAAAATGCATTACTTCTTCATTGCCAAACTTATAGCATCATGTAGCATAGAAACACAAAACTTCCCCATGTTTGTAAGAAAACCATAAGACATAGGAGCAGAATTAGGCAATTTGACCCATCAAGTCTACTCCACAATTCCTGCCTGGCTGATTTATTATCCCTCTCAATCCCATTCTCCTGTCTTCTCCCCTAACCTTTCATGCCCTCACTAATCATGAACCTATCAACCTCCACTTTATACCCAATGACTTGGCCTCCACAGCCATCCATGGCAATGAATTCCACTGATTTATCACTCTGGCTAAATAAGCTTCCCTTCATCTCTTTTCTAAATGGACTTCCCTAGTCTGAGGCTGTGCCCTCTGGTCCTAGACTCCCCCACTACCATGGGAGTAAAGTGTTGACTCTCTACCTTACCTATGCCTTTCATAATCTTGTATACTTTAATCAGGTCACCCCTTAGCCTCCCTCGCTCCAGGGAAAACAAGCCTAGCCTACCCAATCTCTCCCTGTGACTATATTTTCAGGAAATAATGGGCCACAGGCACAGAAGAGGAGTTAATGCCTGGGGTAGATCAACCATGATCACGTTGAATCCTAGGGCAAGATATGTATCAATTTTAACGTATGTTCTTGTGTATTTTATTGAATTTAATTTACAGTACCCTGACAATGTGGTAATCCAGTGTCAATGTAAATTCTATCTTAAAAGCATCCTATGGCTGTAACCCCGATATTAGAGCAATGTGGTGCTTCTTGAAAATGGTCTATATCTCATTTCCACATTGCCACTGTCTGTGCATGTGTTATGAAAAAGGAGGGGAAATAATTTATTTTGTGTATTTATTTACATCTTTACATAAAAATTTGTGAGAGCAAGTTTGATTCTGTGTCTCAGATTCTTGATTAGTGAATTCTGTAAGGACATATTTCTGTAAGTTGAACAGCCAGAGCACAGAGATCGCTTGTAGGCTGCTTGATGTGATTTGACATTTCTCTAGTTTGATAATCTGATACTTCGTACAGAATATGTCTGGAATTGAAAGTGGAATCTTTTAAATCCCAATTTTTCATTAAATTTAAACATTACATGTTCAGGGAAAAATAAATTTTATTTTGTACAGATATTCTACGTGTGATTTGGAGCTAGCCAGCACAATAGAAGGTATGTGTTAGTGTGTCAGAGGTGTAGGAGGAATATGATGGTATGTGGGTGTGTTAGAGATGTGTGTGTTGTTGTGTCAGAGGTACGGGGGTGAATGTTGGTGTGGCAGGGGTGTAGGTGGTGTGTGTTGGTGTGTCAGAGGTATAGGTGGTGTGTGTTGGTGTGTGTGTCAGAGGTATAGGTGGTGTGTGTTGGTGTGTGTGTCAGAGGTGCAGGTGGTGCGTGTTGGTGTGTCACAGGTGTAGGTGGTGCGTGTTGGTGTGTGTGTCAGAGGTGTAGGCGGTGTGTGTTGGTGTGTGTGTCACAGGTGTAGGTGGTGTGTGTTGGTGTGTCAGAGGTGCAGGTGGTGCGTGTTGGTGTGACACAGGTGTAGGTGGTGCGTGTTGCTGTGTCAGAGGAGCAGGTGGTGCGTGTTGGTGTGTGTGTCACAGGTGTAGGTGGTGCATGTTGGTGTGTCAGAGGTGTAGGTGGTGCGTGTTGGTGTGTCAGAGGTGTAGGTGGTGCATGTTGGTGTGTGTGTCACAGGTGTAGGTGGTGTGTGTGTCAGAGGTGTAGGTGGTGCATGTTGGTGTGTCAGAGGTGTAGGTGGTGCATGTTGGTGTGTGTGTCACAGGTGTAGGTGGTGTGTGTGTCAGAGGTGTAGGTGGTGCATGTTGGTGTGTCAGAGGTGTAGGTGGTATGTGTGCAAGAGGTGTAGGTGGTGTGTGTTGGTCTGTGTGTCAGAGGTGTAGGTGGTGTGTGTTGGTGTGTCAGAGGTGTAGGTGGTGCGTTGATGTGTCAGAGGTGTAGGTGGTATGTGTGCAAGAGGTGTAGGTGGTGTGTGTTGGTGTGTCAGAGGTGTAGGTGGTGCGTTGGTGTGTCAGAGGTGTAGGTGGTATGTGTGCAAGAGGTGTAGGTGGTGTGTGTTGGTGTGTCAAAACTGTAGGTGCTGTGGCCTTGTGTGCTTGTCTCTTGTATTTTGGCCATTCACTGGGGCCAGGATAAAACTGTGTCTGACTCCTGCTGTTACTCCCATTTCCCGTCTCCGCCACAGTATCACAGGTACGCAGAAGATAAGAAAATCTGAATGCACTTCCCAGCAGGCTCAGGGCAATTCCTATTACACTGTTAAACAATCCCCTAGAAAGTATCAACTCCTGACCTGTCAATCTACCTCATTTTGTCCCTTATTTTCTGCCTGCTCTGCACTTTCTCTGTGACTGTAACACTTGATTGGTTATTCTATTATTGTTTCCCGTGTACTAACTGAGTTCTCTGATGTGATGAAATGATGCGTGGGGATGACACACAAAGCGAGATTGTCACTCGGTACATGTGACAATAATGAATACATTTAACAAATAAAGGCCATTCCTAGAGGAGGAACGACAGCTTACTCTTTGTCTTTTTGCATTGCTCCCACAGTTCCTCGCCAGTGTTCAGCCAGTGTCACAAAGCTGGGCCACTACACCGGGGCAGCGTCATTCACTGTGACGGGCAAGGAGTGTCTCCAGTGGACAGATTTCCCAGACTACATCGAGCAGTATCCCAACAAGGGTCTGGGCAACCACAACTTGTGCCGCAGCCCCGATGGCGTGGGGGTGCCGTGGTGCTTCTACAGAAGGAAGAGTGGTTCAATCAGTTGGGCGGAGTGCGACTGTAATCATGGTGAGGGGCTCGGCTTCCCATTCACTCGGCGTGGACAATTATGTCAGTTCAGCTGCACAGTGCTGAGTGATGGCATCCTCAGAGATCAGTGGCCTCAGCTCTCTGCCTGTAGCTCCCCACACCAGGATCTTCCAAAGTGTCAGGTGTAGGAAGTGGTGAGGGTTTAACACTGAAATTTGGGCTCTGTTTAAGGTGACAACACAATAAATTTGAGAACCATGATTGAAATTAATCTCTACTTAATGTTTTACAGTAATGTGTACAGTCAGTGGCCACTTTATTAGTACAGAGTGGAACCCAGTGTGGTTTTCTGCTGCTGTAGCCCATCCACTTCAAGGTTTGATGTGTTGTGCATTCAGAGTTGCTCTTCTGGGCACCATTGTTGTAACACGTGGTTATTTGAGTTACAGTCGTCTTCCTGTCAGCTTGAACCAGTCTGGCCATTCTCCTCTGACCTATCTCATTAACAAGGCATTTCCCCCACACAGAACTGCTGCTCCCTGAATGCCTTTTGTTTTTCATATCATTCTCTGTAAACTCTAAACTGTTGTGTGTGGAAATCCCAGGAGATCAGCAGTTTCCGAGATACTCAAACCACCCCATCTGGCACCAACAATCATTTCATAGTCAAAGTCACTTAGATCACATTTTTTTCCTTTTCTGATGATCAGTCTGAACAACAACCTGAGCCTCTTGACCTGGTCTACATGCTTTTATGCATTGCAGCTGTTGCCAAATGATTGGCTGATTAGATATTTGTATTAACAAGCAGGTGTACCAGTGTACCTAATAAAGTGGCCACTGAGTGAACATTAAGTTTAATGAATGAGATTTCAATTGGTGTTAATTGAATTGGTAAATTGGTTTATCATTGTCACATGTAGCATGTTACAGTGAAAAATGTTGTGTTTGCATACCATCCATACAGATAATTTCATCACATTTGTACATCAATAAAGTAGATGTAGATATTTTATTGATTCCAAAGGAAATTACAGTGTCACAGCAGCATTACAAGTGCAAAGATATACAAACATACAAATATTAGAAGAGAAGTAAGAAAGAATAAAAAATGAGTTACCTCAAGCAGTCGAACAGGAGGGGGTCATCACTTCCCTGGCAAGAGGTTGATTCACTATAGTGCCTTTTGGCCGAGGGTAAGAATGACCTCATATTGCGCTCTTTAGAGCAGCACAATTGTCTTTGTCTGTTACTAAAAGTGCTCCTCTGTTCAGCCAAGGTGGCATTCAGAAGGTAAGAAACATTGTCTGGAATTGCCAGGATTTTCCGTAGGGTCCTTTGTTCTATCACAGCCTCAGTGTGTCCAGTTTGACTCCTGTAACAGAGCCAGCCTTTCTAATCAGTTTATTGAGTCTGTTGGCATTACCCATGTTGATGCCGTTGCCCCAGCACACCATCGCGTAGAAAATTGTACTGGCAACAACACTGGTAGAACGTGTGATGGAGAAGTCTGCACACTCCGAAGGACCTCAGTCTCCTTAGGAAGTAGAGGTGACTCTGGCCCTTCTTGTACACAGCCTCTGTGTTGGTGCTCCACTCAAGTCTATCATTCAGGTGCACCCCCAGGTACTTGTAGGTCCTCATCACATCCACATCCTCACCATCAAAAGTAACAGGGAGCAGTGCAGGCTTAGACACAGATGATTCAGCTTGCACCATTTGACAAAGTCCTCCACTAGGGCACTTCATTCTCCTGTCCTCCCTTTATACAGCCAGCTATTGCTGAGTCATCAGAGAATTTCTGCAGATGACATGACTCAATGTTGTATCTAAAGGCTGAGGTATACAGGGAAGGGAGCCGATACGGTCCCCTGTGGGGCCCCAGTGCTGCTTATAGCCATGTCTGATACACAGCTCTGAAGCCACACATACTGTGGTCTGCCGGTAGTACAAGAGAAAGAAACAACAGAATAGAGGATAAAGTGTTGAAGTGCTGTGCAGGCAGACAGTAAAGTGCAAGGCTACAACAAGGTAGATGGTGAAGTCAAGAGTCCATCTTATCATACCAGGGAACCATATAATAGCCTTATAACAGTGGGTTCGAAGTTGACCTTGAGCCTGATAGTGCATGCTTTCAAGCTTTTGTATCTTCTGGCCAATGGGAGGAGGGAAAAGAGAGAATGTTCAGGGTGGACAGAGTCTTGATTATTATGTCACCTGCTTTAGCAAGGCAGCGAGAAGTGCAGACAGAGTCCATGGATTGGAGTCTAGTTTCTGCGATACACTGATAGCCATGAACTTAAGCAAAGTTTGATATGAATGGTATGTTCACTAGAGAGTACATTTCTGGCCTCCAGTCTCTCCCTTTCATGAAGGAATTAAAATCTTTTAGCATGTTCTATAAGTAAGGCTAACGTGCCTTCTCTGCCAAATGTGTGGAGCGTGACTTGGAAAGAGCCAGAAGCATTATAACATTCAAAAGGCAGCCAAGTAAATTCTGAACAGACTGGGATAGGAGTCATTGTGTTTAGTATTGGAACAATGCATTGTTCTGAGCCTTCCTGCTAGACCGGTGATGGATGGGCTTGCGTCATGGGTTGTAGACGAAAGCAGCACCACTCACCTCCCAGGAGATCCTCATCTGGGGTACGTTCCTTTTGTTAATGACACAAACACAAGAAAATCTGCAGATGCTGGAAATGCAAGCAACACACACAAAATGCTGGAGGAACTCAGCAGTCCAGGCAGCATCTATGGACAAGAGTAAATAATCGATGTTTCAGGCTGAGACTCTTCATAACTGCTCACCAGGGAGGCCTCACCAGCGCTTTATAAAGCCTGAACATTAAATCCATACTATATTATCATATAAGCAACATTCACAAGAAAAACATAAATGACACAAAATCAAACTAGTCCATACCCCATCGACCTGCACTGGGACTACAGTATAGCCCTTCATATCTCTACTATCCACGTACCTACCCAAACTTCTCTTAAAAGTTGAAATTGAGATTGCATGGACCACTTGAGCCGGCAGCTCATTTCACATTCTCACCACCCTCTGAGTGAAGAAGTTTCCCCTCATGTTCCCCTTAAACTTGTCACCTTTCACCCTTAACCTATGAACTCTGGTTATAGTCTCATTCAACCTCAGTGGAAAAAGCCTGCTTGCATTTACCCTTTCAGTACCCCTCATAATTTTGTATACCTCTATCAAATCTCCTCTCATCTTCTACATTTTTAAGAATACAGTCCTAACCTATTCAAGCTTTCCTTATAACTCGGGTCCTTCAGACCTGGTAATATCCTTGTAAATTTTCTCTATACTTCTTCAATCTTGCCTACATCTTTCCTGTCGGTAGCTGACCAAAACTGTACACAATACTCCGAATTAAGCCTCACTGTCTTATACAACTTCAACATTAACATCCCATCTCCTGTACTCAGTAAATTGATTTATGAGGCCAATGTGCCAAAAACTTTCTTTACGACCCTGTCGATCTGTGACTCCACTTTCAATGAATTATAGACTGGTATTCCCAGATCCCTCTGTTCTCCCACACTCCTCGGTGCCCTATCGTTAAATGTGTAAGGTCTACCTGGTTCATGGTCATTACTCACTGACTTTTAGATTTTCTTTTCAGTTCAGTGGTTGTGATGAGCTGCAAACTCCTGTGCCCCGTCAGTTGTCATTGACCGTGTGTGCAAATGCATGGTGTCAGAACAAAGACAAAATACGTACGTTAGTGGATTAAAATCCCACAGGTTTTGTAAACAATATGTCCTTCAGTAATTATTTACATATTTTGATGCAAGTAAGATGCAGCTATTTATTTTAAAACGTAGGATATTTTGCTTCATACTTTGTTACTTTTTCAAGATTCAAGATTGTTCTATGTCATTTCATGTCCACAAATGTAAAGGAGAACGAAATAATTGTTACTCCCGATCCGATGCAGAACAAAAAAAATAAGATAAATAGCACAATAATAATAATAATAATAATAAACACAATACATATAAATACATGATAGCTTATATAAATTGATTGATTGTATGTCGATAAAGTGCCTCTAGGCACAGGAGTGTGTACAATAAGATGATTCTGACAGGAAGGCATTTGACAGGGTGCCACACATGCAATTGCTTAACAAGCTAAGAGCCCTTGGTATTACGGGAAAGATTGTAACATGGATAAAGCAGTGTCTGATTGGCAGGAGGTAAAGAGTGTGAATAAAGGGAGCCTTTTCTGGTTGGCTGCTGGTGACTAGTGGGGTACCACAGGGGTCTGTGTGGGACTGATTCTTTTTAGGTTATATGTCAATGATTTGGATGATGGAATTGATTGCTTTGTTGCAAAGTTTGCAGAAAATAAGTGGAGGGGCAGGTAGTTTTGAGGAAGTAGAGAGGCTACAGAAGGATTTAGACAGATTAGGAGAATGGGTAAAGAAATGGCAGATGGAATATAATGTTGGGAAGTGTATGGTCATGCACTTTGGTAGAAGAAATAAAAGGGTAGACTATTTTCTAAATGGAAAGAAAATACAAAACTGAAGCCAAAAGCGGCTTGGGAGTCCTTGTGCAGGATTCCCTATAGGGTAATTCGCAGGTTGAGTCGGTGGTGAAGAAGGCAAATGCGATGTTAGCATTCATTTCAAGAGGACTAGAATATAAAAGCAAGGATGTCATGTTGAGACTTTGTTAAGCACTGGTGAGGCCTCACTTGGAGTATTGTGAGCAGTTTTGGGCCCTTTTTCACAGAAATGATGTGCTGAAACTGGAGAGGGTTCAAAAGAGGTTCACCAGAATTATTCCTGGATTGAATGGCTCGTCATATGAAGGATGCCTGATGGCTCTGGGCCTGTATTCACTGGATGAGGGGTGACCTTGTTGAAACATATCAATTGGTGAAAGACCTTGATAGAGTGGATGTGGAGAGGATATTTCCTCTAGAGGGAGAGTCTAAGACCAGAGGGCACAACCTCAGAATAGAGGGGTGTCCTTTTAGAATGGAGATGAGGTAGAATTTCTGTGGTGAATCTGTGGAATTCTTTGCCACAGGCAGCCGTGGAGGCCAAGTCTTTGTGTATATTTAAGGCAGAGGCTGATAGATTATTGATTAGTCAGGGTCTGAAGGGATACAGGAAGAAGGTAGGATATTGGGGCTGAGAGGAAAACCAATGATGAAATAGCAGAGCAGACTCGATGGGCCAAATGGCCTAATTCTGCTCCAATATCTTATGGTCTTACGGAAATGATAAAGTAGTGGTGGTTGCGGGTATGGAGAGGTGTGGCAGTGGGTGGAGGTGCCGATAACCTTACTGCTTGGGGAAGGTACCTGTTTTTGAGTCTGGTGGTCCTGGCATGGATGCTATGTAGCCTCCTCCCTGACGTTTGATGTAATTTCCAGTACACAAATTAAAACGATCCAAAAATTCAAGAGTCAAAGTACACTTATTATCAAAGTACATATGCAGTAAACAACCCTGAAATTCATCTTCCCCACAGACAGTCACAAAACAAAGAACCATGGAACCAACCTGTCCAAAGAAAAATATCAAACATCAAACCCCCTCCCCCTGTGCAGAGAAAGAACACCCAAGTGGCTCCAAAAAGAGCAAAAACAGAATATAAAACACAATATCAAAAGGCATATTTCAGTTCAGTTCCAAAGTAAAGAAGAACGGAATAAGTGTTACTCCGACTCCAATGCAGCACAAAAAAGGAACACAATAATAATAAAAAACAATAAATACAAATACATAAGATAGCTCATATACATAGATTGATTGTATGAGATTGTATAAAGTGATGTTAGGGACAGGAGTGCCTGTACATAAGGTGACTCTGACAGGAAATGATAAAGCAACACACACAAAATGGTGGAGGAACTCAGCAGGTAAGGCAGCATCTATGGAAAGAATTTTCAGGCTGACGCTTCAGGCCAAGACCCTTCATCAGGGCTGGAAAGGAAGGGGGAAGATGCCAGAATGAAAAATGTGTGGCGGGGGGGGAGAGGAAAAGTAGGATAGTTAGAAGGTAACCAACCTATTCAAAGAAAAATATCAAACATCAAACCCCCTCCCCCTGTGCAGAGAAAGAACACCCAGATGGCTCCAAAAAGAGCAAAAACAGAATATAAAACACAATATTGGAGCAGAATTAGGCCATTTGGCCCATCGAGTCTGCTCTGCTATTTCATCATTGGTTTTCCTCTCAGCCCCAATCTCCTACCTTCTTCCTGTATCCCTTCAGACCCTGACTAATCAATAATCTATCAACCTCTGCCTTAAATATACATCGCTTCTCCCTATAGATGCTGCCTAGCCTGCTGTGTTCTACCAGCATTTTGTGTGTATAGTTAGAAGGTGATAGGGTGAAGCCAGATGGGTGGGAAAGATAAAGGCTGGGGTGAAAGTAATCTGATAGGAGAAAGAGTGGGAGGAGGGGACCCATGGGGAGGTGGTAGGCAGGAGCCAGAGTGGAGAACAGAAAGAGAGGGTAGGTTAGTGAGTGGAGCTGCTGATCATACTTATTACTTGGGGAAAGTAACTGTCTTCTCAACGGAGGAAACTCAATTTGTGCTTTCCTTGTATTTCTCAGGTGCCGTTCGACTGAGTGGAGGAGCCAGCCAACATGAAGGAAGAGTGGAGGTATTTCACAGTGGACAGTGGGGTACTGTCTGTGACATGAACTGGGACAACAGAGATGCCAGTGTGGTGTGCCGTCAGCTGGGCTTGAGGTATGCGTGTTGGAACTACACATCCAGTAATTACCCTCAATAAGGTCGTTGCTACGATTATACAAAACCTTCTGAACAATGTACAGATCTTGGCATCAAACTACTGACTGTTTAACTAATGTGATCTAAATCTCCCACAGCAGGAAGTGTTTAAATTAATTTTGAACTATTTACCGCCTGTTGATGAAAGTGTTGAAATATTTGTCACGTGATTTCCTTCGTCCGTTCTAAATGAAAGATCTGTTTGAAGTTGGTAGTCTAATATAGTGGTTGTCCATCATATTCATTGATGGCAGGAAACCTGTGCAGGAGAGTTTTTAAATTGGAAAAGCTGTTGCACTGGGGCAGTTCCATTGTCTCGACCTCGGAAGTCTGGGTCTGGTGGTATGAATAGTCATCACATACTGGGCTCTTCCTTGCTTTCGGTGGGTGACCATGACTTTTTCTGTGCCTGTTCATGCCTTTCTCTCTCCATGGAGTGTAGCAAAACCACCTTCCTGGGTGTTGGATGAGACAGTTGATCTCATCCGCCCAGTCCGCTAGAGCTGACTTCACATGCTGGGATGGGCGTGTTCCTGTCTCACCAGCGTATGGGGCCTACGGCTACCCTCTCCTGGTTTAGCCTGCTGATCAAAGAGGTGTGGCCACTGTCACATGCAAAACAGCCGCTTGGAATCACAGGCGAGAGCTGAGTGTATGTAGAAACCAAAGGTGAGTGAGCTGCCCCAGAATGGACACAAAAGCCCCTTCATTAGATGTCCTAGACACCCATACGTGCCTGAAGTTGAGTACAAAGTTGATACAGGAAATAACAGTGATTGAATTAAATTTGTAACTTAAGTTAAACTGGTTTATTTAAAGAGGAATCAGTAATTGTATTAATTGATCTTTACAAATGTCAAACTATCATGATGTACTGTGACACTATCCTTGGTTACAACAATATGCAGAGAAAGTTCCACAGTTGGTCTGTGAAGAGTCCTAGACTAGACAGTGAACACTTCGTTTGAGCTTGCACTGGCTGGAAAAAGCCTGTAACATCATGAAGGGTCCTATACACCCTGCTCGTGAACAGTTTGTCCCACTCCCATCAGAGACGAGGCTACATAGCATCCTCGCTAGGACCACCAAACTCAAAAATAGTTACTTCCCCCAAGCAGGCTTATCAACACCTCTATTCACTAACCCACCCCTCTACACCCAGTAGCACCACTACTTTATCATTTCCTGTCAGAGTCACCTTATGTACAGACACTCCTGTACCTAGTGTCACTTTATCTACATACAGTCAATCTATGTGTACAAGCTATATTATGTATTTATATTTATTATTTTTTAAATTATTATTGTGTTTTTTTGTGCTGAATCAGATCCGCAGTAACAATAATTTCATTATCCTTTAGACTTGTGTACTGAAAATGACATTAAATAATCTTGAATTTTGATCTTAATTCTCATTTTTATGAGTCTGCAAGTCTACATTGGACTTAATTAGAGATCAGGACTCACCAAGCACACGGTTTTTACAAAACTGATGACTTTCATCAGAACAGGGACAAGTTCAAGGCCAATCATTAGATGATGAAGAGAAAATGAAGAAGGTAGGAGAGAACAAGAGGGAAAGTTTTTGAACAGCTCCATAAACTCTTCTGTGGCAAAGTCATTACTATGTATTTACATACGAGATGTAAATAAGTAGATTGGATATATGAGATCATTATATTAACACAAATAAAGGACGCACCCTTGTTTGAAGGTACCAATTTTTCACAGTTATAGTCATTAGAACTTGGCAGTGGTTCCAGCTGTGTTCACAGTCTAGCCACAGAAGTGTGAAAGGTGATGGTAAGTTGGAGTTAACTCCCTCTTTGGAGACTGGGGCGTAGAAGTTTGGTCTGGCACTCAGATGCCATGCGGAAGGCATGTTACATAATGGAGGTGCTGCCTTGCAGCCAAGAAGCTACATGGAAGCATCCTGGGCAAATAAGCTTCTAGGTCACATATTTTTAAGAAGAACATTAGATTCTTGGCAAATATTGATACATCAATCAGTAACAAAGAAACATTATCAGGTCATTCCACATTGGCTCTTGCATGAGTTACTATGCACAAAATGGCTGTCGTGTTTCTTCCACAGTGAATAAGGCTGACTGGCTGCATGGCACTTTGATTCATTGAGGAACTGAGCAGATCAGACAGCATCTATGGAAAGGATTAAAGAGTCAACGTTTCAGGCCGAGACCCTTTATCAGGACTCCGGCACTTCATCAGAATCTTCATCAGTTCCTCCAGCATTTTGTGTATATTACTCTGGATTTCCAGCATCTGCAGAATCTCTTGTGTTTATGGCTTTGATTCATCAGAAGATTCCAAAAGCTGTATAAATGCAAAACTTTAATAGCTATTAGAAAGTAATTGGAGAATGTGACAGAGAGAGATGACATTGCTAGTGTATCTTCTACTATCGAATCTATGACTATTTTAAAGCTGACCTTCTTTAAGGTTTTTTACGGTAATTGTGAATTAAAGTTTTTAGTATCTGATTTAGGAAGCTGTAAGGTGCAGTGATATTTTGGGTGAGGTTTGTTGATCTCTGGTATTGAAATGGTTGTTACCAGATAGCACAGTAGTGTGCATCACTTTATAGTGTCAGGGTCGATTCCTGCCGCTGTCTGTAGGGTGTTTGTATGTTCACCCCATGACCATGTAGATTTCCTCCGGGTGCTCTGGTTTCCCTCCACATTCCAAAGACATAGGGTTAGGATTAGTGAATTGTGGTCATGCTATGTCTGCCCAGCACAATCCTTGCTGACCCATTGCACTGTATGTTTCTATGTACATGTGACAAATAAAATTAACCTTGATACCACAGGGATAATCAAAGTGGTGTACTTGAATTGTAGTAGAATCATGGAAGTTTTGGGTCTTCATTCAGTGTGCTCATTTCCAGAGTTCTGTGATTACCAACAGCATAAAAATTGGATTAAAATCGTGGTCTCCACAGCAGTGTAACGGCTAGTGTGACCTATTGTAGCTTGGGGCATTCTGGAGTTCAGAGTCCAGTTCCGGGGCCGTTCTGTATGGAGTCTCTGTACATCCTGCTCATGGGATGCACACTCCTGTTTCCTCGCACAATCCAAAGATGTACCGGGTAGGTTAAATGGTCATTGTAAATTGTCGTGTGACAAATTTAGGGTTAAATCTGGGTTGTGGTGTTGCTGGGGCAGCACAGCTCGTAGGGTCAGAAACGTCTACCCTGCACTGTACCACTAAATAAATAAAAATAACATAGGGAAACGTTATCAGGATTAGCCTGGAAAATCATCAAGCTTCTTTCCCCTGTTTTTTTAGCTCATTACTTTGTTTATTAAAAAATTGTTAACAGCTGAGGCAAAACAATTGTTAATCAGCACACCAGAAATAGGATAGAGAGAAAATTAGCACCATATCATACAGGACAAACAATTCACCTCATCACTTCCTTTACCTGTTCTATCATTGCCTTGTTTCTTTCCTTCTTCTTTAACTTACTGTCCCCACCATCCAGGCCACGCTTTCTTCTCCCTCCTTCCATCAGGCAGGAGGTACAGGAGCCTCGGGACCACACCACCACATTCAGGAGCAGTTACTACCCTTCAATCATCAGGCTCCTGAACCAGCTTGGATAACTTCACTCACCTCAACACTGAACTGATTCCACAACCGACAGACTCACTTTCAAGGTTCCTGTGGTAAACTGTATACCTGTCTGGAGACGCCCCTCTGCTGACTGCTCCTGTGGCTCCTCCCACAGACCCCTGTATAAAGGCGATTGGAGGCACTGCTCCCCCCTCAGTCTCCGAGATGCCGTGCTCCGTTTTGCTGCTAATAAAAGCCTATCATTTGACTCCCATCTCCGAGAGTTATTGATGGTTATCCATAAATCATATTTTCAATATTAATTATTTTATTATTTAATTGTATTTGCACAGTTCGTCTCCTTTTGCACGTTGGTTGTTTGTCAGTCTTTGTGTATAGTTTTTCTTTGATTCATTAATCTACTGTGAATGCCTGCAAGAAAATGAATCTCAGGGTGACATCTATGTACTTTGATAATAAACTTATTTTGAACTTCGTTCCCTTTAATCCCTTCCACCTCACTCCCCCTCCCTTTCCACTCTTCCACTTCCAATCACAGTGAGATAGGTGTCGGGAAGAGGAATTCATTCTTTGGGCCTGGACAGGGACCCATGCACTTGGCTGCTGTTCACTGCCATGGGGACGAGGCAGCCTTGGTACAATGCAGAAATGGCACAGCCACAGAAGGCATCTGCGGACATCACCATGACGCTGGAGTTGTATGTGGGCTGCCAGAAGGTAAAATTGGGAAGTCAGCTCCTGGGTCATGTGAACAAGTGAATGGATTTAAAAGCACGAACCTCTGAGATAGTAATGAAGGCAAATGTGATGTTTGCATTGGGCAGGGCTTTGTCAATGAGCAACATGTTGATGCTGAAGTCGCCATGTTTAAAAATGCTCTCTTTACTTTCTTCAAGTGCAGGTTCAGTGATGCCCATTCGCCTCGTTGGAGGGAAGGAGCACCACGAAGGACGAGTAGAAGTCTTCCATGATGGACAGTGGGGGACTGTCTGTGACGACCAATGGGATGATCTCGATGCTGAGGTTGTCTGCAGGCAGCTGGGTTTAAGGTGCGATAACTGTTTAAAATTTCATGGTGGCTTTATTGAACATCTAAATAAGGCCAAGCCAGCCTCAAAGAAAGTGCTTCTAATATCCATCTGCTTGTTAGCATTTCATAACAAGGTCAACACCAACAGTTAGAATTCATGCCATACTCAGCAAAATTATTTCCCGTGGTAGGGGATTCTAGGACAAGAGGGCATGACTTCAGCATTGAAGGACATTCTTTTAGATCTAAGATGCGGAGAAATTACTTCAGCCAGAGGGTGGTAAATCTGTGGAATTTGTTCCTTCGAGTGGCTGTAGAAGCCAAGTCATTGGGTATATTTAAGGCAGAAATATATAGGTTCTTGATTAGCCAGGGCATCAAAGGGTATGGGGTGAAGGCAAGGGAGTGGAGATGACTGGAAGAATTGGATCAGCCCATGACTGAATGGCAGAGCAGACTCAATGGGCCGAATGGCCTACTTCTGCTCCTAAGTCTTATGGTCTAACAATTTAGGAACAGCTTTCTTCCCTCGGCCCTGAGGTTGCTGAATGTTTCATGAATTATTACTATCTATTTTGTTTTTCACAATTCATATGTTTTTGTAATTTATAGTTTATATGTATTTGTAATGTACTGCTGCTGCAAAACAACAAATTACATGTCATAAAGATGAGAAAGTCTGCAGATGCTGGAATCCAGAGCAACACACACAAAATGCAGGAGGAACTCAGCAGGTCAGGCAGCATCTATGGAAATGAATAAACAGTCAACATTTCAGGCCAAGACTCTTCATCAGGTCAGGATGGGGAGGGGGATGGCACCAGAATAAAAAGGTGGGGGGAGGATAGGAGTTCAAAGTTCAAAGTACATTTATTATCCAAGTATATATAAATTTTACAACCTTACAGGAAGCCACAGAAATGACCAACACCCAATGCACAAAGAGAGAGAAAAACAAATCATGCAAACAATAAAAGGCTAGCTAGAAGGTGAAGGCGGGTGGGTGGGAAAGGTCAAGGACAGGGGAAGAAGGAATCTGATCGGGGAGGAGAGTGGACCATGGGAGAAAGGGAAGGAGGAGGGGACCCAGGAGAGATGATAGGCAGGTGAGAAGAGGTAAGAGGCCAAAGTGGGGATTAGATGAAGAGGGGAGCAGAGGGATTTTTTTTTAACCAGAAGGAGAAATCGATATTCATGCATAAGATTGGAGGCTACCCAGACAGAATATAAGATGTTGCTCCTCTACACCAAGGATGACGTCATCTTGGTATGTGGAGGCCATGGATCAACATGTCGGAATGGGAATGGGAATTAAAATGCTTGGCCATTGGGAAGAATCGCTTGTGGCGGATAGAGTGGAGGTGCTCAGCGAAGCGATCCCCCAATTTACAATGGTTACAATATATTTAGTGACTACCTTATATTTACAGTTGCGAGATTTGGGGATTTCCTACCTCTGGAAGTATCTGTATGTGTCAGTTGTGTAGCCATGTCAGAGACAGGCATGGCTTGTTAGCTCTCTCACCTGGACATCGGCTGACAGGAGGCTGTTTGCCAATCAATGTAACATCATACACATTCCCAAAAGCCCCTCTGAGGATCGAATTGCTAGAAGAACAGTAATGATATTGGTACCAAGGCTTCTCAACCCCCTCACCTCCCCATGTCAACCGGGTGGAATTAAAATCAGGCCTAAAGTTTCTGAATGGATCAAGATGGTTTCTTCTGCCTTTCATGCTGCTTGAATTATAATGGATACTGTGGACTATAATGTGGGAAAGACTTCTGTGTCTATGACAGTGAGGATTATAATGGTTACTGTGGACTATAATGTGGGAAAGAGTTCTGTGTCTATGACAGTGAGGATTATAATGGATACTGTGGACTATAATGTGGGAAAGAGTTCTGTGTCTATGACAGTGAGGATTATAATGGTTACTGTGGACTATAATGTGGGAAAGAGTTCTGTGTCTATGACAGTGAGGATTATAATGGATACTGTGGACTATAATGTGGGAAAGAGTTCTGTGTCTATGACAGTGAGGATTATAATGGATACTGTGGACTATAATGTGGGAAAGAGTTCTGTGTCTATGACAGTGAGGATTATAATGGATACTGTGGACTATAATGTGGGAAAGAGTTCTGTGTCTATGACAGTGAGGATTATAATGGATACTGTGGACTATAATGTGGGAAAGAGTTCTGTGTCTATGACAGTGAGGATTATAATGGATACTGTGGACTATAATGTGGGAAAGAGTTCTGTGTCTATGACAGTGAGGATTATAATGGATACTGTGGACTATAATGTGGGAAAGAGTTCTGTGTCTATGACAGTGAGGATTATAATGGTTACTGTGGACTATAATGTGGGAAAGAGTTCTGTGTCTCTGACAGTGAGGATTATAATGGATACTGTGGACTATAATGTAGAAAAGACTTCTGTGTCTATGACAGTGAGGATTATAATGGATACTGTGGACTATAATGTGGGAAAGAGTTCTGTGTCTCTGACAGTGAGGATTATAATGGATACTATGGACTATAATGTAGAAAAGACTTCTGTGTCTATGACAGTGAGGATTATAATGGTTACTGTGGACTATAATGTAGAAAAGAATTCTGTGTCTCTGACAGTGAGGATTATAATGGTTACTGTGGACTATAATGTAGAAAAGAATTCTGTGTCTCTGACAGTGAGGATTATAATGGATACTGTGGACTATAATGTGGGAAAGAGTTCTGTGTCTATGACAGTGAGGATTATAATGGATACTGTGGACTATAATGTGGGAAAGAGTTCTGTGTCTCTGACAGTGAGGATTATAATGGATACTATGGACTATAATGTAGAAAAGACTTCTGTGTCTATGACAGTGAGGATTATAATGGTTACTGTGGACTATAATGTAGAAAAGAATTCTGTGTCTCTGACAGTGAGGATTATAATGGTTACTGTGGACTATAATGTAGAAAAGAATTCTGTGTCTATGACAGTGAGGATTATAATGGATACTGTGGACTATAATGTGGGAAAGAGTTCTGTGTCTATGACAATGAGGATTATAATGGATACTGTGGACTATAATGTGGGAAAGAGTTCTGTGTCTCTGACAGTGAGGATTATAATGGTTACTGTGGACTATAATGTGGGAAAGAGTTCTATGTCTATGACGGTGTGGATTATAATGGATACTGTGGACTATAATGTGGGAAAGAGTTCTGTGTCTATGGCAGTGAGGATTATAATGGATACTGTGGACTATAATGTGGGAAAGAGCAGAGTGTCTATGGTAGTGTGGATCTGGATTGTTGTTCAATGCTAAAGTAAATGTGATCATGAAGATAAAGGTTACCTTCATGTACATTGAAGTACCTTGTGTGTGATAACACAGTCCAAGGATGTGCTGGGAACAGCCTGCAGTGTCACCAGACACGGACACTAACCGACTCATGCATCTTTGGAATACGGGAGGAAACCCACGTGGTCACGGGGTTAACATACAAACTTCTTACTGGCAATAGTGGGAATTATATAACTGATGTTCTATTTAGAGAGGTATAGAGGTGTATAAGATAATGAGAGGCACAGATATAGTGGACAGCCAAAGCCTTTTTCTCAGGCTAAAATCAGGGAGCATAATTTTAAGGTGATTGGAGGAAAGTACAGAGGGAATGTCAAAGGTAAATTCCTTACATGTTTTGCAGCTGCATGGAATGCCCACCTGGAGTGGAGTGGCAGATACATTAGGGACATTGTTGATAGAAAAATAAGACCGTAAGATATAGAAGAAGAAAAATGGAGGGCTATGTTTGAGGGAAGGGTTAAATTGATCTTAGAATTGGTTAAAAGTTTGGCCCAACATTGTGGCCCAAAAGGTCTGTACTACGCTGCACTGTTCTGTTTTCTGTGCTCTAAATGGAATGTTACAAAAGTTTCTGTCAGTTTCTTCATGCAATTCTTTCTTCCTCTGTAGCGGGACAGCCAAATCTTGGATGTGGTCTCACTTTGGGCCAGGACCAGGTCCAATCCTTCTGGATGATGTTGAATGCACAGGCAATGAGTTATCTATGGACGAGTGCAGGAAGAGTAACTGGAGAGAGCACAACTGTGACCACACAGAAGATGCTGGTGTCTCCTGCGATCCCTTCAGAGGTACCTCAAGAGTTACTTGTGTTGCTTGTAAACTGCTGAATTAAATAAATTCCTATTCTTCCATTTAACCAGCACACTATCTTTTCATGACCACAGCAGAGAGCTTCATGTCCTCTAAATAAATTAAAACCCTTTAAATAGATCGCTACTAATGTAGAACTCGTGCTTTAGACATGAGCCTATTTTGATTCTGAAAGTTAAGTGATCCAGCTGTCTTTGGGTAAAATGCTGATCTGCCTTTGAGATAAGGAAATCAGATTACCAAAAGGTCATGTAGATAGGGTGGCTACTTGTTAATAAACCATCCTTGAACCTTCCCTGTTTGATTAGGATTTTGGTCCTTTGTCAAATCTCATCTGACGTAATTTCAGTCTTTATTTTATTACCCTCCTTTGAACAATCATGTAAATGTCTCACAATGAGAGTGCCTGCATTCTGTCAGGTTTCCGTTGAACTTTCACGCCAATGATGTCATAACCTGCAAAACCCAGGAAAATACAGTGTTCTATTATTTTCAAACCACTGCTGGAAGACAGCAGTGACAACAATGTGGAAGTTGACAGGTAGAACAGGAAATCTTGAAAACAACCAGATGTGAAAAAAGTTATTAAATGTCAAGATTAAAGAAACTGGCCAAAGTTTATGTTTTTCGAAATGTCTAGTACCAGAGGGCATCTATTTATGGTGAGGGGGGTAATTTCAAAGGAGATGTGAGGGTTACGTTTTTCACACAGAGGGTGTTGGGTGCTTGGAACTCACTGCCTGGGGTGGGGTGGGGGGTAGTAGAGGCAGAAACTTTGGGGACTTTTAAGAAATATTTAGATAGGCCATGGATGTAAGGAAAATGGAGGGATATGGACATTGTGCAGGCAGAAGGGATTAGCTTACTTGGCCATTCGATTATTAATTTATTTGGTTTGGCACAACATTGTGGCCAAGGGGCCTGTTCATGTGCTGTGTTGTTCTATGTTCAAGCTAGATAACATTCAATATGTACCGAGCCGACAAAAACATTGTTTTTACAAGAAACTTCCACTCTGGCTTGTCCCTGTATCTGTGAGTTAGGTCTCAAGGTACCTGCATTAGGAACAGCATCTTCCCCTCTGCCATTAAATTTTTGAACTGTCCCGTCTTGTTATTCCTTTTTTGCACTGTTTTTAATTTATCTATCTATTTATTTTTGTGATTTAGAATTTATTTATTAATGTGACTTACAGTATTGTTTTTATGTCTTGCACTGTACTGCTGCCACAAACAACAAATTCCACGTCATCTATATCAGTGATAAAAAACTGATTCTGATATTTTGGAATGACAAATTCCTATCTAACAATACCCCGTCCAGTCTTGATGAAGGATCTTGGCCCGAAATGCTGCTGACCTGTTGAGTTCCTCCAGCATTTCATGTGTGTTGCCCTGCCTAACAGCAACCGTTCCTCACCTCAGTTCTGCATTTTGGTCTTCTCTGAACAAGACAAGCAACTAAAATGGACGGTCTGTTGGGTGCTTACTGCAGATGGTGCTGTGCGGCTGGTTGGAGGCAGAGATTCCACTGAGGGAAGATTGGAAATCTATCGGAATGGAGTGTGGGGCACGGTGTGCGATGATAAGTGGACTGAGCTGAACGCGCAGGTTGTCTGCAGACAGCTTGGATTCAGGTAGTTTCAGATTCTTTCAATATCTGTGACATCTCAATGCCCCAAACAAGTGATGAGCTCAAACTAAAGGCAGCTCAGACAACGATCCCTTTCCCCCACTGACTTTTCCTGGACTAATTTTCATGATCAATCACACTAGGGATGGCCTATTCCAGTGGCCAGTTAACCTGCCCACCTTCTTGTCTTTGGAATGTGGGAGGAAACTGGAGCACGTGGGGGAAACCCACAGGGAGAACGTGCAAACTCCACAGAGAGGGTGCCCGGAGTCAGCCTGGAAGCCGGATTGCAGTCATTGCGAACCAGCAGCTTTACTAGGTGTATTACTGTGCTCTGTTCCCCAGTGATGAGGGCTTTTAGCCCCTCAGTACAGTGCTAGCTCATTGAAAGCTCCAATTCATCCCACCACTCGTTGTAAAACAGTTATAATTGTGATACAGCAGATTGTGACACAAATTGCAAAGGTGGTTGTCACTTTAATGTAACATCATCGCTGTGTGTGATCACAGTTACAATTGGGCTCTCACGGTAAAAAGATTCTTCTCACCTGGGTGCTTAAAACGGTAGTGCCATGTGGCATCAATGAAAAGCTATTCAAAGTCAAAGTAAATTTATTATCAAAATATGTACACTGTATATCATCATATACTACTGTGAGATTCATTTTCTTGAACAATTACAGGAAAATAAAGAAATACAATATAAGTCATGAAAACTATACATATAAAAGACTGACAAATAGCCAATATACAAAAGAAGACAAATAATATATAAATGTTTAAAAGCATGTAGATAGATAGATAATATTGAGAACATGATTTATAGAGTCCTTGAAAGAGAGTCTGTGGGCTGTGGAATCAGTCTTAATTCATAGTTACTGAAGTCTAGTATTCTCTGAATCCAAATTGAAATCATGCAAAAGAAAAATAAATTTCATGCTTAATTAAATTGCTTAATTTGTTTGGGATAATTGAAATGATTTCCCAGCCCAAGATGGCTTTGAAGTGGAAGGTTGAGCTGTGGTGAAGTTCTGTTGACTAATTTGCCTCTACTTTCTCGGTTACTTGCGTTTACATCAAACAGAGGCCCTGGACTGGTGGCATCAGAGGGCAAATTTGGACAGGGAACTGACTACATATTCCTGGATGATGTGGTCTGCATGGGAACTGAAACTGATCTTCTGGGATGTGCTCGGAGCAACTGGGGTCAGCATGACTGCTCCCACCATGAGGATGTGGGTGTGATTTGTGCACAGGAAGAGACCAACAAAATAACACTGTCCCGTACAGGTAAGAGGTGGAAGGCAGTTTTCCATTCACCTTTCACCGTTCAGTAGGCTTGTTAACTGGACTCATTCCTCAACCATACTTTATCTTACTTGTGCGCAAGAAACTACTCTCTTCAAAGACCCTTCCTGCCTGGACTTTCTACACGCTATCTGCACTCCATCCTTGACTGGACATCATGTAAACCTTTGCTTTACTGCATTTTCCCCAGGGTAAACACATGGGGAGAGGAATGACAGGATACAGCGAGGGGTTAGATAGGGATAATACAAACTACTGTGGACCATTGGGTAGGATGGCTGATTTCCACATTGTTAATTTTTCCTCTTATTTCTTCAAGGATGTGGCCAGTGCCAACAATTTTTGTTTATTGCAGTAAAAGAACATACAAAGCGAGAGCAGGAATTGGCCAACTGGCCTCTCAAGTGTACTCCACCCTTAAATTAGACCAGTGCCAACCCCGTCCAAACATTCCCACTTTACTGCCACACAGATTCTATAAAAGGTTAAAGATTAGTTTTATTTGTCATGTGGGCATCAAAACATACAGTGAAGTGTGTTGTTTGTGTCCAATCAAATCAGTGAGGATTGTGCTGGGACAGCCCATGTCGTCTTGCTTCTGGACCCAACACAATATGCACACAACTTATTAGCCCTAACTCTATGTCTTTGGACAGTGGGAGGAAACCAGAGCACCTGGAGGAAACCCATGTAGTCATGGGGAAAACATACAAACTCCTTACAGACAGCAGACCTCAATCTTTCAGCCGGTGCTATAAAGCAATGCACTAACCACTATGCCACCTTTTAATTTAAAATGTAGCCTCTTTGAGTTTTAAATGAATTGCCATTGCCCTTGAATCTGCCTGCCCTGCTTCCCCAGGAGATTCATGAGATAGTCTCTCCAGTGTTTTGTAAAATCAAGTCATAACTTCCCTACCTATAGACTCCATACCTCTTGTCAACAGCCCATCTTCCAAACTACCTGTACCTGCATGGTAACTTCAGTGCGTCACATCACTATTACTGCTATAGGGGTTAAAATCCCACCACAGTCTGTGAGGAGTTTGTATGCTTGAGTTTTCCCTCACGTTTCGGATTAGGGTCAGTGAGTTGTGGACATACTGTGGTGGCGTCAGAAGTGTGGCGACACACGGTGGTCAGCACCATCCTTGCTGATTTAATTTGATGCAAACGATGCATTTCACTCATTCTTTTCATGCCTATGTGACAAATAAAGCTAATTTTTATCTTTATATTGTTGCTTCCTGCTCCTGGATTTAGGAAAGAATCATAGAATCATAACGTACAGAACGGGCCATTCAGCCCCACTTGTCTGTGTTGATCAGTGAGCACCTTTCCACATTCAACACTCAGTCCAGAGCCCTCTGTTCCAGTCCAGAGCTCATCTGTCTTCAGGTTAAATCATGTCAGTGATATTACTTGTTTAATTAATAGATTATCAGAGCAATTGGAGAGAGAAGAGAAACACCAGAACTTGAAGGGACATTGACCACAAGACCATCAGACATAGGAGCAGAATTAGGCCATTCAGTCTGTCGAGTCTGCTCTACCATTCCATTAATGCTGATTTATTATCCCTCTCCACTCCATCTCCTTCCTTCTCCCCATAAGCTTTGGCACCCTGACTAATCATGAATCTATCAACTTCTGCTATAAATATACCAAATGACTTTGGACTGTGGGAGGAAACTGGAGCACCTGGAAGAAACCCAGACAGTCATGGGGAGAATGTACAAGCTCCTTACAGACAGTGGTGCGACTTGATCCCTGATCTTACAGACAGTGCTATAAAGCAATACACTAACCACTACAGTACCTTCTAATTTAAAATGTATCCTCTTTACAGTAGGAAAACACTGCCCTGATGTCCCATTTAAATCTCTCACCAATGACCTGAAATTTATGCCTTTATGTCTTTAGCACTCCCTGGCAAAAAGACTAAGTGCTTTCACCTCATCTATGCCCCTGATGATCATATATACCTCTATCATGTCAGCCCTTAATCTCCTTCCAGGAAATAAAGTCATATTCTAAGACCATAAGACATGCAGTAAGAGCAAAATTAGGCCATTCTGCCCACTGAATCTGCTCCACCTTTTGATCATGGCTAATTTATTATCCATCTCAATCCAATTTTCCTGCTTTCTTCCCATAACCTTTGACATCCTAACTAATCAAGACCTGTCAACTTCCACTTTAAATATACCCAAAGACTTGGCTTCCACAGCTGTCTATGGCAATTAATTCCACGGGTTCACCTCCTCGAATCTGTTTCTAAATAGGCATCCTTCTATTCTGAGGGTGTTCCCTCTGGTCCTAGACTCTCCCACAACAGGAAATATCCTCTCCACATCTACTCTATCTAGGCCTTTGAATATTGTTAGGTTTCAATGAGATCCCTCTCATTCTTCTAAACTTCAGAAATTCATTCAGAGATATACAACATAGGAATTGCTGGAAATCTAAAAGTTAATGCCTGTTTTATCTACACACAAGAGATTCTCTAGATATCAGAAATCTTGGCCAACACATACAAAATGCTGGAGAAATTTAACACATCGAGCAGGATCTATGGAGTGGAGTAAACAATCGAGGTTTTTGGTTGGGAAAGAAAGGAGGCAGAAGCTAGAATAAGAGTGTGGAGGAGGGGGCTGGATAAAGGTGAATCTACTCTTTAGCTTTTTTTCTCCAGTCCTGCTGAAGGGTTTCAGCCTGAAACGTCGACTGTACTTTTTTCCATAGATGCCGTCTGGCCTGCTGACCTCCTCCAGCATTTTGTGTGTGTTGCTAGGATAAAGGTGAAGCCAGGTGAAGGTGGAGGAGGGGCTGAAGTAAGAAGCTGGGAGGTGATAGGTGGAAGACGATAAGGCTGAAGAAGAAAGAATCTGATAGGAGAGGATTGTGGCCCATGGAAGAAAGAGAAGGAGGAGGGGCACTAGAAGGAGGGAAAGGTGAGAAGAAGAGAAGGGGGGAGAGGGTAATTGGAATTGGGAATGGATAAAAAGAGAGAAGGGAGAGGGAGAGAAATTACTTAAAGTTAGAGAATCAATGTTCATGCCATCAGATTGGAGGCAACCCAAGTTGAATATGAGGTGTTTCTCCTCCAGCCTGAGATTTGCCTCATCATGGCAGTCGAGGAGGCCATGAACTGACATGGCAGAATGGGATGTTGTTAGGTGAAATCTATTACTTTTAATAGATTATAGTTAAATCTAAATTAGATTGGATCTAGTTAATAGATGAAAGTCCTCTTTGATCAAAAGGACTTGTTACCCGGACAAGCTTGGTTTGCATCCAAGTGCAGATATTCTTTTTATTCTCTTCACCATTCCATGCACTCTGCCCTGCAATGTAAAGCAAACTTGTGTTCACGCTTTGCCAATAAGTTTAAGTTTCAAGTTTAATTATCATTCAACCACACCCATGAATGCCCACGAACCCATAAATACCCATGAATATCCATAAACACCCATGAAAACAGCCAAACTGAAACTGTGTTCCTCTGGGACTAAGGTGCAACACACAGTACCAATAGTCGTACACATTGCAGGGCACATATAGTGCATATAAGAGAACAGTAAACATAGAGTCACATAAGACAATAATCTATCTCCAGTCCTTGAGTGTCAGGTCCTATGGGTCGATGGTGAATGGAGTGTTGTCGACAAGAACAAGCCCGCAGCAGTCTGATCATCACGCACGTACAGCTGCAGAGAAATGCAATCCAGCTTGTCTTCTGGCAAGTGAACCCTGGAAGGCAGCGCTGATTAGATGATCAAGCCCCCATCCCAGCATGGATATCTGCTGCCCCACACTGCCTCTGGCGTCTCCTCCTCTGGGTGGCTGGAACAGACGACCCCACCTCATGAAGGCCTGGTTCATGCAACAAACACGGCAAAGCAGCCCCTCCCCCCTATTGGTCTCACCAATGAACCAGACTTGCAGTATTCTACATTACCAATTACAACTCAGCTTCCCACTCTTCACATGCTGTCTAATTTGTTGAGCATTTCTGGCATTTTTTTTCTTTTTGTTTCTGATTTCCAGCAGGTGAAGCTTTAGTTTTGCTTCGGGTTTCTGTGCACATTTTAACCTCTCTGACCATGGCTGGTTTTGTGTGTTCACAGGGCCGGTCATCAGACTAGTGGATGGAGAGAATAGGAAGGAGGGGCGAGTGGAGGTGTATCTTGGCGGAGAGTGGGGAAGTGTCTGCGATGATGGCTGGACTGACACAGACGCGAGGGTTGTCTGCAGACAATTGGGTTACAGGTGAGTCAAGGAGACTTTGATCATCTTAAAGTAATTACTGAGTGCATTGCCAACATTCAGAAACATCAGGTAATGTATTGGAACTGTTTTTATTAAGTCCATAAGATATAGGAGCAGAATTAGGCCATTCAGCCCATCAAATTGCTTCCACCATCCCATCGTGGCTGATTTATTATCCCTCTCAACTCCATTCTCCTGCCTTCTCCCCATAACCTTTGACTAATCAAGAATCTATCAACCTCCGCTTTAAATATACTCAATAACTGTGGAAATGAATTCTACTGCCCAGAATCTGACTGAGAGCTTGTCTGAACAAATATCTTTTAAAATGACGCAAGTTGAATTTTATTCTGTTTTGCTCAAAGTTGTCAATTGATGTTGGTGTGAATGTCTGTACTGCTTGAGGTATCCCGTATCTGAAGAATAATAGTCATTTATTCATAGACCAGTAGGTAGGTACTGCGATCACTTGAGTTGAGTATGATGTTCTCCCAATGGCTTGTCTATTGGTGGGTCTTCAGGTGGCCGTGGATCCATCCAGTAAACCTAGCAATTATAGGCCTGTAAGTTTGATGTCAGTGGTGGGTAAATTAATGGAAAGTATTCCTAGAGATGGTATATATAATTATCTGGATAGACAGGGTCTGATTAGGAACAGTCAACATGGATTTGTGCATGGAAGGTCATGTTTGACAAATCTTATTGAATTTTTTGAAGAGGTTACTAGGAAAGTTGACGAGGGTAAAGCAGTGGAAGTTGTCTATATGGACTTATGTTGACAATGTTCCGCATGGAAGGTTAGTTAGGAAGGTTCAATCGTTAGGTATTAATATTGAAGTAGTAAAATGGATTCAACAGTGGCTGGATGGGAGATGCCAGAGAGTAGTGGTGGATAACTGTTTGTCAGGTTGGAGGCCGGTGACTAGTGGTGTGCCTCAGGGATCTGTACTGGGTCCAATGTTGTTTGTCATATACATTAATGATCTGGATGATGGGGTGGTAAATTGGATTAGTAATTTTGCAGATGATACTAAGATAGGTGGCATTGTGGATAATGAAGTAGGTTTTCAAAGCTTACAGAGAGATTTAGGCCAGTTAGAAAAGTGGGCTGAAAGATGGTAGATGGAGTTTGATGCTGATAGGTGTGAGGTGCTACATTTTGGTAGGAATAAACAAAATAGGACATACATGGTAAATGGTAGGGTATTGAAGAATGCAGTAGAACAGAGTGATCTAGGAATAATGGTGCATAGTTTCCTGAAGGTGGAATCTCATGTGGATAGGGTGGTGAAGAAAGCTTTTGATATGCTGGCCTTTATAATTCAGAGCATTGAGTATAGGAGTTGCGATGTAATGTTAAAATTGTACAAGGCATTGGTAAGGCTGAATTTGGAGTATTGTGTTCAGTTCTGGTCACCAATTATAAGAAAGATGTCAACAAAATAGAGAGAGTACAGAGGAAATTTACTAGAATGTTACCTGGGTTTCAGCACCTAAGTTACAGAGAAAGGTTGAATAAGTTAGGTCTTTATTATTTGGAGTGTAGAAGGTTGAGGGGGGACTTGATAGAGGTATTTAAAATTATGAGGGGGATAGATAGAGTTAACTTTAATGGGCTTTTTCCATTGAGAGTAGGGGAGATTCAAACAAGAGGACATGGGTTAAGAGTTAAGGGGCAAAAGTCTAGGCATAACACGAGGGGGAATTTCTTTACTCAGAAAGTGGTAGCTGTGTGGAATGAGCTTCCAGTAGAAGTGGTAGAGGCAGGTTCGATATTGTCATTTAAAGTAAAATTGGATCTGTATATGGACAGGAAAGGAATGGAAGGTTATGGGCTGAGTGCAGGTGGGTGGGACTAGGTGAGAGTAAGCATTCGGCACGGATTAGAAGGGCTGAGATGGCCTGTTTCCGTGCTGTAATTGTTATATGGCTATACATTCTGGTACAGTTGGGCAACTGTACGTAGTGGCTTCAGTTAGTGGTTGAGTCTTGTAGTTGTTCAGTCTTTCCTTTCACAGCTGCTGCTTGTTCTCTGCAGAACAGCAAAGATCATTCATATCTAGCACAGCTCTCTCTTGAACAGATTTCCTCCAGGTGCATCTATTGAGCGCAAGTTCTTTCCCGTCTTTAGATGTAATGTTGAATTTCAAAATGAAAAATGATGTTGATGTTATCTTTGAAACATTTCCCTTGCCCCCCAGGTGCTCACTGACCTTCCTTCAACTGGGAGTAAAGGATCTGTTTGGGGAGACATGAGTTCAGCATCTGGATGACATGACTTATCCATTGGAGTTGGTGTTGCTTTAACGTGGTGGAGATGCTGTTCATGTTGGCCTCCTTCAGTACACTGGTGTTAATGTGTCTGTCTTTCCAGCTGATCCTCAAAATCTTTCATAAGAATCTTTATTCATTACAGCACATTGAATCCATGCTAATGGCGAGCAACTCTTTGCTACATCTTATACCAAACAACAATTAATTGCGAGTGGATCAGTCATAAGCAGATTTAATTTACTTGCAGCAACGGAAGACTCGCACTGCACAAGAGCTGGCAATAACTTCCAAAAAAACCCACAATAGTCACTCCTTTATGCACAGGTACAGCTACCCACGAAGTTTAAGGAAAGAGTGCATTCCAGTCTTCTTCTTAATCAGTGTACTTGGCATTCTTCCAGTAACACGTTTGTTGGTCTGCTGATGGTCAAGGACTCAGGTTCCATCAGCATAATGTTGCACAGATCCAATAGCAAAGCACTCTGGTACAATACAGGTTCCATTTTGTTACTACAAGTAAAGTATATTTCCACATTGGCCATACCCACACAACTAGTCCAAATTGCCTGTGGTTGTCCCATATCCCTCCAAGCACCACACCAATGGAGAGGGAAGAATCGTGAATTAAATCTACATTATTTAGAGACGAAGGCAAGGCAGGGACAAAGCCAGCAAAGAAGCTGTCTCACAGCTCCAGCAACCTAGATTCAATCCTAGTCTTGTGTACTTTCTGAGCAGATTAATCAACCACTGTAAATTGTCCCTAGTGTGTAGATGAATGGTTGATGGGAATCTTGGGAGAAGAAATGGGATTAATCATGGATTAGTTGACTGACTGGATACCCAATTGGCTTGGTGATAGCACTGGGTGAGAGTGGAAGGTTGTTGGCTCATTTTTATTGAGATATAGCACAGAGGATGCCCTTCCAACCCTTTGAGCCATGCTGCCCAGCAATTTACCTATCGCCACAATAGGTCAACGGCAGACGCAGTCTCAATGACTCTTCACGTGGCTTTAGACCACCTGTGCAACACAAACTGTTCTGTCAGGATGCCGTTTATTGACTATAGCTCAGCATTTAATACCATGATTCCCACAATCCTGATTGAGAAGTTACAGAACCTGGGCCTCAGTATCTCTCTCTGCAATTGGATCCTCAGCTTTCTAACCAGAAGACCACAATCTGTGCAGATTGGTGATAACATGTCCTCCTCCCTGATGATCAACAATGGCACACCTTAGGGGTGTGTGCTTAGCCCACTGCTCTACTCTCTCTATACCTGTGGCAAGGCATAGCTCAAAAACTATCTATAAATTTTTTGATGATACAACCATTGTTGGTAGAATTTCAGATGAAGTCGAGAGGGCGTACAGGAGCAAGATATGCCAACTAGTGGAGTGGTGTTGCAGCAACAACCTGGCACTCAACGTCAGTAAGACGAAAGAGCTGCTTGTTAGCTTCAGGAAGGGTGAGATGAAGGAACACATACCAATCCTCATAGAGGGATCAGGAGTGGAGAGAGTGAGCAGTTTCAAGTTCCTGGGTGTCAAGATCTCTGAGGACCTAACCTGGTCCCAACATATCAATGTAGTTACAAAGAAGGCAAAACAGTGACTGTACTTCATGAGGAGTTCGAAGAGATTTTGTATGTCAACAAATACACTCAAAAACCTCTGTAGATGTACCGTGGAGAGCATTCTGACAAGCTGCATCACTGTGTGGTATGGGGGAGGGCAGAGGACCGAAAGAAGCTGCAGAGGGTTGTAAATCAAGTCAGCTCCATCCTGGGTACTAGCCTACAAAGTACCCAGGACATCTTCAGGGAGTGGTGTCTCAGAAAGGCAGCGTCCAATATTAAGGACCTCCAGCACCCAGGGCATGACCTTTTCTCACTGTTACTATCAGATAGGAGATACAGAAGCCTGAAGGCACACACTCAGTGATTCAGGAACAGCTTCTTCCCCTCTGCCATCCAATTCCTAAATGGACATTGAACCTGTGAACACTACCTCACTTTTTTAATATAATTTCTGCTTTTTGCATGATTTTTAATCTATTCAATATACATATACTGCAATTGTATGGTATATGACTTATTTATTTATTAATATTTTCTTCTATATTATGCATTGCATTGAACTGCTGCTGCTAAGTTAACAAATTTCACGACACATGACGGTAGTTATAAACCTGGTTCTGATTCTGATTCCCCTATTTAACCCTAGCCTAATCACAGGAGACATTGCAATGAGCAATTAACCTACCAAATGGTACATCTTTGCACTGTGGGAGGCAACCGGAACACTCAGAGAAAACCCACGCGGTCATGGGGAGAACATGCAAACTCCTCACAGGCAGTGTCAGGAATTTAACCCGAGTTGCCTGTACTGTAAAGCATTGTGCTCACACTATGCTACTGTGGATGAAAGAAAAATGGAGGGCTATGTGGGAGGGAAGGGTTAACCTGATATTCAACTATACAGTGGCTATTTTTAAAAAAACAAACTAAAACTGCTGAGAGACTGAGTGAGGGAATTGACACTTTGTGACACGTTTCAAAATAACTGAGATCCACGTCAAAAAATGTATGTTTGATTCTTTATTACGAAACCAGCGGAGAAAAAAGATCTTATATAGTGACAAGAACGAATGTAACTAGCATAGTTATAGCAATAATGAAATTAACGTCATTAGTGTTATTACTTTGACTTGACTTGGACCCTTAGCTCCCGGTGGAGTATAGACCATTGCCAACCTCCGTCTCCATCGTCCTCTGAAGTCAGTGGTATGTCCATCAACGCTTCTGCAACCACGTACAGGGGATTGACTTAAACAGCTTCACCAGAGCCTCAATGACCAGCCTTACTCATTTCCATCTTTCATGATGGGGACATAGGGTTGGACTTTGAGAGACGTTAGTAATATTAGCGATAACAGAATTAGCAAAATTAGCATAATAAGCAGTTAACAAAAATACCCACTCCCTGCTTAGTCTACCTCTAACTAGGACAAAGGGTGAATATGTGACTACACTCAACTACTTCTACCGCGCCCCAATCCACGTGACAAATTACCGTAACGCATAATAAAATGTGCAACACAAAATACAATACTGACAGGCAGAAAATAGATACATGGCTCCTAAAGCACAGGTTAAAATCTTGGCACAATATCGTGGGCTGAAGGGCTGTGATGTGCTGTTCTATGTTTCTTGGACTGGAGGCCCGTGACAAATGGTGTGCTTTAGGTGTCACTGATGGGCCCATTATCAATTTGGATAAGCCTGTAATGGCACGTTTAATATGTTTGCAGATGACACTAAATTAGGAGGTGTAGTGAACAACAAAGAAGATTATCAAAAGTTACAGGGAGATCTTGATCAGCTGAGGAAGTGGGCCGAGGAATGGCAAATGAATTTGTGTAAGTGTGAGCTGCTACGTTTTAGAAAGTCAAATCACGGAAAGTCTTTCAAAATGAATGGCATGGTGCTGGGGAGTGCTGTAGAACAGAGCAACAGAGGGACCTGGGAGCACAAGTACATGGTTCACTGAAAGTTGAGTCATAAGATGGTGAAGAAGGTTTTTTGAATATTGTCCTTCTTAAATTAAGACATTAAATATAAAAGTTGAGAGGTCACGATGTGATTATACAGGGAACTTGTGAGGCCACACTAGGAGTATTCAGTTTTGGTTGCCCTGCTATAGGAAGGATACTATGGAAGCTATGCAGACAAGATTTACAAGGACATTGTCAGGACTTCAGGGACAGTTACAGGGAGAGGTTGGACAGGCTAGGACTATATTCCTCGTAGAGTCAGACACTGAGAGGTGATCTTATCAAGGTGTAAAATCACAAGGGACAAGGGTGAATGTGGTAGATCTTGTTCCCATGGGGAAAAGGTATAAACTCCTAATGGACAGCAGTGAAATTGCACCCTGGTTGCTGGTGCTGTTCTATCATCCTACTAACCACTGCACCACCATGGGGAGAATCAGTAATGGGTTAATGCAAATGGATAGTTGATACTTGATAATGACTTCAGGGGTTGAAGGTCCTCCTTTTCCGCCTCGCTGAGCATTGACTGAACACCCCTCCTCTTCCAGTGGCCAGTCCAAAGCCAGAACAATGGCCTACTTTGGGGAGGGTCGTGGGCCCATTCACCTGGACAACGTGATGTGCACGGGCCACGAGCGGTCACTGGATGAATGTGGCACACTAGGATTCGGTGTCCATAACTGTTGGCACAGCGAGGATGCAGGCGTGATCTGCGATTACGAGGAGGATGCGCTGGAGGATCTCAGCAGCAGTGGTGAGTGATGATGGCAGCTTGGAGATAAGTGCGCGTCTTTGAAGAACTTGGACCGAGTTACCAAATACGCGATCTTGGTTTGTCTCGCTTCTCTCTCAACAGTTCAACCCCTGTTCTGTTGCAACTACTTTTAGTTGATGAGACCAGAAATTGGAAATTCTATTTGTTAGTGGACCTATGGTACACCACAGGTGTCCTCTCGCCTCTCTTCATAGTTCAACTGTCCCTAATCATTCCAGTTTCCTCCCACCATCCAAAGACCTACAGATTAGTAGGTTAATTGGTTGTTGCAAATTGTCCTGTGATTAAGCTAGGGTTAAATCAGGGGTTGCTGGAAGACATGGCTTGAAGAGTTGGAGGGGTCTGTTCTGCACTGTATCTCTAAATAAATGAAATAAATACATAAATAATCCACCTGATTCACATGAAGGATCTCAACCCAAAGCATTTACTGTCCACTTCCCTCCAAAGATGCTGCCCGACCCACTGAATCACCCCAGCATTTGGTATGTTGCTTCTGATCTATCTACTAGTGACATACTGGTGCAATTCCACATTGCCATCATAGAGAGCATCCTCACATCAGCCATTACTGTCTGGTTTGCTGCAGCATCCTCTCACAATAATAGAAATCTACAGTGAACTGTTAGGTTAACTGAAAAGCTCATTAGCTGCAGTCTACCAACACTGCAGGACTCGTCTACATCCAGGGCAAAGAAGTGGGCATTGCGGCCATTATCCACATTGCAAACTGCCTTTTCCAAAGTCTCCCTTCTGGAAAGTGCTCTAAACCTATTAAAACAAAAACTTCATGCCATCTTAAAAGTTTTCTTCCCTAGTCAGTTACTCTGATCAACCATTCTAGTTACTCCCCCACCCCCTCTATCTATTACTCCCATCACTGCACTGTAAGCACCTTTAACCACTTTTTACAAAGCTGCTTACATTGTAAATACATGCTGGTATTTATGTATTTACACACGTTTTATTCCATATCTGTGCTTTAATCTCTAACTTTATTTTTATATAATTCTATATTCTGTATAATTGGTGAATGTTGCTTTTTTGTTGCATGCATGCCCTATCCAACACACCACAGCCAATTTATAATACATGTAAATGTATAAGGTGAATAAACATGACCTCTGGTCCTTGATCCTTGAACGAATTGACAGGTTTGGTACTGAGGTACCATATTCTGTTCCTGTCCTAATTACTAATCCATCTGTTCTTGTGTGATCTCCAGGTTCTTTGCATTCAGTGTGCGGCCTGCGTTCAATGAATCGTCGCAAAAAGCGCATCATTGGGGGGAACAAGTCTATCAGGTAGGAACTGGGAATGCTGGCTCACACTTTCTGCTCTCCCTGGTGGAGACAGCGTCAGCCAGCTGGCAGAAGAGATTGAAGGTCACATTGGGGACTTGTCTTTGGTGAAGGTCCATTTACCACCAGATTACTATTTGTTAATATTCAAAATGAAGTACAGTTTATTATCAAAGTACCTACATGTTACCATATTTTACCTTGAGATTTATTTTCTTGCAGGCATTTAATGGAAGATAAAGAAATACAATATAATTTATGAAAAATTATATGTAGACTAAGACTGACAAGCAACCATTGTGTAAAAGAAGACAAATGGTGCAGATAAAAATAAATAATACTGAAAACTTGAATTATAGAGTTGTTGCCAATCAGTCCATGGGTTGTGGAATGAATTCAGAGCTGAAGTGAGTGAAGTTATTCACGCCGGTTTAGGATTCTGATGGTTGTAGGGTAATATTGTGGGCAGTTTTGGGCTTCTTATTTTAGAAAGGATATACTGACATTAAAGAGGGTTCAGAGAAATTCACGAGAATGATTCCAGGAATGAAAGGGTTACTGTATTAGGAACATCTGGCAGCTCTTGGGCTATATTCCCTGGAGTTCAGGAGAATGAGGGGTATCTCATAGCTTCTGAATGCTAAAAGGTCCGAACAGATCAGATATCGCAAAGTTATTTCCCATGGCAGGGGATTCTAGAACAAGAGGACATGACTTCAGCATTGAAAGACGTTCTTTTAGAACTGAGATGCGGAGAAATTACTCTAGTCAGAGGATGGTAAATCAGTAGAATCTGTTGCCACGATCAACTGTGGAGGTCAAGTCATTTGGTGTACTTAAGGCAGAGATAGATAGGTTCTTGATTAGCCAGGGCATCAAAGGGTATGGGGTGAAAGCAGGGGAGTGGGGATGACTGGAAGCATTGGATCAGCCCAAGGTTGAATGGTGGAGCAGACTCAATGGGCTGAATGGCCTACTTCTGCTCCTATATCTTATGGTCTTATGATCTTATAACCGTTCCTGGACCTAGTTGTTTGGGACTTGAGGCTTCCGCTCCTCCTGCCTGATGGTAGTAGCAAGACCAGAGCATGTCCTGGATGGTGGGGGTCATAGATGATGGATGCTGCTTTCATACGGCAACACTCAGTGGTGGGGAGGACTTTATTTGTGATGGACTGGGCTCTGTCCACCATTTACTGTAGCCCTTTCTCTTCCAGGACATTGGTGTTTCCATACAATATTGGTCAGTTGCTCACCTTTAAAATTAATAGGATCAATTTCTGTGGTAAAAAGGGTTCGTGGGATTTTGGTGGATGGTTCTGTGGAATTCTTTGCTGTAGACATCAGTAGATGCCAAGTCTTTATGTATATTTAAGGCAAAGGTTGATAGATTCTTGATTGGTCAGGGCATGAAGGGGCATGGGAGAAGGCAGGAGATTGGGGCCGAGAGGAAAATTGGATCGTCCATGATGAAATGGTAGAGCAGATGTGATGGGCCAAATGGCCTAATTCTGCTCCTATATCTTAGGATCTTATGGTTTGGTGTGAATTAAAAAGATTTGGACATGAGGAATAACTATGAATGGAATAGATAGAGGGTAAATGTAATCAGGCCTTTTCCCCTGAGGTTAGGTGGGACTACAACTAGAGGTCATGGGGTAAGGGTGAAAGGTGAAAAGTTTAAGAGGGAACATCTTCATTCAGAGGGTCAGGAGAATGTGGAATGAGCTGCCAGTGGTTCATGCAAGCTCAATTTCAATGTTTAAGAGAAGTTTGGATTGGTACATGGATAGGAAAGGTATGGATGGTTCTGGTCCAGGTTCAGGTCAATGGGACTAGGCAGTTTAAAAGGTTCAGCATGGACTAGATGGGCTGAATGGCCTGTTTCTACGACAGAGAGAGTTTGTGTCTCTCACTGGACTTTAAGAAGATGCTCGATGTAATGGCTGCCGTTTAGTGCTGTCATTCCCTTTTTGGAGTAATGAATGGACTGTTCCTTTGGTTTCTCTCTGCTTCTTCTCAGGATCCCCTCGTTATTTTCCTGCTCGCCACTGGCTGTGTCAGTTTCAACTCATGATGGTCTCAGAGAACTTGTGACCCAGTTCCCACCAGGCTGACTTCCTGTCTAAAGAAGTGATGGATATTAAATGGTGCCTTCATGTTGTCGTGATGTTTGCTGGGTGCTGTGGCGTATGGGTGAATATGTGTACAATTCTCTGCCTCTGCTGGTGTACAAGTGAATACCTGTGTATTTCCTGGCCTCTTTATTCTGAAACATCACTAAAATAGTTCATTACAAGCTTTCACACACGGATCATTGGGACCAAGGCATAAAGAGTAAAGTGTCTCCAGATTTGAGAGTGTGTTATTGACTTGTAATATCTCTGACTTTAAGGTTATGAATTCTGAATGCTGCTCTCTTAACACCAGTGGAGTGAAGACACGGTACTTAGTATTATCTGGAATCCCTCTTTGTAGCTAAAAAGTAGAAGGGATAGCTGTACAAGCTCCAACAGACGGTATGGCTATCTCCCCATACTGTAGCCAGCCCATGCTTTATTTTTGCTATTACCGTCAGGAAGGAGGTAAAGGTCCCATACCACCAGATTCAGGAACAGTTATTACCCTATAACTATCATGCTCCTGAACCAACATGGATAACTTCATTCATCTCAGCTGTGAACTGATTCCACAACCTTCAGACTCACTTTCATTTTTAAATATTTGCACAGTTTGTCTTCTTTTGCACGTTGGTTGTGTGTCAATCTTATGTATAGTTTTTCACAAATTCTATTGTATTTTTTTACTTTCCTGTAAGTTACTGCAGGTAAATGAATCTCAAGTTAATACTTAGTGACATGCAGTATACGTACTTCGATAATAAATTTGCTTTGAACTTTGATTCTACCTTTCAGTCCAAGTGAAGAGTCTCGACTTGAAATTTCCACTGTCCATTTCCCTCTATGGATGCTGCCCAACTGTGACCAACCATCTGTAAGGAGTTTGTATGTTCTCCCCGTGATTGCATGGGTTTCCTCCGGGTGCTTCAGTTTCCTCCCACAGTCCAGTGATGTACCAGTTAATAGGTCATTGTAAATTGTTCTGTGATTGGCTAGGGTTAAATCAGTAGATTGCTGGGTGGCACAGCTTGTTGGCTGGAAGGGCCTGTTCCATGTGTAACTCTAATTAAATAGATTGTTCTAAGTCTTACTCAGTACTTTTGAACTCTATCTTAATGTCTAAAGCTAGGCACCATTGTAAAGGGGCGGGTTGTTCTACGCACAACATAGTAGTGCAATCTCTTTACAGCACCAGCAATTACCAATCGGGGTTCAATTCCCACTGCTGTCTTTAAGGTTCTCCCTATGACCGTTATGATTCCTCTGGACCCTCCCAGTTCCTCCCACATTCCAGAGACATAGGGGTTAGGGTTACTGTGTTGTCGGTATGAGGTTGATAGGTTCTTCATCAGTAAACATGTCAAAGGTTAGGGGGAGAAGGCAGCAGAATGGGGTTTAGAGGGATGATTGAATGCTGGAGCAGACTTGATGGGCTAAATGCCTAATTCTGCTTCTATACTTTATAGTCTAATGTTGGTGCTGGAAGTGTAGTGACATCTGTGGCTGCCCCCATTACAATCCTCGTTGATTTGATTTGATACAAAATGACGCATTTCCCACTATGTTTGAATGTACACGTGATAAACAAAGCTAATCTTTAACAGTAGGTTACTCTCTTAAATTAATTCCTTTTTGTGTCCTCTGGACACAGCATTAAAAGATTTGCAGTGAATATGTTTGTGGGATCTTCTTCCAGGGGTGGATGGCCTTGGCAGGCTTCACTGAGACTCAAGATGTACCACCGCGGGAGCCGGTTACTATGCGGAGCCACATTGATCAGCAATTGCTGGGTGCTGACGGCAGCTCACTGTTTCAAGAGGTTTGTAAACAGTCAATACCTTGCTTTCATTAAAAAAGAAAATTTGGTCTCTTCTCAAAGCTCTAAGATGCGCGAAATTTACTTTTTGGTCTGGTGAAGGGTCCTCCAGTGTAGCAGAGAATAACGACATAAGGGATGGCAGATGCTGAAATCTTGAGTGAAACTTTAAGTTCTCAACCCAAAACTTCACTATCCCTTTGCCTCTACAAATGCTGATGGGCCAAATCAAGCTCTAGAATGGGGCAACACAGTAGTGTAGTGGTTAGCACAACACTTTACAGTACAGTCAACCTGGGTTCAATTCCCGCCACTGTCTGTAAGGAGTTCGTACGTTTTCACCTTGACCATGTAGGTTTCCTCTGGGTGCTCTGGTTTCCTCCCACAGCCCAAAGACATACCGGTTGGTATGTTAATTGGTCATTGTAAATTGTCCCCCGATTAGATTCGGGTTAAAATCAGGGAATTGCTGGGTGGCGCGACTTGAAGGACCAGAAGGGCCTATTCAGCACTGTATCTCAATAATTAAAAATAAATAAATCAACAAACAATGCAGTAAACAGCTCGCTGCCCTAGTGGTGGCAGGGTATTCATTAGTCTCACAGCCTGGGGGGAAGAAGCTGTTACAGAGTCTGACAGTCCTAGTCCTGTTGCTCCTGATGCTCCTGTACCTCCTTCCTGATGCTCCTGATGTTTCTGTGTCTCCTTCCTGATGCTCCTGATGTTTCTGTGTCTCCTTCCTGATGCTCCTGATGCTCCTGTACCTCCTTCCTGATGCTCCTGATGTTTCTGTACCTCCTTCCTGATGCTCCTGATGTTTCTGTACATCCTTCCTGATGCTCCTGATGTTCCTGTACCTCCTTCCTGATGCTCCTGATGTTTCTGTACCTCCTTCCTGATGCTCCTGATGTTTCTGTACATCCTTCCTGATGCTCCTGATGTTCCTGTACCTCCTTCCTGATGCTCCTGATGTTTCTGTGTCTCCTTCCTGATGCTCCTGATGCTCCTGTACCTCCTTCCTGATGCTCCTGATGTTCCTGTACCTCCTTCCTGATGCTCCTGATGTTTCTGTGTCTCCTTCCTGATGCTCCTGATGTTTCTGTGTCTCTTTCCTGATGCTCCTGATGCTCCTGTACCTCCTTCCTGATGTTCCTGTACCTCCTTCCTGATGCTCCTGATGTTTCTGTGTCTCCTTCCTGATGCTCCTGATGCTACTGATGTTTCTGTGCCTCCTTCCTGATGCACAGGCACACTGTAAACAATACAGTAGACAGCTCGCTTTCCTGTTGATGAGACGTCAGTGGTGGGAGTCTCACAACCTGGGGGAAGAACCTCATACCCAGTCTGGCAATCCTAGTTCTGATGATACTGTACCTGGTATCAACTTTTTTTCTGATGTTCTTCCATTGAAATATCCTGGGATGTTTTAGATTTGAAAGTGCCAAACTGATTGATCATCCATCTTCCACAGGTTTGGTAATGATACACGTCGTTACTTTATTCGGGTTGGTGACTACCACACAGCCGTGGAGGATGAATACGAGCGAGAGATCCCTGTGGAGAGAATTGTCATGCACAGGAACTACAGGCCAGACAGCATCGATAATGACATAGCACTGGTCAGAATGAAGGGCAGGGAAGGACACTGTGTGACATTTAATCAGTACGCATCACCAATCTGCTTACCAGGCAGAAATGAGAAGATCAGAATCAACAGGCAATCCTGTTACATTACTGGCTGGGGAGACACAGGTAAATGGTTTCTGAGCCCTGAGTTCTTCTTTGATCTACATATAACCATATAACAATTACAGCACGGAAACAGGCCATCTCAACCCTTCTAGTCCGTGCCGAACGCTTACTCTCACCTAGTCCCACTGACCTGCACTCAGCCCATAACCCTCCATTCCTTTCCTGTCCATATACCTATCCAATTTTACTTTAAATGACAATATAGAACCTGCCTCTACCACTTCTACTGGAAGCTCGTTCCACACAGCTACCATTCTCTGAGTAAAGAAATTCCCCCTCGTGTTACCCCTAAACTTTTGCCCCCTAACTCTCAACTCATGTCCTTTTGTTTGAATCTCCCCTACTCTCAATGGAAAAAGCCTATCAACGTCAACTCTATCTATCCCTCATAATTTTAAATGCCTCTATCAAGTCCCCCCTCAACCTTCTACACTCCAAAGAATAAAGACCTAACTTGTTCAACCTTTCTCTGTAACTTAGGTGCTGAAACCCTAGTAAAATTCTAGTAAATCTTTTCTGTCCTCTCTCTATTTTGTTGACATCTTTCCTATAAAAAGATGTCAACTAGGTGGCCAACTAGGGGGAATGCCATACAAGATCTAGTATTAGGTAACGAACCGGGTCAGGTCACAGATCTGTCAGTGGGTGATCATCTGGGGGACAGTGATCACCGCTCCCTGGCCTTTAGCATTATCATGGAAAAGGATAGAATCAGAGAGGACAGGAAAATTTTTAATTGGGGAAGGGCAAATTATGAGGCTATAAGGCTGGAACTTGCGAGTGTGAATTGGGATGATGTTTTCGCAGGGAAATGTACTATGGACATGTGGTCAATGTTTAAGGATCTTTTGCAGGATGTTAGGGATAAATTTGTCCCAGTGAGGAAGATAAAGAATGGTAGGATGAAGGAACCATGGGTGACAAGTGAAGTGGAAAATCTAGTCAGGTGGAAGAAGGCAGCATACATGAGGTTTAGGAAGCAAGGATCAGATGGGTCTATTGAGGAATATTGGGTAGCAAGAAAGGAGCTTAAGAAGGGGCTGAGAAGAGCAAGAAGGGGGCATGAGAAGGCCTTGGCGACTAGGGTAAAGGAAAACCTCAAGGCATTCTTCAATTATGTGAAGAACAAAAGGATGACAGGAGTAAAGGTAGGACCGATTAGAGATAAAAGTGGGAAGATGTGCCTGGAGGCTGTGGAAGTGAGCGAGGTCCTCAATGAATACTTCTCTTCGGTATTCACCAATGAGATGGAACTTGATGACGGTGAGGACAATATGAGTGAGGTTAATGTTCTGGAGCATGTTGATATTAAGGGAGAGGAGGTGTTGGAGTTGTTAAAATACATTAAGACAGATAAGTCCCCCGGGCCTGATGGAATATTCCCCATTCTGCTCCACGAGGCGAGGGAAGAGATTGCTGAGCCTGTGGCTAGGATCTTTATGTCCTCGTTGTCCACAGGAATGGTACCAGAAGATTGGAGGGAGGCGAATGTTGTCCCCTTGTTCAAAAAAGATAATAAGGATAGTCCGGGTAATTATAGACCAGTGAGCCTTACGTCTGTGGTGGGAAAGCTGTTGGAAAAGATTCTTAGAGATAGGATCTATGGGCATTTAGAGAATCATGGTCTGATCAGGGACAGTCAGCATGGCTTTGTGAAGGGCAGATCGTGCCTAACAAGCCTGATAGAGTTCTTTGAGGAGGTAACCAGGCATATAGATGAGGGTAGTGCTGTGGATGTGATCTACATGGATTTTAGTAAGGCATTTGACAAGGTTCCACATGGTAGGCTTATTCAGAAAGTCAGAAGGCATGGGATCCAGGGAAGTTTGGCCAGGTGGATTCAGAATTGGCTTGCCTGCAGAAGGCAGAGGGTTGTGGTGGAGGGAGTACATTCAGATTGGAGGGTTGTGACTAGTGGTGTCCCACAAGGATCTGTTCTGGGACCTCTACTTTTTGTGATTTTTATTAATGACCTGGATGTGGGGGTAGAAGGGTGGGTTGGCAAGTTTGCAGATGACACAGAGGTTGGTGGTGTTGTAAATAGTGTAGAGGATTGTCGAAGATTGCAGAGAGACATTGATAGGATGCAGAGGTGGGCTGAGAAGTGGCAGATGGAGTTGAACCCGGAGAAGTGTGAGGTGGTACACTTTGGAAGGACAAACTCCAAGGCAGAGTACAAAGTAAATGGCAGGATACTTGGTAGTGTGGAGGAGCAAAGGGATCTGGGGGTACATGTCCACAGATCCCTGAAAGTTGCCTCACAGGTAGATAGGGTAGTTAAGAAAGCTTATGGGGTGTTAGCTTTCATAAGTCAAGGATAGAGTTTAAGAGACGCGATATAATGATGCAGCTCTATAAAACTCTAGTTAGGCCACACTTGGAGTACTGTGTCCAGTTCTGGTCACCTCACTATAGGAAGGATGTGGAAGCATTGGAAAGGGTACAGAGGAGATTTACCAGGATGCTGCCTGGTTTAGAGAGTATGGATTATGATCAGAGATTAAGGGAGCTAGGGCTTTACTCTTTGGAGAGAAGGAGGATGAGAGGAGACATGATAGAGGTGTACAAGATATTAAGAGGAATAGACAGAGTGGACAGCCAGCGCCTCTTCCCCAGGGCACCACTGCCCAGTACAAGAGGACATGGCTTTAAGTTAAGGGGAAGGAAGGTTTTTCACTCAGAGAGTGGTTGGTGCGTGGAATGCACTGCCTGAGTCAGTGGTGGAGGCAGACACACTAGTGAAGTTTAAGAGACTACTAGACAGGTATATGGAGGAATTTAAAGTGGGGGGTTATATGTGAGGCAGGGTTTGAGGGTCAGCACAACATTGTGGGCCAAAGGGCCTGTAATGTGCTGTACTATTCTATGTTCTATGTTCTATAATTTGGTGACCAGAACTGTACACAATACTCCAAATTTGACCTTACCAATGCCTTGTACAATTCTAACATTACATCCCAACTCCTATACTCAATGCTCTGATTTATGCAGGCCAGCATACCAAAAGCTTTCTTCACCACCCTATCCACATGAGATTCCACCTTCAGGGAACTATGCACCATTATTCCTAAATCACTCTGTTCTACTGCATTCCTCAATGCCCTACCATTTACCATTTACCAGTACATGGAATGTACTGCATAGAAACTGCTCTGCACCCTCTCTAAAGCTTCCACATCCTTGCTATAATAGTCGTGCAAGTTGATAGGATAATAAGAATTAGGGGATTGAATTCAAGACTCACGAGGTTATGTTGCATCTCGATAAAACACTGGTTAGATCACACTTGAAATACTGTGTTCAGTTCTGGTCACGTCATTATAGGAAGGATGTAAGCTTTAGAGAGAGTATAAAGGAGATTTACCAGGGTGCTGCCTGGATTACAGAGCATGTCTTATGAAGGTAGTTTGAGTGAGCTCGGGCTTCTCTCTTTGGAGCAAAGGAAGATGAGAGGTGACTTGATAAAGGTGTATAAAGTGATGAGGCATAGATCGAGTAGACAGCCAGAGACTTTTTGCTAGGGTGAAAAAGGCTAACACAAGCGAACATAATTTCAATGTGATAAAGGTGTGGCTGAGAAGCTGCTGCAGGGGGCAGGGCTTCAGGTTCTTGGATCACTGGGATCTCTTCTCGGGAAATATGACCTGTACAAAAGTGACGGGTTGCACCTGAACCCGAGGGGGACCAACATTCTCATGGGCAGGTTTGTTAAGCTGTTGGGGAGGGTTTAAACTAACTTGGCAGGGGGTGGGAGCCGGAGTGAAGGGATTCAGAAAAGGACAGATGGTAAAAAAGTAAAGATAGCGTGCAGTCAGACAGTCAGGAAGGGCAGGCAGGTGATGTGACTTAGTTGCAGCCAACAGGCTGAGTATCAAAATGTTAGGGATGCAGAGTGAGAAAGGATAGCAAATACAGTACTCAAGGTGTTGTATCTAAATGCACGTAGTATAAGAAATAAGGTGGATGATCTTGTTGTAATATTACAGATTGCCAGGTATGATGTTGTGGCCGTCACTGAATCGTGGCTGAAGGACGGTTGTAGTTGGGAGCTGAATGTCCAAGGTTACACGTTATACTGGAGGTGTAGGAAGGTAGGCAGGGGGGTTTGTGTGGCTCTGCTAGTAAAGAATGGCATCAAATCAGTAGAAAGATGTGACATAGGATCGGAAGATGTTGAATCCTTGTGGTTTGAGTTAAGAAACTGCAAAGGTAAAAGGACATTGATGGCAATTTATACAGGCTTCCCTGCAGTGACTGGGAGGTGGACCACAAATTATAACAGGATAGAAAAGGCGTGTCAAAAGGTTAATGTTATGATGGTCATGGGAGATTTTAACATGCAGGTGGATTGGGAAAATCGGGTTTGTAATGGATCTTAAGAGAGTGAACTTGTTGAATGCTTATAAGATGGCTTTTTAGAGTGGCTTGTTGTTGAGCCTACGAGGGGATCAGCTATCTGGACTGGGTGTTATGTAATGAACTGCAGGCAATTAGGGAACAGGGTAAAAGAACCTTTAGGAACCAGTGATCGTAATATGATTGAGTTCAACTTGAAATCTGATAGGGAGAAAGTAAAATCTAATGTAGCAGTATTTCATTGGAGTAAGGGAAATTACAGTGGTATGAGAGAAGAGTTGACCAAACAGCCAATGCAAAAGAAGACGAAGTTCAAAAGTTCAAAGTAAAATTTATTATCAGAGTACATACATGTCACCACATACAAACCTGAGATCCTCTTTCCTGTGGGGATATTTAGCAAATCTATAGAACAGTAATGTAAACAGGATTAATGAATAACAAACTGTGTAAATGCAAGTATAAATAAATAGTAATAAATGACGGTAGCATGAAATTACAAGATAAGGAGTCTTTAATGTGAAACCATTGGTTGTGGGAACACCAGAAATAGAATGAGTGTAGTTATCCCCTTTTATTCAAGAAAAAAATTGTGCAAAAATAATTCAAAACTTAAGTCGTGGAGCCCTTGAAAGCAAGTCTATAGGTTGTAGAAACTGTACAGTGTTGAGGTAAATGAAGTTATCCGTGCTGGTTCAGGGGTCTGAAGATTGTGGGTATAGCTGTTCCTGAACATGGAGGTGTGGGTCCTAAGGCTCCTGTGCCTTCTTTAGTGAGAAGAGAGCATGGTCTGGATGGTGGTGGGGTTCTTGATGATGGAATTGCTTTCTTGTAAATGTGCTCAATGATGGGAAGAGCTTTGCCTGCAATGGACTGGGGTGTATTCTGTTCCTGGGCATTAGTGTTTGCAGACCAGGCCGAGATGTAGCCAGCTTTCAGACTATTGGGCATAATCCTGTTGATACCTCTTACTTACTTACTGCCCTTTACACCACTGGTATTTAGAGCAGCAATGAAGTTTCTCCATCTCTGGCAGTGTTCAGGGCTTCCTTCATCATGTCAGTAGCTTCCTCTTAGATTTCACTAGCGCCAGTCACACAGGTCCTGGGTGGAGTCACAACAATACCGTCATACTCAGATGTAGAAGGATTCTTCATTGCTGTTTCCGTAACAATTTTGTTTGACCAATCAGAGTTGTTAGCCCTAAGATGAACCCCCGAACCTGGAGGACCAGTGGACCACTCTTAGTCTGGCCTCTACTCTTTGACCTGTTTAGCATGGGTAACCGTACCAAGAGCCAAAGCACAAAGTCCTGACTCCAACCAACATAACTCTCTGGGTCTTCGAGTCATGCAAACCTCCAAACCCTACGGCAAGTTTGTGGTCCACTTGGAGGATTGGTACCCCAATTTACCTTTATTTCACTTCATTTACACAGTAGTATAATGAGATTTCCAATGAACCCAGTGAGCCCAGAGCAGCAGGACAGATGTCACATCTGTATTGGAGTTACCCTTGAACAGAGCAATCAATATGTGATGCCATTTCAGAGACAACGTAATGTACACTTCTGTCATTTTATCCTTTACAGAAAAATCTCTTTCTGAAGTTATTGAATAGGTTTCCATTTCAGCTTGGGTAATGTATTCACAACTCACAGGGTAAAAGAAAAGAAGGTCATGGAGTCACAGCATAGAAATGGGCTCTTCAGCACAACTCACCCTTGCGACCGATATTCCCATCTAGGTCGATCTCATTTGGCCCATTTCCTTAAGTCTTTCCTTTCTATATACTTGTCCAATTGTCTTTTAAATATCATCAATCTACATACCTGCCACAACCACTTTCCCTGTCACTCCTTGGAAAATAAATCAGCCATGATGTATTGACAGAGCAGTCTCAATGGGCTGAATGGACTAATTCTACTCCAATGTCTTATGGTCTTATGGATATGTATAAGGTGCCCAATTTGGAATATTGTGTGCAGTTTTGGTCACCTACCTACAGGAAAGATGGCAAAGATTAAAAGAGTGCAGAGAAAACTTACTCTGATGTTGCCAGGACTTGAGGACCTTGAGTTATAGGGACCTGGGTTGTATAGGTTAGGACTTGATTCCCTGGAGCATAGGAGAATGAGAAGTGATTTGATAGAGTTATACAAAATTATGAGGGGTATAGATAGGGTAAATGCTAGCAGGCTTTTTCCACTGCAGTTGGGTGAGACTAGAACTTGAGGTTAAGGCTGAAAGGTGAAGTAATTAAGGGGGACTTAAGGGGGAATTTCTTCATTCAGAGGGTGGTGTGAGTGTGCATCATGCTGCCAGAGGAAGTAGTGGATGTTTCAATAGATTTCAATAGGTACATTTAATGTCAAGAAATGTATACAATATACATCCTGAAATTCTTTTTCTTCTCAAACATCCACAAAAACAGAGAAGAGCCCCAAAGGGGATGCTGTAGATGTTGTATATCTGGATTTTCAGATGTCCTTTGACAAGGTGACACACATGAGGCTGCTTACCAAGTTAAGAGCCCATGGAAAGTTACAGGAAAGTTACTAACATGGGTAGAACATTGTCTGATTGGTAGGAAGCAGCAAGTGGGAATAAAAATGATGCTTTACTGGTTGACTGCCAGTGACTATGGTGTTCCGCAGGAGTCAGTGTTGCGACCACTTCTTTTTATACTGTATATAACTTATTTAGATGATGGAATAGATGGCCTTGTTGCCAAGTTTGCAGGTGATATGAACATTAATGGAGGGGCAGGTAGTGTTGAGGAAACAGGTAAGATGCAGAAAGACTTAGATGGATTAGGAGAATGGGCAAGTAAGGGGAAAATGAAATACAATTTTGGAAAATGCATGATCATGCACTTTGATAGCAGAAATAAATGTGCAGACTATTTTCAAAGTGGGGAGAAAGTCCAAAAATCTGAGATGCAAAGGGACTTGGGAGTCCTTGTGCAGAATACCCTAAAGGTTAACTTGCAGGTTGAGTCAGTGGTGAGGAAGGCAAATGGCATGTTAGCATTCATTTCAAGAAGTCTAGAATACAACTGCAAGGATGTGATGCTAAGGCTTTATAAGGCAATGATGAATCCTCATGAATCCAGTTTTGGGCCTCTCATCAGATGTGCTGGCATTGGAGAGGGTCCAGAGAAGGTTTACAAGGATGGTTCCAGGAAAGAAAGGGTTATCTTACGAGGAACATTTGAAGGCTCTGGGTCTGTACTCCCTCAAATTCAGAAGGATGAGGGGGGGATCCCATTAAAACCTTTCGAATGTTGAAAGGCCTAGACAGAGTAGATGTGGAAAGGATGTTTCCCATGGTGGGGGAGTCTAGGACAAGGCAACACAGCCTCAGGATAGAGGGACACCCTTTCAAAACAGAGATGCGGAGAAATTTCTCTAGACAAAGAGTGGTGAATTTATGGAATCTGTTGCCACATGCAGCTGTGGAGACCAGGTCATTGGGTGTATTTAAGGCAGAGATTGATAGGTTCTTGATTGGACATGGCATCAAAGGTTATGGGGAGAAGACCAGGAACTGGTGTTGAGGAGGAAAAAAAGGATCAGCCATGACTGAATGGTGGAGCAGACTCGATGGGCCAGATGGCCTAATTCTGCTCCTGTGTCTTATGGCCTGGTTGACTTAAGTACCCTTTGATTTTTCAGCTTTTTGAGCACCTTCTTCCTTGTAATAGTAACTGCACTCACTCCTCTTCCCTGACGGGCGTCCTGTTTCACTCACCTCAATAATAAGCAAATGCTTTGAAAGGCTGTTCAAGAACTACATCTGCAGCATGCTGCCATCCACACTGGACCCTCTACAAATTGTCCACCAACACAACCGATCAACAGACAACGCAATAGCTAAAGCTCTACACACTGTCCTTACACATCTGGAGAAGAAGGATGCTTATGTGAGAATGCTGTTCTTGGACTACAGTTCAGCATTCAACACCATAATTCCCTCCAGGCTTGACAAGAAGCTCAGAGACCTCAGCCGTCACCCTGCCTTGTGCCAGCTGGGTCCTGGACTTCCTGTTGATCACCGGCAGGTGGTAAGAGTGGGCTTCCTCACCTCTGCCCCTCTGACCCTCAACACAGGTGCCCCTCAGGGCTGCATCCTGAGCCCTCTCCTTTACTCTCTGTACACCACAGCTCCAATCTGCTAATTCAATTTGCTGACCACACTACACTGATTGGCCTAATCTCAAATAATAATGAGGCAGCCTACAGAGAGGAAGTCATCACCCTGACACAGTGGTGTCAAAAAAACAACCTCTCCCTCAATGTCGCAAAAAACAAAGGAGCTGGTTGTGGACTACAGGAGGAATGGAGACAGGCTAACCCCTATGACATCAATGGATCTGGGGTTGAGAGGGCAAACAGCTTCAAGTTCCTCAGCATAAACATCACGGAGGATCTCATGTGATCTGTACATATCGGCTGTGTGGTGAAAAATGCACAACAGCACCTCTTTCACCTCAGACAGTTGAGGAAGTTTGGTATGGCCCCCCAAATTCTTTCTATAGAGGCATTATTGAGAGCATCCTGACTGGCTGCATCACTGCCTGGTATAGGAACTGTACTTCCCTCAATCGCAGAACTCTGCAGAGAGTGGTGCGGGCAGCCCAGCGCATCTGTAGATATGAACTTCCCACTATTCAGGACATTTACGAAGAGAGGTGTGTAAAAAGGGACCAAAGGATCATTGGAGACCCGAGTCAACCCAACCACAAATTGTTCCAGCTACTACCATCCAGAAAGGAATACCGCAGCATAAAAGCTGGGACCAACAGGCTCCAGGACAGCTTCTAACGCCTGGCCATCAGACTGCTTAATTCATGCTGATGCAACTGTATTTTTATGTTGTATTGACTATCCTATTGTACATAATATTTATTATAAATTACTATAATTCCACATTGCACATTTGAACGGAGACGTAATGTAAAGATTTTTACTCATGTATATGAAGTAATAAAGTTCAATTCATTTGAGCATCTGGCACACTGCTAGACTCTTCCACAGTGAACACTGATGCAAAATACTCATTTGGTTCATCTGCCATCTCCTTGTACCTGTTAATATTTCTCTGGCCTCATTTTCCAGTGGCCCTATATCCACACTCACCTCTCTTTTAGTTTTTACGTACTTGAAAAAACTTTTACTATCCACTTTGTTATTGTTTGCTAGCTTGCTTTCATATTTCATCCTTTCCCTCTTAATGATTCTTTTAGTTGCTCTCTGTAGGTTTGTAAAAGCTTCCCAATTCTCTATTTTCCCACTAATTTTTGCTTTGTTGTATGCCCTCTCATTTGCTTTTACATTAGCTTTGACTTTCATTGTCAGCCACGGTTGTATTATTTTGCCATTTGAATATTTCTTCATTTTTGGAATACATCTATCCTGCACCTTCCTCATTTTTCCCAGAAGTTCACCCAATTGCTGCTCTACTGTCATCCCTGCCAGTATCTCCTTCCAATTTACTTTGGCCAACTCCTCTCTCATTTTCCTGTAATTTCCTTTACTCCATTGAAATGTAGCTACATCAGATTTTACTTTCTCACTATCAAATTTCAAGTTTAACTCATCATATTGTGATCACTGCTTCCTAAGTGTTCCTTTACCTTAAGCTCCCTAACCACCTCTGGTTCATTACATAACACCCAGTCCAATATAACTAATCCCTTCACCGGCTCAATAACAAACTGCTCTAAAAAGCCACCTCATAGGCATTCAACAAGCTCACTCTCTTAAGATCCATTACCAACCTGATTTTCCCAATTGACCTGCATGTTGAAATCTCCCATGACTATAACGTTGCCCTTTTGACACGCCTTTTCTATTTCCTGATGTAATCTGTGGTCCACATCCCAGCTACTGTTGGGAGGCCAGTATATAATTATCATTTTACTCTTGCAGTTTCTTAACTCAACCCACAAGGATTCAACATCTTCTGATCCTATGTCACATCTTTCTGCTGATTTGATGCCATTCTTTACCAGCAGAGCCACATCACCCCCTCTGCCTACCTTCCTATCCCTCCAATTCAATGTATAACCTGTGAATGCCCACTAGAAAGTGAGATCAGGGTAGTATATGGTGACATATATATGCTTTGATAATAAATTTATTTTTAACTTTGAATTAATACAGTAACTTATCATTTTTCTTCCTTTCAGGACAATCCTACTCAAGGACATTACTTCAAGGTGCTGTTCCCTTACTACCAAAGGACATCTGTCAAAGGCGCTACAGGACCAAGTTTACGTCCCGGATGCTCTGTGCCGGCAATCTGTCCGAACACAAACGCGTCGACAGTTGCCAAGGAGACAGTGGTGGTCCCCTGGTGTGTCAGCGCACAGGGGGGCGCTGGGTTATTCTGGGGGTCACCTCCTGGGGATATGGTTGTGGAAGGAAAGATTCTCCTGGGGTTTACACCAAAGTATCAAAGTTTATAAACTGGATCAGGAAAGTGACTGAAACTAGAGTGAAAACTCAGGGCAAGCTATTGAGCAAGGCATGAAATGGTGGCTAGGAGCAAAGGACGAGATGGAACAACCTCTTTCTCAGCTACACCAAGAATAAAACTGACTTGTCATCAGAATTCAGGCAATATAGTGGCTTTTATGGTCATGTTATGTTGGCAGATCTGGATGTAGAAGATGAGATATGAACTTGAATCCCAGCACGTCACTGAGGAATTTAATCCAAGTTACATGCACTCAGTGGCCACTTTATTGGGTACACCTGTACACCTGCTTGTTAATGCAACTATCTGATCAGCCAATCACGTGGCAGCAACTCAATGCATAAAAGCATGCAGGCATGGTCAAGAGGTTCAGTTGTTATTTGGACCAAACATCAGAATGGGGAAGAAATGTGATACAAATTACTTTGACCATGGGATGATTGTTGATGCCAGATGGGGTGGTTTAAATATCTCAGAAACTGCTGATCTCCTGTGATTTCATGTACAACAGTCTCTCGAGTTTACAGAGAATGGTGCAAAAAACAAAATACATCCATTGAGCAGCAGTTCTGTGGGCAAAAACATCCTGTTAATGAGAGAGATCAAAAGAGAATGACCAGACTGAATTAAGCTGACAGGAAGGCAACCATGACTCAAATCATGTTACAACAGTGGTCTGCAAAAGAGCATCTCTGAACACACAACACAGCAAACCTTGAAGTGGGTGGGCTACTGCAGCAGGATTCAAGATTGTTTATTGTAATTTACAGTACACAGGTGTAAAGGAGAACAAAATAATTATTACCTTGATATAGCACAAAATAAAACTACAGTAAGATAAAAATTACAATAATAAAAAGCCACAATAAATATAAATGCATAAGAGAGCTTACATATATAAACTGATTGTATATCCACAAATTGACACTAGGCACAGGAGTGCCTGTACAGAAGGTAACTGACAGGAAATGATAAAGTAGTGGTGGTGGGGACTGTGAAGGGCTGGATTAGTGGGTGGGGGTGTTGAACTATTTGACCATAATATACAGGAGCAGAATTAAACCACTTGGCCTATCGAATCTGCTCTGCCATTCCATCATGGCTGCTTTATTTTCCCACTGAACCCCATTCTCCTGCCTTCTCCCTGTGCGATTTGGTGCCCTAGCTAACCTATCAACCTCTGCTTTAAATATACTCAATGATTTGGCTTCCACAGCCATCTGTGGCCATGAATTCCACAGATAGATAGATAGATAGATACTTTATTCATCCCCATGGGGAAATTCAACATTTTTTCCAATGTCCCATACATTTGTTGTAGCAAAACTAATTACATACAATACTTAACTCAGTAAAAATATGATATGCATCTAAATCACTCTCTCAAAAAGCATTAATAATAGCTTTTAAAAAGTTCTTAAGTAGTTTACTTAAATACATTAAATACAATCAACCCCGGCACTTTAACATATCTTACTCCTGGCAGTTGAATTGTAAAGCCGAATGGCATTGGGGAGTATTGACCTCTTCATCCTGTCTGAGAAGCATTGCATCGATAGCAACCTGTCGCTGAAACTGCTTCTCTGTCTCTGGATGGTGCTATGTAGAGGATGTTCAGGGTTTTCCATAATTGACCGTAGCCTACTCAGCGCCCTTCGCTCGGCTACCGATGTTATACTCTCCAGTACTTTGCCCACGACAGAGCCCGCCTTCCTTACCAGCTTATTAAGACGTGAAGCGTCCCTCTTCTTAATGCTGCCTCCCCAACACGCCACCACAAAGAAGAGGGCGCTCTCCACAACTGACCTATAGAACATCTTCAGCATCTCACTACAGACATTGAATGACGCCAACCTTCTAAGGAAGTACAGTCGATTCTGTGCCTTCCTGCACAAGGCATCTGTGTTGGCAGTCCAGTCTAGCTTCTCGTCTAACTGTACTCCCAGATACTTGTAAGTCTTAACCTGCTCCACACATTCTCCATTAATGATCACTGGCTCCATATGAGGCCTAGATCTCCTAAAGTCCACCACCATCTCCTTGGTCTTGGTGATATTGAGACGCAGGTAGTTTGAGTTGCACCATATCACAAAGTCCTGTATCAGTTTCCTATACTCCTCCTCCTGTCCATTCCTGACACACCCCACTATGGCCGTGTCGTCAGCGAACTTCTGCACATGGCAGGACTCCGAGTTATATTGGAAGTCTGATGCGTACAGGGTGAACAGGACCGGAGAGAGCACGGTCCCCTGCGGCGCTCCTGTGCTACTGACCACCGTGTCAGACCTACAGTCTCCCAACCGCACATACTGAGGTCTATCTGTCAAGTAGTCCACTATCCAATCCACCATGTGAGAGTCTACTCCCATCTCTGTTAGTTTGTGCCTTAAGATCTTGGGCTGGATGGTGTTAAAGGCACTAGAGAAGTCCAGGAATGTAATCCTCACAGCACCACTGACCCCATCTAGGTGAGATACACCACCCTCTGGCTAAAGAAGTTCCTACTGTTCTAAATGGACGTCCTCCTATTCTGAGGCTGTGCCCTCTGGTCCTAGACTCACCCACTATAGGAAACATCTTCTCCAAATCTACTCCATTAAGGCTTTTCAATCTTTGATTGGTTTTATCAAGATTCCAACCCCCTCCCGCCGCCCCCTCATTCTTCTAAACTCCAGCAAGCTCAGGCCCAGAGCCATCAAATGCTCCTCATACATTAACCTTTTCATTTCTGGAATCATCCTTGTGAACCTCCTCCTTTGCCAGCACATCTTTTCTTAGATAAGGGGCACAAAACCTCTCACAATACTCACAAGTGTGGTCTGTCCAGTGCTTTATAAAGTCTCAGTATTACATCCTTGCTCTTATATTCTAGTCCTCTCGAAATGAATGCTAACATTGCATTTGTCTTCCTCACCACAGACTCAACCTGCAAGTTAACCTTTAGGGAATCCTGCACAAGGACTCCCAAATTCCTTTGCAACTCCGATTTTTGAATTTTATCCCGGTTTAGAAAATAGTCTACACCTTTATTCCTTCTACCACTGCACATAACCATACACTTCCCTACACTACATACCATCTGTCAGTTCTCCTGATCTGTCTAAGTCCTCTGTAAACTCTATGCTTCCTCAACACTGCCTGCCCCTCCACCTATCTTTATATTGTCTGCAAACATGGCCACAAAGCTGACATATTGTCGACATATAACATGAAAATAAGCAGTCATAATACTGGCCCTTGCGGACACCACTTGTCACCAGCAGCCAATCAGAATAGGCCTCCTTATTCCCACTCTTTGTCTCCTGCCAATCAGCCAATCCTCTATCCATGCTAGTATCTTTTCTGTAATATCATGGGCTCTTATCTTGTTTAACAAGCCTCATCTGCAGCACCTTGTCAAAGGCTTTCTGAAAAACAAGGACACAACATCCACTGACTCCCCTTTGCCTGTTATTTCCTCAAAGAATTTTAACAAATTTGTCAGGCAAGATTTCCACTCAATGAAACCATGCTGACTCTGGCCTACTTTATCATGTGCCTCCAAGTATCCCAAAATCTCATCCGTAATAATGGACTCCAACATCTTCACAAACACTGAAGTGAGATTATCTGATCTATAATTTTCTTTCTTCTGCTTCCCTCCCTTTTTAAATAGTGGAGTGACATTTGCAATTTTCCAGTTCTCCAGACCCATTCCAGATTCTAGAAATTCTTGAAACATCATTATTAATGCCTCCACAATCAAGTCAAGTCAACTATGTACATCTATATAACCATATAATGTATATAAAAGCAAGGCATTTCTCTGAACCAGGGTGTAAACCACAGTAACACACATAACGCATGATAATTTATGAAAGTAAGGATAAAATCTCCACATGAATCACACATCAATAATAAACTAAAGTGCATTAATATTAAATATTGTAAGGTATGGAAGTGTGACACTTCGAAAACAATGTGGCTAGAGTTCAGAAGCCTAATGACTTGGCAGAAGAAACTATTTCTAGTCCTTGTTTTTGTTCTTGTTTTTATGCATTGTAGTCTCCTGCCTGATAGTAGAAAGTCAAAGAGAATGCTTGATAGATGAATTGGATCTTTAATAACGCTAAAAGCCCTGCATACACAGCGCACCTGATAAATGTCCCCAATGGATGGCAAAGAGACTTCTTTGATCCTCTCAGATGTTCTCACAGTCCTTCGCAGGGACTTCTGGTCTGATGCTCGACTGCTCCCATACCAGATGGAGATGCAACTTGTCAGGACGTTCTCAATGGTGCTCCTGTAAAATTCAGTTAAAATGATGGGGTGGGCAGAGACTTGCTTGCCTTAATCTTCTTAGGAAGTGGAGACACTGCTGTGCCTTCTTGTTCAGGGAGGTGATATTAAGGGACCAAGTGAGGTCATCCGTGAACTTTGTGCACTTAACTCTCTCTATGGAGGAGCCATGTATTTGTGGAAGGGGTGGCTCATCTGCACCTTCTTAAGTCCACAATGATTTTCTTGGTCTTCTCTATGTTCAGGCTTAAGTTGTCTTCTCACACCAATCCTCCAGCCGCTCCACTTCCTCACTATTCTCCGTCTCATTATCATTCTTGATAAGGTCAACTACTGGCATCCACAAATTTGATGACATGTTTTGAGCTGGATCCTGCGACACAGTCCTGCGTCAGCAGTGTGAACAGCTGCGGACTGAGCATCCAACCTTGGGGAGCGCCAGTGCTTAGCGTAATAGGACAAGAGATGTTGCTGCCCATGAGGACTGACTTTGACCTTACTGTTAAGAAATCCAATTGCAGAAGGAAGTGCTGAGACCCAGTGAGACCAGTTACCCCACCAGTTCCAGGGTATGATGTTGTTGAATGCCAAACTGAAGTCTATAAACAGCAGTCTGGCATATGAGACCCCATTTTCAAGGTGGAACAGGACAGGACTGGTCCAGATGACAACTACCTGCAGACCTTTCAGCTTCCCAAGCACCTTCTCCTTAGTAATAGCAACCACATTCTCTTCTGCCCCCTGACATTCTTGAATTTCCAGCATACTGCTAGTGTCTTCTACAGTGAAGATGGTCACAACATTCTTATTGAGTTCATCCGCTATTTCTTTGCCTCCCCACCCCCAATACTACCTCTCCAGCTTCATTTTGCAGTGGTCCAATATCCACTCTAATCTCTCTTTTACTCCTAATACATCTGAATAAAACTTTTGGTATCCTCTTTGATATTTTTGGCTAGCTTTTCTTCATATTTCATCTTTTCTCTCCTTATGTTTTCTTTTGTTGCCTTCTGTTGATTTTTAAAAGTTCCCAATCCTCTAACTTCCCACTAATTCTTGCTCTACTATATGCCCTCTCTTTTGCTTTTATGTTGTTTTGACTTCCCTTGTCAGCCACGGTTGCCTCATCCTCCCTTTAGAATACTTCTCCTTCTTTGGGATATGTCTATCCCTGTGCCTTCTAAATTGCTCCCAGAAACTCCAGCCATTGCTGTTCTGCTGTCATCCCTGCTAGTGTCCCCATTCCAATCAATTTTGCCCAGCTCCTCGCTCATGCTTCTGTAATTCTTTTACTCCACTGTAATTCTGATACATCTGACTTTTTCTTCTCCCTCTCAAGCTGCAGGGTGAATTCTATGATCATTGTCTCCCTTACCTTTACCTTAAGCTCCCTAATCAAATCTGATTCATTAGAAAACACCCAATCCCAGGATTGCCTTTCCCCTAGTGGGCTCAACAACAAGCTGTTCTAAAAACCCATCTTGTAGGTATTCTACAAATTCCCTCTCTTGGGATCCAGCGTCAACCTAATTTTCCCAATCGACCTGCATTTTGAAATTCCCCCATGACTATCATACCATTGCCCTTATAACATGCCTTTTCTAGTTCCCGTTGAAATTTATATACCAAGTATTATATACGTTAAATTTATGCCCCACATCATATTACTGTCTGGGGACCATCAGGGCTTTTTACCCTCACAGTTTCTTAACTCTACTGACAGGATTCTACATCTTCTGATCCTATGTCACCGCTTTCTAAGGATTTGATTTCATTTTTTATCAACAGAGCCACCCCTCCTGCACCCCACCTACCTCCCTGTCCTTTTGATACAAGGTGTATCCTTGGAGATTAGGTTCCCAACTATGATCTTCTTTCAGAAGTGTCTCAGTGATGCCCATATTGTCATCGCTGCCAGTCTCTGTTGCTCAGCCTTACTGCTTGGGGGAAGTAACTGTTTTTGAGTCTGGTGCTCCTGCCATAGATGATGTGTAGTCGGAGTGGAACAAACAGTCCATGAGCAGGGTGGGTGACATTGCTCCCTTATCTGGCAGCTTTCTATATATATATATCCTTGATGTCGGGCAGGCTGGTGCTGGTGATGCATTGATTACCGTTGTAGAGCCATCCTGTGTGCTGCAGTGCAGTTTCCATACCATGCCATGATGCAGCATGTTAGGATGCTCTCTACTGTGCAGCTGTAGAAGGATGTGACTATAGTTGTGCATAGTCTAGCTCTCTCTGTCTCCTCAGAAAGTAAAGGCTGAAGAGAGTAGCAGAGCAGCAGAGGACTACAAACATACAGAAATACACTCCATATGTTAGGTCTACCTAATAAACTGGCCCCTGAGTGTAAATCTGGTCTACGATGATTGTATTCGTATCAGTGACTATAATACCACTGGATTGTCATTAGCAACCCAATTGGTTCTCCAGGGATGAAAAATCCACTGTCCTTGCCAGAGATGGACATTGGTTTCACCTACCTATTGACTCCCACTGAGAAGGGCCTTCGAGCCACTCATTCACATGAGTAAAGATGGACGATAAATGGTTAAAGTGAAGCTCTCACCACTCAGACTTGTGGACAGACTGGTGCTAGGATAAACCAAACAGTTTCAGAAGTTGGGAGCGGGGGGATTCCTTGGATAAAAATTGGGTGACAGTTGGCATCTTATTTAAAGCACAATGGGGAGATTTCTCCCCATGCACATGAAAAATTCAGATGAACTTGGGTAGACTGTACAAGCTCAGTATCTGCAATGGCAATGGACTCTTTCCTCTTACCTCATATTCCTCCCAGCTTTTGACACAATTCCCACTCCTGCCTATCACCCTCTCACCTGGATCCATTGGTCACCCAACAAATCTTGCTCCACCCCTTCCCCCCACCTTTTCATTCCAGCTATCTCCTCTCTTTCTTTCTGGTTCTGATGAAAGGTCTCAACCTGAAACATCAACTGTCCATTTCTCTTCCACAGATGCTGCCTGACCTCTGATAGTTTATGTGTTGCTCTGAACTTCAGCTCCTGCAGTCCCAAAATCAGAAACAGATCATTAACACTGACATTTGAATGTCATGAAATTTGTTGTTTTGTGGCAGCAGTTCAGTGCAAGACATAAAAATTACTATAAGTTACATAACTAAATAAATAATACATAGAAAGGAATAATGAGGTAGTGTTCATAGATTCATGGACGGGACTGCTTGTTCCATTCTGCTTCAAGTATCTCTCCAATTTTGTACATTTCTTGCACTGCAGGCAACAGTTGACTGCACTTGGTAATGACAAGGGTGTGTGATAATAGCCCAAGTGCCGAGAGAGAGAGACACTGAAGAAGATCAACTGTTCTCTGACTTAATAGGAGCTGTGCAGAACTAAAGGAAAAAAACAATAAACGCTAAGCCAACAAGGCCATTAGCTAGAATTTTCAAACTAAAGCCAATTCCCATACAGCAGTAGCTTAATACTAAATAAAATTCACTTCTTAACAGCATCAGTCTAAACTGTAGTCTTCTATCCCGGAACCTGGACAAGGGTAAGCAGGAAGCATTGACGTTGCTGTGCTTTTGGTTAAGTTTCAACAAGACTGAAATGAGAGGAACGGAGTTAAGCACCACCACAGTTGACTGGTACATGCAGACTCAGGAGTGTGATTGCTAACCCCGTTCCACACCCCACGGCAGAGTCTATGCTTGTGCCAGGTAATTACACAGGGACTAGCGGAGAAGCTGCCTCAGAGTACCAGAGTCCCAGCCTCAGTGCTGACCGCTAACATCAATGTGGGGTCTGCATATTCCCCCTATGACCGCGTGGGCTTCACTCAGGTGCTCCTGGTTCTTATTTATTTACTTAGAGATGAACGTGGAACAGGCCCTTCCAGCTGCACTGCCCAACAACACACCTATTTAACCCTATCCTAATTGCAGGACATTTACTGTCACCAATTCATCTACTAACTGGTATGTCTTTGGACTGTGGGAGGAAACCACAGCACCCGGAGGAAACCCACATATTCACAGGGAGGAACATAGAACATTTATTACGGAGGACTCCAGAACTGAACCCAAACTCCGACATCCTCAGCTGTAATAGTGTTGTGCTAACTGCTATGCTACCGCGGTTTCCTTCTACATCCTAAAAAGATACAGATTGGTATGCAAATTGTCCTTAGTGTGTGGGTGAAGGAGTGGGACTGGGGGCAGTTGATGCTGGGCGTACCGAGAGAATATGGGGGATTGGTACAGGATTAATGTGTACAATGTCCTGTGTATGTTACTCAAAATGGCTTCTTTGGTTTGTTACGAGTAGGAATGCTTCTTTGCCTGATAAGTGTTTCTCTCGCAGTTGTTTAGCTTTAGACTTGCTGATATGGGGATTGTATTCATTTGTTAACCAATGGGGAATGTTATTTTGTCTTGTGAGGCTGGGAACTTGGGGGGGGGGGTTTCGCGGGCTTTTGGGGTGAAGAGAGTCAGGAGGAAGACGGACGAGGAAGGTGGATGTGCGCTGGACGGCTCGTAAGACCACCGGGTGGTCCCAGGTGCGACGATGTGGCTGTCGGATGATTCGTTGATTGAGCTCCTACGATGTGCACTACACTGACTGAACTTTGATAAGTTGGCGCCTTTTGTTTTTTTCTTTCCTTGTATACATATATATATATATATATATTGTATTGCCTAATACTTCTTTAGTTAATGTTAGTAAACTCTTTAAAGTGTATTTCATAACGGTATTTGGTGTGAAGTTGATACTGTGGGCAGCGCGAGGCATAAACTCGATTCTCACAGCACCTGCGTGTACGGGAGGTGGGTTGGTGTGTGGCTGGATCTCCTTTTCCCCTAGACATATACCAGCCTTTTGGGTAAGTGTTACAAATGTAACTGGGTTGCTGATGATCGGTTTGGATATAGTCGGTTGATCCTTGATGACTCGACAATCATGAGCTGATCCAATTCTTCCAGTCATCCCCACTCCCCTGCCTTCTCCCCATACCCTTTGATGCCCTGGCTAATCAAGAACCCATCTATCTCTGCCTTAAATGCACCCAATGACTTGGCCTCCACAGCTGCTCATGGCAACAAATTCCACAGATTTACCACCCTCTGACTAAAGTGATTTCTCCGCATCTCAGTTCTAAATGGACATCCTTCAATCCTGAAGTCATGTCCACTTGTCCTAGAATCCCCTAGCATGGGAAATAGCATTGCGATATCTAACCTGTTCAGGCCTTTTAACATTCCGAATGTTTCTATGAGATTCCCTCTCATTCTCCTGAACTCCAGGGAATATAGCCCAAAAACTGCCAGATGTTCCTCATACAGTAACCCTTTCATTCCTGGAATCATTCTCGTAAGATGATTATTAATTTTATTTGTCATTCGTACATTGAAGTGCGTCATTTGCATCAAAACAAACCAGTGAGGATTTTGCTGGAGGCAATCCCAACCTGTATGTTTTTGGAAATCAGAGCATCAGGAAGAAACCCGTGTGGTCATGGGAATATAGACAAACTCCTCATGGAGAGCAGCGGGAATTGAGCCCCAATCTTACAGCTGGCATTGAAATAACATTACGCTACCGTACCACCCCATAATGAAAATATGCCTGTTTATATTTGTAAAGAGTATATATTGATTACATTAACCAAAGAAAATGTCTGGAAATGTGTGCTGCTTCCAAATGTTTGGATGAATAAACGTTACACTTTTTGTCACGAGGCAGCGCATTTTGCATGTCACTTTGAAATCTTTTGTATATGTTGCAGTTCCACAGGCATATCAATAGGTGGAGCTCTGGTGCACTGTTGCGGCCTCTCCATTCACTGTACAGTACACTGTACTTGTGATGGGGCATTACATTGATCTTAATAAACTCAAAGCACACACAACCCCTTTGCCAAAACCCTGCTGTTGTCAAAACTCTGGCACATAGTTTTTTCATTGCCATATGAGACCGAATCCTAATCCTCATGCGGGAGCTGCTTCATCTTCATTGTGCTAACAATCATCAGTCAGGGTTCAATTCCCACTGCTGTCTGTAAGGAGTTTATATGTTATTCCTGTGACTACTCTGGTTTCTTTCCACACTCCAAAGATGTATGTGTTCGGGTTAATAAATTGAAGGCATGCTACTCCCTGCCCCCAGAACATCCTCAGCTGTTGGTTGTTGATGTAAAGTCAATGCATTTGACTGTATATTTTGAAATTTCAATATAAAGTGCATGTGACAAACAAAGCTAATTTTAAAAAATATAGTTATGTGCTTCTAATATCTCTTGGACTTTGCTAATATCTCCAAGGAACAATGATAGAATTACAACTCCACTGGAAGACCAAGTTGACTAAGGTTCATGAGAATGATCCTGGAAATGAAAGGGTTAATGTATGCTGATGGCTGTGGGCCTGTACTCGCCAGGGTTTAGAAAAATGAGAGTGGCTCTCATTGAAATCTACTGGATATTGAGAGGCCTACTTAGAGTGGATGTGGACAGAATGCTTCCTCTAGTAGGCACAGCCTCCGAATGGAGGGACGTCCACTTAGAACAGAGATGAGGAGGAATTTCTTTAGCCAGAGGGTGGCGAATGTAGCAGTGTGGAGGGAAACCAGTGAGTTAATGATAAGAAAATACCAGGGAAGACAGTGAAGTGCGCACACTCACTACATCGACAGCAGAACGACAAGGCGATGTTTGTGTGTGAGTGAATATGTACGTGGAAGGAGCATGTTTACCGAGTGCCCTCCCTCACTACCCACTGCACCTATCTACAGTAATCCTACTTGCTCACATCTGGTCTGCAGCCTCGGTGATTCGATGTCTCTTAAATGTGGTGGAAGTATCTGTTTACAGCATCTCCTGATGACAAAGTGTTCCAGATTTCAACAACTCTCAGTCCAAAAAGAATCCAGGATCAAGCATCAAGGAACAACTTTATTCACCATCTACGTTTACATTTACAGTGGATTCTGGTAAATTGGGTCATTGGTTATTCGGGGAAGCTGCTTACTTAGGACCACTCTTAAAGAACAAAACATAGAAACATAGAAAATAGGTGCAAGAGTAGGCCATTTGGCCCTTCGAGCCTGCATCGCCATTCAGTATGATCATGGCTGATCATCCAACTCAGAACCCTGTACCTCCTTTCTCTCCATACCCCCAATCCCTTTAGCCACAAGGGTCATATCTAACTTCCTCTTAAATATAGCCAATGAATCGGCCTCAACTGTTTCCTGTGGCAGAAATTCCACAGATTCACCACTCTCTGTGTGAAGAAGTTTTTCCTCATCTCGGTCCTAAAAGGCTTCCCCATTATCCTTAAACTGTGACCCCTTGTTCTGGACTTCCCCAACATCAGAAATAATCTTCCTGCATCTAGCCCGTCCAATCCCTTTAGAATTTTATACGTTTCAATAAGAACCCCCCTCAATCTTCTAAATTCCAGTGAGTATAAGCCTAGTCGATCCAGTCTTTCTTCATATGAAAGTCCTGCCATCCCAGGAATCAATCTGGTGAACCTTCTCTGTACTCCCTCCATGGCAAGAATGTCTTCCCTCAGATTAGGGGACCAAAACTGCACACAATATTCTAGGTGCGGTCTCACCAAGGCCTTGTACAACTGCAGTAGAACCTCCCTGCTCCTGTAGTCAAATCCTTTTGCTATGAATGCCAACATACCATTTGCCTTTTTCACCGCCTGCTGTACCTGCATGTCCACCTTCAATGACTGGTGTACAATGACACCCAGGTCTCATTGCATCTCCCCTTTTCCTAATCGACCACCGTTCAGATAATAATCTGTTTCCCTGTTCTTGCAACCAAAGTGGATAACCTCACATTTATCCACATTAAATTGCATCTGCCATGAATTTGCCCACTCACCTAACCTATCCAAGTCACCCTGCATCCTCTTAGCATCCTTCTCACAGCTAACACCGCCGCCCAGCTTCGTGTCATCCGCAAACTTGGAGATGCTGTATTTAATTCCCTCATCTAAATCATTACGGTAATATATATTGTAAACAACTGGGGTCCCAGCACTGAGCCTTGCGGTACCCCACTAGTCACTGCCTGCCATTCTGAAAAGGTCCCGTTTACTCCCACTCTTTGCTTCCTGTCTGCCAACCAATTCTCTATCCACATCCATACCATACCCCCAATACCGTGTGCTTTAAGTTTGCACACTAATCTCCTGTGTGGGATCTTGTCAAAAGCCTTTTGAAAATCTAATTATACCACATTCACTGGCTCTCCCCTATCCACTCTATGAGTGACATCTTCAAAAAATTCTATAAGATTCGTCAGACATGATTTTCCTTTCACAAATCCATGCTGACTTTGTCCAATGATTTCACCTCTTTCCAAATGTGCTGTTATCACAACTTTGATAACCAACTCTAGCATTTTCCCCACCACCGATGTCAGACTAACCGGTCTATAATTCCCTGGTTTCTCTCTCCCTCCTTTTTTAAAAAGTGGGGTTACATTAGCCACCCTTCAATCCTTAGGAACTAATCCAGAATCTAAGGAGTTTTGAAAAATTATCATTAATGCATCCACTATTTCTTGGGCTACTTCCTTAAGCACTCTGGGATGCAGACCATCTGGCCCTAGGGATTTATCTGCCTTTAATCCCTTCAATTTAACTAACACCACTTCCCTACTAACATGTATTTCCCTCAGTTCCTCCATCTCACTAGACCCTCGGTCCCTTATTATTTCTGGAAGATTATTTATGTCCTCCTTAGTGAAGACAGAACCAAAGTAGTTATTCCATTGGTCTGCCATGTCTTTGTTCCCTATGATCAATTCACCTGTTTCTGACTGTAAAGGACCTACATTTGTCTTGACCAATCTTTTTCTTTTCACGTATCTATAAAAGCTTTTACAGTCAGTTTTTATGTTCCCAGCCAGCTTTCTCTCATAATCTTTTTTCCCTTTCCTAATTAAGCCCTTTGTCCTCCTCTGCTGGTCTCTGAATTTCTCCCAGTCCTCAGGTGTGCCGCTTTTTTTTGCTAATTTATATGTTTCTTCTTTGGACCTGATACTATCCCTAATTTCCCTTGTCAGCCACGGGTGCACTACCTTCCCTGGTTTATTCTTTTGCCAAACTGGGACGAACAATTATCGTAGTTCATCCATGCAATCTTTAAATGCTTGCCATTGCATATCCACCGTCAACCCTTTAAGTATCATTTGCCAGTCTATCTTAGCTAATTCACGTCTCATACCTTCAAAGTTACCCTTCTTTAAGTTCAGAACCTTTGTTCCTGAATTAACTATGTCACTCTCCATCTTAATGAAGAATTCCACCATATTATGGTCACTCTTATCCAAGGGGCCTCGCATGACAAGATTGCTAACTGACCCTTCCTCATTGCTCAATACCCAATCTAGAATGGCCTGCTCCCTAGTTGGTTCCTCGATACGTTGGTTCAGAAAACCATCCCGCATACATTCCAAGAAATCCTCTTCCTCGGCACCCTTACCAATTTGCTTCACCCAATCTATATGTAGATTGAAGTCACCCATTATAACTACTGTTCCTTTATTGCACGCATTTCTAATTTCCTGTTTAATGCCATCCCCAACCTCACTACTACTGTTAGGTGGCCTGTACACAACTCCCACCAGCATTTTCTGCCCCTTAGTGTTATGCAGCTCTACCCATATTGATTCCTCATCCTCCAGGCTAATGTCCTTCCTTTCTATTGCGTTAATCTCCTCTCTAACCAGCAATGCTACCCCACCTCCTTTTCTTTCCTGTCTATCCCTCCTGAATATTGAATATTCCTGGATGTTGAGCTCCCATCCTTGGTCACTCTGGAGCCATGTCTTTGTGATCCCAACTATATCATATTCATTAATATCTATCTGTACATTCAATTCATCCACCTTGTTACGAATGCTCCTCGCATTGACATACAAAGCCTTCAGGCTTGTTTTTACAACACTCTTAGCCCTTATACAATTATGTTGAAAAGTGGCTCTTTTTGCTTTTTGCCCTGGATTTGCCTGCCTGCCACTTTTACTTTTCACCTTACTACTTTTTGCTTCTACCCTCATTTTACACCTCTCTGTCTCTCTGCAGTTGTTCCCATCCCCCTGCCACATTAGTTTAAAGCCTCCTGAACAGCAGTAGCAAACGCTCCCCCTAGGACATTGGTTCCAGTCCAGCCCAGGTGCAGACCGTCCTGTTTATACCAGTCCCACCTCCCCCAGAACTGGTTCCAATGCCCCAGAAATTTGAATCCCTCCCCCTTGCACCATTTTTCAAGCCACGTATTCAACTGAAATATCCTCCTATTTCTACTCTGACTAGCACGTGGCACTGGTAGTAATCCAGAGATTATTACCTTTGTGGTCCTACTTTTTAGTTTATCTCCTAACTCCCTAAAATCACCTTGTAGGACCTCATCCTGCTTTTTACCTATATTGTTGGTACCAAATTGATGAAATAGCCAGGATTCCCATTGTTTATTTGGGAGCCACCCTGCCACTTAACTGGGGCAGGAGACTGTTGTCAGAAGTTCTAACTGGCATTGATCGCACACACTTGTATGATCATTAGACAATACACTGCTTAGAGTGAACAGTTTTTAAATAGCATCAGTTGCATATGTTTTTGTTCAAAAAGTAGTGATTTTTGGCAAGAATAGTTGGCAAGAAATAAACAGTAAGACAATTCAGAACCGTTTTGCTCACTATGATTTCAAGCATTCAGACTTGGAGATGCCAGAAATGGCCAGGGGTGAAAATGAAACAATTTCACTACTTCAACAAGTTAAGGACCACAAAAAATGCGAAGGTATCAATGATTATTTTGAACGTCACCTTTGGCCTCCGCTGGACACTCAGCTCTCACCTGTGGCTCCAAGTAGGTGTTTGTATGTGACAGCGGCCACGCGCTGATACACTGCTTCAGTAGGCAGGCTAAACCAGGTGAGGGATGCTGAAGGCCTCATACCATGGTGAGATAGGGATTATCTGTCCCAACAAGCAAAGTCAGCTCAGGTGGACTGGGCAGAGGAGATCCAATGGCTATGAAGATGGTTTTGCAATGCTCCATGGAGAGTGAAGGGAATGACAAGGCACAGAAGAAGTTATGGTCATGCTCTGCAACTAGAGAAGACCCCAGTGATGACAACTACTCGTACCACTAGAGCCGGACTGCTGAGGGCAGCCCCAGTGCAATGCCTTTTCCAACTCTCTCACACAGGTTTCTTGTCATTGTCAGATACAAAGTACAACCACCAGTAGAATTGACAGTTTTTGATTTTGTTCTGTATTTCATTTTATGCACTTTTGTTACTCAGTTAAACATTAGTTTGTCTTTTTTATAACTTTTAACTATTTCCATGAAACTTAGGCTAATTGGGACAGCTGCTTAATTTGACTGAAATGTACTGGTCCTGATGTGTCTCAAATAACCAGAATCCACTGTATTAGGAATCTGTTGTAGTGCATTGGCAATACATTCAACAAAATTCAACAATTATACAGAATAAAGAATTAGATATAAATGAAGTTAGATGTATGGATGTGGAATAAATATGCATACATGCATAAATACCAGCATGTATTTAAAATGTATTAGAAAATGTTGTTTGGAGTATTTACGGTGGATAGAGAGGGCTAGGGAGGCAACTGGAATGGTCGATCAGGTTAACTGCCTGGAGAAGAAACTTTTCAGATGGCGTGAAGTTTTTGTTTTAATAGCCCTATAGTGCTTTCCAGAAGGGAGCTTTTGGCAAAGGTAGTTTCCCGGTGGGTAGTGACGATAATGATTTTTTTTTGCCTGTTTCTTTGTCCTGAACACATGCAACCCCTTCAGTGATTTCAGACTGCAGCCAATGATTGTTTCTGCTGAGCAGACAGTTCATTGTGTATTGTGAGAGGATGCTGCTCCGAACCAGAGCAGTGGCGGATCAGGTAGAAGGTGCAGGAGCCTCAGGACTTGCATCACCAGAACAATTACCATCCCTCAACCATCAGGCTCTTGAATAGCACTCATTTAAGACTCTGTTATATTGTTAATTCATGCTTGTTATTTATTGCTATTTATTATCTGCATATGCACAGTTTGTTTACAGTTTACAGTTGCTGTTCTATAGATTTGCTAAGTATGCCCACAGAAAAAGAATCTCAGGGTTGTATGTGGTGATATGTATGTACTCTGATAATAAATTTTACTTTGAACTTTGACGCTCTCTATGATGTCAGCGTAAAATTGCACCAGCATGTTCTGGACAAGATGGAATTTTCCTCAAATTCCTTTTAAATCCTGTAATGCTCAGCTTAAATCTACGTATGTCTCTTGTCTCAGCCATCGGAAATCATATTTTTGCAATTTATGCTCCTCATAACTTTATCTACCTCTGTCAGTCACCCCTCAGTGTCCTCGAGCACAGCCTATCCAGTCTCTCCTAATTACAGGCAATCTACTCAACACCCAAGAATCTCTTCTGCTCTCTTTCTCAGGTGTGTGGTGACTGTGTCATCATAGATAATAAAATAACTGAAGTAACTGGGCCCAGAACACTCACAGTCTTGTGGCTCGAACATTATTTTTATTTTACTTGTGCATAAGGAGCAGAGCATGGCACCTGTCGCCCACACTGCTCGGAAGCCAGGCCAGGAAACTGCTATTTTTATACAGAGTTAACTTAGCGGTTATGAATACTGACCATTTGGAAATCTGTATATTTTTGAATTCCTTACTTACAAGAATAATCACCATTCACAATAAAGTTGTTAAAAGCCCATTGAAACTTTAAGCTGACAATCGATGATATTTTGAAGTTAGTAAAGCAATGTCCCATAGTTGTGGGGTGTATTTCACATCCTTCTATTATTCCTATCTCATCCAACTCCGGCACCCCTTATTGTAAAAAGGGATGCTATGTTTCAGGAGGACCTTTCTAGAAAAATTTCAATACTCAGTACTGACTTGAGTGCAGTCTCACTGAAGTCACCCCTGTGTCTCTTATCTGTAGTAGATAGATAGATAGATAGATAGATAGATAGATAGATAGATAGATACTTTATTCATCCCCATGGGGAAATTCCAACTTTTTTCCAATGTCCCATACACTTGTTGTAGCAAAACTAATTACATACAATACTTAACTCAGTAAAAAAATATGATATGCATCTAAATCACTATCTCAAAAGCATTAATAATAGCTTTTAAAAAGTTCTTAAGTCCTGGCGGTAGAATTGTAAAGCCGAATGGCATTGGGGAGTATTGACCTCTTCATCCTGTCTGAGGAGCATTGCATCGATAGTAACCTGTCGCTGAAACTGCTTCTCTGTCTCTGGATGGTGCTATGTAGAGGATGTTCAGAGTTATCCATAATTGACCGTAGCCTACTCAGCGCCCTTCGCTCAGCTACCGATGTTAAACTCTCCAGTACTTTGCCCACGACAGAGCCCGCCTTCCTTACCAGCTTATTAAGACGTGAGGCGTCCCTCTTCTTAATGCTTCCTCCCCAACACGCCACCACAAAGAAGAGGGCGCTCTCCACAACTGACCTATAGAACATCTTCAGCATCTCACCACAGACATTGAATGACGCCAACCTTCTTAGGAAGTACAGTCGCCTCTGTGCCTTCCTGCACAAGGCATCTGTGTTGGCAGTCCAGTCTAGCTTCTCGTCTAACTGTACTCCCAGATACTTGTAGGTCTTAAGCAGGGAGTCTCTGGCAGTCTCACTTGACTACAACTGACCCAGGTTATCTGGCCTGGACGTTGTCTTCAACCCTTGCCTTATTACAACTTCCACAACTGATACTGTGCTGTGTTGGAATTGTATTGGAAAATAACACCAATGAAGCCCTGGATTGTCCATCTTCAGTGAATAAAACACATGGCCAAGGAGTCATTTTCCGATACTGCTTCAAACCTCAATCTCAGAAATGGAAATCTATCTTCAGTTCTTTTGAAAAATGGCATTTAAACACATTGTGCAACTCCCTGCTGAAGTACAGTATTCCTAAGGATTACACTGTTGCTAGTTTCTTGTAACAGATAGAGCGGTACAGTACAATAAAAGGCCCTTTGGCCCATAATGTTGCACCAACCCTTTAATCTACTCCAAGAGCAATCTAGCCTTTCCGTCCTACATAGCCTCCATTTTTCTATCATCCATGTGCCTATCTCAGAGTGTTAGAAATGACGCAGGTTGCCTGGGTGAGAGTGTCTGATGTTGAAAAACCCGAAATGCCACATTACATCACCGATGGTGTATCCCAGCATACCGTAGCATGTACCTCAGCACCGTAATTAAGGAGATAATGGAAAAAAAAAATCCAACTTTAATATCTCTATTTTTCCCTTTCAGTGTTCTTTTGAAGACTCTGGCCCGGAGTTACATGCTGACTTTGGTTCTTTAAGGGAATGCTCTCAGGGTTTCACAAATGGCTGTTGTTCAGCATGCCAAGGGCTTGGCCTAAGATTTCGGCTCACCTTTGGAGGCCTAGGATCTCAGGGCTCTGGAGGCGGGCGGATTGAAGGTCGGTGTCATGACAGGAGATCGTGTGTCATCGGGGGAGTTGGAAGATCTATGGCTGTGCGTCTAGACACCCGAGAACTTTGGGCACGGGGGGTGGGGGGAGGGGGAAGATAGAGAGAACGTACTTTGGGGTTCTAACATTTAACTGTCATTCATTCTTTGGGGCACTCCTCTGTTTTCATGGATGATTGCAAAGAAAAAGCATTTCAGGGTGTATATTGTATACATTTCTTTGACATTAAATGTAACTTTGTTACATCCAATTTCATCCAATTTCAAGATTATTGTCATCTGACTAATCATATTTACAAACGATGTTCCTCCGGACCATAGTGCACCCACAATACATACATATATCACACACAGCATATAAAACAAAAAACAAATGCATGGGAAGTGCACGGTACAGAATGGACATGGTAAAGAGTATTGCAGTGTGTCAGAAGGTATCTCATCTTCCAGCTTATATTGTAAGTCATGAATTCTTCTTTCATTCCCCCCCACCTCCCCGGTAATCACCAGATGGGCTCTCAGATGCTTGCTCACACCAGTTCATAATAATTCTTCTCTCATGTTCCTCCAAAGATCACTGATGTCAACACCGTCAGAACAGAAAACTGACCGGGGAGAGGGATGAGTGTAGACAGTGATTCACAGGACTAGTGCTAGTTTTCGATGATCTCCCTTGCCTTCCTCTATACTTGCCTTTGTAGTCTCCCTGAGCCTTATAGTGTCCACTCTCCCCCGGACTTACAATGTCCACTCTCCCCCACCCTTACAATGTCCACTCTCTCCCGGCCTTACAATGTCCACACTTCCCCACCCTTACAATGTCCACTCTCTCCCACCTTTACAATGTCCACTCTCCCCCGGACTTACAATGTCCACTCTCCCCCACCCTTACAATGTCCACACTTCCCCACCCTTACAATGTCCACTCTCTCCCACCTTTACAATGTCCACTCTCCCCCACCCTTACAATGTCCACTCTCCCCCGGACTTACAATGTCCACTCTCCCCCACCCTTACAATGTCCACTCTCCCCCGCCCTTACAATGTCCACTCTCCCCCGCCCTTACAATGTCCACTCTCCCCCGGAATTACAATGTCCACTCTCCCCCACCCTTACAATGTCCACTCTCCCCCGGACTTACAATGTCCACTCTCCCCCACCCTTACAATGTCCACTCTCCCCCGGACTTACAATGTCCACTCTCCCCCACCCTTACAATGTCCACTCTCCCCCGGACTTACAATGTCCACTCTCCCCCACCCTTACAATGTCCACTCTTCCCCGGCCTTACAATGTCCACTCTTCCCCGGCCTTACAATGTCCACTCTCCCCCACCCTTACAATGTCCACTCTCCCCCGGAATTACAATGTCCACTCTCCCCCACCCTTACAATGTCCACTCTCCCCCGGCCTTACAATGTCCACTCTCCCCCGGACTTACAATGTCCACTCTCCCCCACCCTTACAATGTCCACTCTCCCCCGGACTTACAATGTCCACTCTCCCCCACCCTTACAATGTCCACTCTCCCCCGGACTTACAATGTCCACTCTCCCCCACCCTTACAATGTCCACTCTCCCCCGGCCTTACAATGTCCACTCTCCCCCGGACTTACAATGTCCACTCTTCCCCACCCTTACAATGTCCACTCTCCCCCGGACTTACAATGTCCACTCTCCCCCACCCTTACAATGTCCACTCTTCACTGCCCTTACAATGTCCACTCTCCCCCACCCTTACAATGTCCACTCTCCCCCGGCCTTACAATGTCCACTCTCCCCCGGACTTACAATGTCCACTCTCCCCCACCCTTACAATGTCCACTCTCCCCCACCCTTACAATGTCCACTCTCCCCCGGACTTACAATGTCCACTCTTCACCACCCTTACAATGTCCACTCTCCCCCACCCTTACAATGTCCACTCTTCACCACCCTTACAATGTCCACTCTCCCCCACCCTTACAATGTCCACTCTCCCCCGGCCTTACAATGTCCACTCTCCCCCGGACTTACAATGTCCACTCTCCCCCACCCTTACAATGTCCACTCTCCCCCGGACTTACAATGTCCACTCTTCCCCACCCTTACAATGTCCACTCTCCCCCGGACTTACAATGTCCACTCTTCCCCACCCTTACAATGTCCACTCTCCCCCGCCCTTACAATGTCCACTCTCCCCCGGCCTTACAATGTCCACTCTCCCCCGGACTTACAATGTCCACTCTTCCCCACCCTTACAATGTCCACTCTCCCCCACCCTTACAATGTCCACTCTCCCCCGGACTTACAATGTCCACTCTTCACCACCCTTACAATGTCCACTCTCCCCCGGACTTACAATGTCCACTCTTCCCCACCCTTACAATGTCCACTCTCCCCCGGACTTACAATGTCCACTCTTCCCCACCCTTACAATGTCCACTCTCCCCCGCCCTTACAATGTCCACTCTCCCCCGGACTTACAATGTCCACTCTTCCCCACCCTTACAATGTCCACTCTCCCCCACCCTTACAATGTCCACTCTTCACCGCCCTTACAATGTCCACTCTCCCCCGGACTTACAATGTCCACTCTTCCCCACCCTTACAATGTCCACTCTCCCCCGGACTTACAATGTCCACTCTTCCCCACCCTTACAATGTCCACTCTCCCCCGCCCTTACAATGTCCACTCTCCCCCGGACTTACAATGTCCACTCTTCCCCACCCTTACAATGTCCACTCTCCCCCACCCTTACAATGTCCACTCTCCCCCGCCCTTACAATGTCCACTCTCCCCTGCCTTTACAATGTCCACTCTCCCCCACCCTTACAATGTCCACTCTCCCCCGCCCTTACAATGTCCACTCTCCCCCGGACTTACAATGTCCACTCTTCCCCACCCTTACAATGTCCACTCTCCCCCGGACTTACAATGTCCACTCTCCCCCGGCCTTACAATGTCCACTCTCCCCCACCCTTACAATGTCCACTCTCCCCCGGACTTACAATGTCCACTCTTGAACAACCGTGTTCTCTGATTTGAATCCCTGCACTGCTGGCGATCAGTGGTGGCAAAGTCCCCACTAAACCTCTCTACCTCTGTTCTTTATGACTTCTCATAAAACCTACAATGTTGAACCAGATTTTGCTCTTTATTCTTAAATAATGATGTGTCTAGGATCTACTTTTATATAATGTCACCCCCATAACGCTCAGTTAAAGCCACTATATAAACGCATCGCATCATTGCTATGCGACCATAAGACATATGTAACACCTGTATAGCGCTGGGCTTATCTTGTGTGACTGGTCACGGCACTCCTTATGAGAAAATCAGATTACTTACTATTACATAGGTGCTAGTGGGTCATCAGAAGTTCTAGGTATTGGAAGGAGGCAGTGAATAGAGAACACACACTTTTAGAGGTAAGTTTTGTTTATGAAAAAAAGCAAAATATACAAAATATTTACATGAATAAGAACAATTCAAAATTCCAAAATTCTGTTTAGGTTTCAAATCTCAGATATCAAACAAAAACCAAATTTTCTTTAGTTAGAATCAGTGAGATTCATTAGAATAACCTTTATTACTCCACTTTCTCTAACTAATTAGATCTAATGTTATTCCCTATTTAAAGATTTACAGTCTAACTTTCCCTTTTCATTTAGCCCCAGTTAGTTAGAAGCTAATTGAATTCTTATTCTTAAGTATTATGGTTAACTTCAGTTTGAGTCAGGTCAGTATGTCTACAAATTCAGGTTCAAATTCAAAAAAAAAATACACTTTTGAATTTGAACCTGTATATATATATATATATATAGAGAGAGAGAGAGAGAGAGAGAGAGAGAGAGATGTTCGACAACATTGTAAACAACGTAAATCTCATTCAGTAACTTACCAAAGTGTTTGAAAATATAATCAGTTCCTGCAGAAAATCAAATAGTGATCATCCATGGAAACTGACCACACACAAAGACTGAGTACACACAAATAGAGCACACACACACTGAGTACACACAAACTGAGCACACACAATCTGATCACAGACAAATAGAGCACACAAAGACTGAGTACTCATAAATAGAGCACACAAAGACTGAGTACACACAAATAGAGCACACAAAGACTGAGTACTCATAAATAGAGCACACAAAGACTGAGTACACACAAATAGAGCACACAAAGACTGAGTACTCACAAATAGAGCACACAAAGACTGAGTACACACAAATAGAGCACACACACACTGAGTACACACAAATAGAGCACACACACACTGAGTACACACAAATAGAGCACATGCAAATACACCACACAAAGACTGAGTACTCACAAATAGAGCACATGCAAATAGAGCACACAAAGACTGAGTACTCATAAATAGAGCACACAAAGACTGAGTACACACAAATAGAGCACACAAAGACTGAGTACACACAAATAGAGCACACACACACTGAGTACACACAAATAGAGCACACACACTGAGTACACACAAATAGAGCACACAAAGACTGAGTACACACAAATACACCACACAAAGACTGAGTACACACAAATAGAGCACATGCAAATAGAGCACACAAAGACTGAGTACTCACAAATAGAGCACACAAAGACTGAGTACACACAAATAGAGCACACACACACTGAGTACACACAAATAGAGCACACAAAGACTGAGTACACACAAATAGAGCACACACACACACTGAGTACACACAAATAGAGCACACACACACTGAGTACACACAAATAGAGCACACACACACTGAGTACACACAAATAGAGCACACAAAGACTGAGTACACACAAATAGAGCACAGAAAGACTGAGTACACACAAATAGAGCACACACACACTGAGTACACACAAATAGAGCACACAAAGACTGAGTACATACAAATAGAGCACACACACTGAGTACACACAAATAGAGCACACACACTGAGTACACACAAATAGAGCACACAAAGACTGAGTACTCACAAATAGAGCACACACACACTGAGTACACACAAATAGAGCACATGCAAATAGAGCACACAAAGACTGAGTACTCACAAATAGAGCACACAAAGACTGAGTACACACAAATAGAGCACACACACACTGAGTACACACAAATAGAGCACACAAAGACTGAGTACACACAAATAGAGCACACACACACTGAGTACACACAAATAGAGCACACAAAGACTGAGTACACACAAATAGAGCACATGCAAATAGAGCACACAAAGACTGAGTACTCACAAATAGAGCACACACACACTGAGTACTCACAAATAGAGCACACAAAGACTGAGTACTCACAAATAGAGCACACACACACTGAGTACACACAAATAGAGCACACAAAGACTGAGTACTCACAAATAGAGCACACAAAGACTGAGTACACACAAATAGAGCACACACACACTGAGTACACACAAATAGAGCACACAAAGACTGAGTACACACAAATAGAGCACACACACACTGAGTACACACAAATAGAGCACATGCAAATAGAGCACACAAAGACTGAGTACTCACAAATAGAGCACATGCAAATAGAGCACACAAAGACTGAGTACTCACAAATAGAGCACACAAAGACTGAGTACTCACAAATAGAGCACACAAAGACTGAGTACACACAAATAGAGCACACACACACTGAGTACACACAAATAGAGCACACAAAGACTGAGTACTCACAAATAGAGCACACACACACTGAGTACACACAAATAGAGCACATGCAAATAGAGCACACAAAGACTGAGTACACACAAATAGAGCACACAAAGACTGAGTACTCACAAATAGAGCACACACACACTGAGTACACACAAATAGAGCACACAAAGACTGAGTACACACAAATACACCACACAAAGACTGAGTACACACAAATAGAGCACACAAAGACTGAGTACACACAAATAGAGCACACAAAGACTGAGTACTCACAAATAGAGCACACACACTGAGTACACACAAATAGAGCACACAAAGACTGAGTACTCACAAATAGAGCACACACACTGAGTACACACAAATAGAGCACACAAAGACTGAGTACTCACAAATAGAGCACACACACTGAGTACACACAAATAGAGCACACAAAGACTGAGTACTCACAAATAGAGCACACACACTGAGTACACACAAATAGAGCACACAAAGACTGAGTACACACAAATAGAGCACACACACACACTGAGTACACACAAATAGAGCACACAAAGACTGAGTACTCACAAATAGAGCACACACACACTGAGTACACACAAATAGAGCACACACACACTGAGTACACACAAATAGAGCACACAAAGACTGAGTACACACAAATAGAGCACACAAAGACTGAGTACTCACAAATAGAGCACACACACACTGAGTACACACAAATAGAGCACACAAAGACTGAGTACACACAAATACACCACACAAAGACTGAGTACACACAAATAGAGCACACAAAGACTGAGTACACACAAATAGAGCACACAAAGACTGAGTACTCACAAATAGAGCACACAAAGACTGAGTACACACAAATAGAGCACAGAAAGACTGAGTACACACAAATAGAGCACACACACTGAGTACACACAAATAGAGCACACAAAGACTGAGTACTCACAAATAGAGCACACACACTGAGTACACACAAATAGAGCACACAAAGACTGAGTACACACAAATAGAGCACACACACACACTGAGTACACACAAATAGAGCACACAAAGACTGAGTACTCACAAATAGAGCACACACACTGAGTACACACAAATAGAGCACACAAAGACTGAGTACACACAAATAGAGCACACACACACACTGAGTACACACAAATAGAGCACACAAAGACTGAGTACACACAAATAGAGCACACACACACTGAGTACACACAAATAGAGCACACAAAGACTGAGTACTCACAAATAGAGCACAGAAAGACTGAGTACACACAAATAGAGCACACACACACTGAGTACACACAAATAGAGCACACAAAGACTGAGTACACACAAATAGAGCACATGCAAATACACCACACAAAGACTGAGTACTCACAAATAGAGCACACACACACTGAGTACACACAAATAGAGCACACACACTGAGTACACACAAATAGAGCACACAAAGACTGAGTACTCACAAATAGAGCACACAAAGACTGAGTACTCACAAATAGAGCACACAAAGACTGAGTACTCACAAATAGAGCACACACAAACTGAGTACACACAAATAGAGCACACAAAGACTGAGTACACACACACACTGAGTACTCACAAATAGAGCACACACAAACTGAGTACACACAAATAGAGCACACAAAGACTGAGTACACACAAATAGAGCACACAAAGACTGAGTACTCACAAATAGAGCACACAAAGACTGAGTACACACAAATAGAGCACACACACACTGAGTACTCACAAATAGAGCACACACAAACTGAGTACACACAAATAGAGCACACAAAGACTGAGTACTCACAAATAGAGCACACAAAGACTGAGTACTCACAAATAGAGCACACAAAGACTGAGTACACACAAATAGAGCACACACACACTGAGTACACACAAATAGAGCACACAAAGACTGAGTACACACAAATAGAGCACACACACACACTGAGTACACACAAATAGAGCACACACACACTGAGTACACACAAATAGAGCACACAAAGACTGAGTACACACAAATAGAGCACACACACACACTGAGTACTCACAAATAGAGCACACACAAACTGAGTACACACAAATAGAGCACACAAAGACTGAGTACTCACAAATAGAGCACACAAAGACTGAGTACTCACAAATAGAGCACACAAAGACTGAGTACACACAAATAGAGCACACACACACTGAGTACACACAAATAGAGCACACAAAGACTGAGTACACACAAATAGAGCACACACACACACTGAGTACACACAAATAGAGCACACACACACTGAGTACACACAAATAGAGCACACAAAGACTGAGTACTCACAAATAGAGCACAGAAAGACTGAGTACACACAAATAGAGCACACACACACTGAGTACACACAAATAGAGCACACAAAGACTGAGTACATACAAATAGAGCACACAAAGACTGAGTACTCACAAATAGAGCACACAAAGACTGAGTACTCACAAATAGAGCACATGCAAATAGAGCACACAAAGACTGAGTACTCACAAATAGAGCACACACACACTGAGTACACACAAATAGAGCACACAAAGACTGAGTACTCACAAATAGAGCACACAAAGACTGAGTACTCACAAATAGAGCACACAAAGACTGAGTACACACAAATAGAGCACACAAAGACTGAGTACTCACAAATAGAGCACACAAAGACTGAGTACTCACAAATAGAGCACACAAAGACTGAGTACTCACAAATAGAGCACATGCAAATAGAGCACACAAAGACTGAGTACTCATAAATAGAGCACACAAAGACTGAGTACACACAAATAGAGCACACAAAGACTGAGTACACACAAATAGAGCACACACACACTGAGTACACACAAATAGAGCACACACACTGAGTACACACAAATAGAGCACACAAAGACTGAGTACACACAAATACACCACACAAAGACTGAGTACACACAAATAGAGCACATGCAAATAGAGCACACAAAGACTGAGTACTCACAAATAGAGCACACAAAGACTGAGTACACACAAATAGAGCACACACACACTGAGTACACACAAATAGAGCACACAAAGACTGAGTACACACAAATAGAGCACACACACACACTGAGTACACACAAATAGAGCACACAAAGACTGAGTACTCACAAATAGAGCACACACACTGAGTACACACAAATAGAGCACACAAAGACTGAGTACACACAAATAGAGCACACACACACACTGAGTACACACAAATAGAGCACACAAAGACTGAGTACTCACAAATAGAGCACACACACTGAGTACACACAAATAGAGCACACAAAGACTGAGTACACACAAATAGAGCACACACACACACTGAGTACACACAAATAGAGCACACAAAGACTGAGTACACACAAATAGAGCACACACACACTGAGTACACACAAATAGAGCACACAAAGACTGAGTACTCACAAATAGAGCACAGAAAGACTGAGTACACACAAATAGAGCACACACACACTGAGTACACACAAATAGAGCACACAAAGACTGAGTACACACAAATAGAGCACATGCAAATACACCACACAAAGACTGAGTACTCACAAATAGAGCACACACACACTGAGTACACACAAATAGAGCACACACACTGAGTACACACAAATAGAGCACACAAAGACTGAGTACTCACAAATAGAGCACACAAAGACTGAGTACTCACAAATAGAGCACACAAAGACTGAGTACTCACAAATAGAGCACACACAAACTGAGTACACACAAATAGAGCACACAAAGACTGAGTACACACACACACTGAGTACTCACAAATAGAGCACACACAAACTGAGTACACACAAATAGAGCACACAAAGACTGAGTACACACAAATAGAGCACACAAAGACTGAGTACTCACAAATAGAGCACACAAAGACTGAGTACACACAAATAGAGCACACACACACTGAGTACTCACAAATAGAGCACACACAAACTGAGTACACACAAATAGAGCACACAAAGACTGAGTACTCACAAATAGAGCACACAAAGACTGAGTACTCACAAATAGAGCACACAAAGACTGAGTACACACAAATAGAGCACACACACACTGAGTACACACAAATAGAGCACACAAAGACTGAGTACACACAAATAGAGCACACACACACACTGAGTACACACAAATAGAGCACACACACACTGAGTACACACAAATAGAGCACACAAAGACTGAGTACACACAAATAGAGCACACACACACACTGAGTACTCACAAATAGAGCACACACAAACTGAGTACACACAAATAGAGCACACAAAGACTGAGTACTCACAAATAGAGCACACAAAGACTGAGTACTCACAAATAGAGCACACAAAGACTGAGTACACACAAATAGAGCACACACACACTGAGTACACACAAATAGAGCACACAAAGACTGAGTACACACAAATAGAGCACACACACACACTGAGTACACACAAATAGAGCACACACACACTGAGTACACACAAATAGAGCACACAAAGACTGAGTACTCACAAATAGAGCACAGAAAGACTGAGTACACACAAATAGAGCACACACACACTGAGTACACACAAATAGAGCACACAAAGACTGAGTACATACAAATAGAGCACACACACTGAGTACACACAAATAGAGCACACACACTGAGTACACACAAATAGAGCACACAAAGACTGAGTACTCACAAATAGAGCACACAAAGACTGAGTACTCACAAATAGAGCACATGCAAATAGAGCACACAAAGACTGAGTACTCACAAATAGAGCACACACACACTGAGTACACACAAATAGAGCACACAAAGACTGAGTACTCACAAATAGAGCACACAAAGACTGAGTACTCACAAATAGAGCACACAAAGACTGAGTACACACAAATAGAGCACACAAAGACTGAGTACTCACAAATAGAGCACACAAAGACTGAGTACTCACAAATAGAGCACACAAAGACTGAGTACTCACAAATAGAGCACATGCAAATAGAGCACACAAAGACTGAGTACTCATAAATAGAGCACACAAAGACTGAGTACACACAAATAGAGCACACAAAGACTGAGTACACACAAATAGAGCACACACACACTGAGTACACACAAATAGAGCACACACACTGAGTACACACAAATAGAGGACACAAAGACTGAGTACACACAAATACACCACACAAAGACTGAGTACACACAAATAGAGCACATGCAAATAGAGCACACAAAGACTGAGTACTCACAAATAGAGCACACAAAGACTGAGTACACACAAATAGAGCACACACACACTGAGTACACACAAATAGAGCACACAAAGACTGAGTACACACAAATAGAGCACACACACACACTGAGTACACACAAATAGAGCACACACACACTGAGTACACACAAATAGAGCACACACACACTGAGTACACACAAATAGAGCACACAAAGACTGAGTACACACAAATAGAGCACAGAAAGACTGAGTACACACAAATAGAGCACACACACACTGAGTACACACAAATAGAGCACACAAAGACTGAGTACATACAAATAGAGCACACACACTGAGTACACACAAATAGAGCACACACACTGAGTACACACAAATAGAGCACACAAAGACTGAGTACTCACAAATAGAGCACACACACACTGAGTACACACAAATAGAGCACATGCAAATAGAGCACACAAAGACTGAGTACTCACAAATAGAGCACACAAAGACTGAGTACACACAAATAGAGCACACACACACTGAGTACACACAAATAGAGCACACAAAGACTGAGTACACACAAATAGAGCACACACACACTGAGTACACACAAATAGAGCACACAAAGACTGAGTACACACAAATAGAGCACATGCAAATAGAGCACACAAAGACTGAGTACTCACAAATAGAGCACACACACACTGAGTACTCACAAATAGAGCACACAAAGACTGAGTACTCACAAATAGAGCACACACACACTGAGTACACACAAATAGAGCACACAAAGACTGAGTACTCACAAATAGAGCACACAAAGACTGAGTACACACAAATAGAGCACACACACACTGAGTACACACAAATAGAGCACACAAAGACTGAGTACACACAAATAGAGCACACACACACTGAGTACACACAAATAGAGCACATGCAAATAGAGCACACAAAGACTGAGTACTCACAAATAGAGCACATGCAAATAGAGCACACAAAGACTGAGTACTCACAAATAGAGCACACAAAGACTGAGTACTCACAAATAGAGCACACAAAGACTGAGTACACACAAATAGAGCACACACACACTGAGTACACACAAATAGAGCACACAAAGACTGAGTACTCACAAATAGAGCACACACACACTGAGTACACACAAATAGAGCACATGCAAATAGAGCACACAAAGACTGAGTACACACAAATAGAGCACACAAAGACTGAGTACTCACAAATAGAGCACACACACACTGAGTACACACAAATAGAGCACACAAAGACTGAGTACACACAAATACACCACACAAAGACTGAGTACACACAAATACACCACACAAAGACTGAGTACACACAAATAGAGCACACAAAGACTGAGTACACACAAATAGAGCACACAAAGACTGAGTACTCACAAATAGAGCACACACACTGAGTACACACAAATAGAGCACACAAAGACTGAGTACTCACAAATAGAGCACACACACTGAGTACACACAAATAGAGCACACAAAGACTGAGTACTCACAAATAGAGCACACACACTGAGTACACACAAATAGAGCACACAAAGACTGAGTACACACAAATAGAGCACACACACACACTGAGTACACACAAATAGAGCACACAAAGACTGAGTACTCACAAATAGAGCACACACACACTGAGTACACACAAATAGAGCACACACACACTGAGTACACACAAATAGAGCACACAAAGACTGAGTACACACAAATAGAGCACACAAAGACTGAGTACTCACAAATAGAGCACACACACACTGAGTACACACAAATAGAGCACACAAAGACTGAGTACACACAAATACACCACACAAAGACTGAGTACACACAAATAGAGCACACAAAGACTGAGTACACACAAATAGAGCACACAAAGACTGAGTACTCACAAATAGAGCACACAAAGACTGAGTACACACAAATAGAGCACAGAAAGACTGAGTACACACAAATAGAGCACACACACTGAGTACACACAAATAGAGCACACAAAGACTGAGTACTCACAAATAGAGCACACACACTGAGTACACACAAATAGAGCACACAAAGACTGAGTACACACAAATAGAGCACACACACACACTGAGTACACACAAATAGAGCACACAAAGACTGAGTACTCACAAATAGAGCACACACACTGAGTACACACAAATAGAGCACACAAAGACTGAGTACACACAAATAGAGCACACACACACACTGAGTACACACAAATAGAGCACACAAAGACTGAGTACACACAAATAGAGCACACACACACTGAGTACACACAAATAGAGCACACAAAGACTGAGTACTCACAAATAGAGCACAGAAAGACTGAGTACACACAAATAGAGCACACACACACTGAGTACACACAAATAGAGCACACAAAGACTGAGTACACACAAATAGAGCACATGCAAATACACCACACAAAGACTGAGTACTCACAAATAGAGCACACACACACTGAGTACACACAAATAGAGCACACACACTGAGTACACACAAATAGAGCACACAAAGACTGAGTACTCACAAATAGAGCACACAAAGACTGAGTACTCACAAATAGAGCACACAAAGACTGAGTACTCACAAATAGAGCACACACAAACTGAGTACACACAAATAGAGCACACAAAGACTGAGTACACACACACACTGAGTACTCACAAATAGAGCACACACAAACTGAGTACACACAAATAGAGCACACAAAGACTGAGTACACACAAATAGAGCACACAAAGACTGAGTACTCACAAATAGAGCACACAAAGACTGAGTACACACAAATAGAGCACACACACACTGAGTACTCACAAATAGAGCACACACAAACTGAGTACACACAAATAGAGCACACAAAGACTGAGTACTCACAAATAGAGCACACAAAGACTGAGTACTCACAAATAGAGCACACAAAGACTGAGTACACACAAATAGAGCACACACACACTGAGTACACACAAATAGAGCACACAAAGACTGAGTACACACAAATAGAGCACACACACACACTGAGTACACACAAATAGAGCACACACACACTGAGTACACACAAATAGAGCACACAAAGACTGAGTACACACAAATAGAGCACACACACACACTGAGTACTCACAAATAGAGCACACACAAACTGAGTACACACAAATAGAGCACACAAAGACTGAGTACTCACAAATAGAGCACACAAAGACTGAGTACTCACAAATAGAGCACACAAAGACTGAGTACACACAAATAGAGCACACACACACTGAGTACACACAAATAGAGCACACAAAGACTGAGTACACACAAATAGAGCACACACACACACTGAGTACACACAAATAGAGCACACACACACTGAGTACACACAAATAGAGCACACAAAGACTGAGTACTCACAAATAGAGCACAGAAAGACTGAGTACACACAAATAGAGCACACACACACTGAGTACACACAAATAGAGCACACAAAGACTGAGTACATACAAATAGAGCACACACACTGAGTACACACAAATAGAGCACACACACTGAGTACACACAAATAGAGCACACAAAGACTGAGTACTCACAAATAGAGCACACAAAGACTGAGTACTCACAAATAGAGCACATGCAAATAGAGCACACAAAGACTGAGTACTCACAAATAGAGCACACACACACTGAGTACACACAAATAGAGCACACAAAGACTGAGTACTCACAAATAGAGCACACAAAGACTGAGTACTCACAAATAGAGCACACAAAGACTGAGTACACACAAATAGAGCACACAAAGACTGAGTACTCACAAATAGAGCACACAAAGACTGAGTACTCACAAATAGAGCACACAAAGACTGAGTACTCACAAATAGAGCACATGCAAATAGAGCACACAAAGACTGAGTACTCACAAATAGAGCACACACACACTGAGTACTCACAAATAGAGCACACAAAGACTGAGTACTCACAAATAGAGCACACACACACTGAGTACACACAAATAGAGCACATGCAAATAGAGCACACAAAGACTGAGTACTCACAAATAGAGCACACAAAGACTGAGTACTCACAAATAGAGCACAGAAAGACTGAGTACACACAAATAGAGCACACACACACACTGTACACACAAATAGAGCACACACACTGAGTACACACAAATAGAGCACACAAAGACTGAGTACTCACAAATAGAGCACATGCAAATAGAGCACACAAAGACTGAGTACTCACAAATAGAGCACACAAAGACTGAGTACTCACAAATAGAGCACAGAAAGACTGAGTACACACAAATAGAGCACACACACACACTGTACACACAAATAGAGCACACAAAGACTGAGTACACACACACACTGAGTACTCACAAATAGAGCACACACAAACTGAGTACACACAAATAGAGCACACAAAGACTGAGTACTCACAAATAGAGCACACAAAGACTGAGTACTCACAAATAGAGCACACAAAGACTGAGTACACACAAATAGAGCACACACACACTGAGTACTCACAAATAGAGCACACACAAACTGAGTACACACAAATAGAGCACACAAAGACTGAGTACTCACAAATAGAGCACACAAAGACTGAGTACTCACAAATAGAGCACACAAAGACTGAGTACACACAAATAGAGCACACACACACTGAGTACACACAAATAGAGCACACAAAGACTGAGTACACACAAATAGAGCACACACACACACTGAGTACACACAAATAGAGCACACACACACTGAGTACACACAAATAGAGCACACAAAGACTGAGTACACACAAATAGAGCACACACACACACTGAGTACTCACAAATAGAGCACACACAAACTGAGTACACACAAATAGAGCACACAAAGACTGAGTACTCACAAATAGAGCACACAAAGACTGAGTACTCACAAATAGAGCACACAAAGACTGAGTACACACAAATAGAGCACACACACACTGAGTACACACAAATAGAGCACACAAAGACTGAGTACACACAAATAGAGCACACACACACACTGAGTACACACAAATAGAGCACACACACACTGAGTACACACAAATAGAGCACACAAAGACTGAGTACTCACAAATAGAGCACAGAAAGACTGAGTACACACAAATAGAGCACACACACACTGAGTACACACAAATAGAGCACACAAAGACTGAGTACATACAAATAGAGCACACACACTGAGTACACACAAATAGAGCACACACACTGAGTACACACAAATAGAGCACACAAAGACTGAGTACTCACAAATAGAGCACACAAAGACTGAGTACTCACAAATAGAGCACACACACACTGAGTACACACAAATAGAGCACACAAAGACTGAGTACTCACAAATAGAGCACACAAAGACTGAGTACTCACAAATAGAGCACACAAAGACTGAGTACACACAAATAGAGCACACAAAGACTGAGTACTCACAAATAGAGCACACAAAGACTGAGTACTCACAAATAGAGCACACAAAGACTGAGTACTCACAAATAGAGCACATGCAAATAGAGCACACAAAGACTGAGTACTCACAAATAGAGCACACACACACTGAGTACTCACAAATAGAGCACACAAAGACTGAGTACTCACAAATAGAGCACACACACACTGAGTACACACAAATAGAGCACATGCAAATAGAGCACACAAAGACTGAGTACTCACAAATAGAGCACACAAAGACTGAGTACTCACAAATAGAGCACAGAAAGACTGAGTACACACAAATAGAGCACACACACACACTGTACACACAAATAGAGCACACACACTGAGTACACACAAATAGAGCACACAAAGACTGAGTACTCACAAATAGAGCACATGCAAATAGAGCACACAAAGACTGAGTACTCACAAATAGAGCACACAAAGACTGAGTACTCACAAATAGAGCACACAAAGACTGAGTACTCACAAATAGAGCACAGAAAGACTGAGTACACACAAATAGAGCACACACACACACTGTACACACAAATAGAGCACACACACACTGAGTACACACAAATAGAGCACACACACACTGAGTACACACAAACTGAGCACACACACACACTGTACACACAAATAGAGCACACACACACACTGAGTACACACAAATAGAGCACACACACACTGAGTACACACAAATAGAGCACACAAAGACTGAGTACTCACAAATAGAGCACATGCAAATAGAGCACACAAAGACTGAGTACTCACAAATAGAGCACACACACACTGAGTACTCACAAATAGAGCACACACACACACTGAGTACTCACAAATAGAGCACACACACACTGAGTACACACAAATAGAGCACATGCAAATAGAGCACACAAAGACTGAGTACTCACAAATAGAGCACACACAAACTGAGTACACACAAATAGAGCACACAAAGACTGAGTACTCACAAATAGAGCACACAAAGACTGAGTACTCACAAATAGAGCACACACACACTGAGTACACACAAACTGAGCACATGCAAATAGAGTACACACACAATCTGAGCACAGACAAATAGAGCACACACACAGACGGAGCATGAATAAATAAAGAACATGCAAATCTAGCTAGAGGCAGCAGAAGCAGGATATGCACAAATAGAGCACACAGACAATGCACTTTCCAAAACAGAGTGCAAACAAACTGAACATATGCAAAATTAAAGCACGCACAGAGCATACATAAATAGAGCCTGCACGAACAGAGCTCTTCCAGAGCTAGAACATACACAGAGCATGCAAAAATTGAGTATGCACTAACAGAACACACACAAACACAGCATGCACATACAAATATGGCACAACCAAATAGCACACACTCCAGTAACACACACACAGAACACACAACACGATATTCAGCTGAATAAAATGTGGTAAAGCTACAGCAAAGACATGGTCTGTGACCTGAATACAAAGTGAGGCTCTGCAGTACAGTCACATGTCCATTTGTAAACTTCACAGTTTTGTTTGTTCTGAAAGGGCTGATTCTTCATCACAGAAGCAAAGCCAGAGAGGTCACGGTGAAGCGAGCTGGTATAGGAAGAGAGCATTTCAGTTCAAAGCTTCCACTTCTAAACTTAGCTGTGCCTTCATTCTGTTAAAAGTGAGAATATATAGCTCTTGGTATTACAGATCATTTAAACTCAAGAACAGGATCATGCAGTAAATAAAGACCAATTAAAAATGACCCCTATTGTGTGTCTCTCAGGACTTCACCCACTGAAGTACGGCCTCCTTTGTATGTCCGAAACACACAGTTAGTTTGCACAGCAAGATGCCACACAGAGGAAAGTGATGAACAATGAGATAATCTGTTTTAGCAAAGTTAACAATTAATAGATATTGCAGGGACATCGACTGTCCCAAGCCCGGCTGCAAAAGGAAGCAGGTTGGGCATGGGGCTATAAACCCCATCCTGTAAAACCCATGCGCTACTGAAATGACACTAGATAGATAGATAGATAGATACTTTATTCATCCCCATGGGGAAATTCAACTTTTTTTTCCAATATCCCATACACTTGTTGTAGCAAAACTAATTACATACAATACTTAACTCAGTAAAAAATATGATATGCATCTAAATCAATATCTCAAAAAGCATTTATAATAGCTTTTAAAAAGTTCTTAAGTCCTGGCCGTTGAATTGTAAAGCCTAATGGCATTGGGGAGTATTGACCTCTTCATCCTGTCTGAGGAGCACTCTTAAAACCTCATTCATGGGTCTTCATTGGGCTACACCTTGAAAGACTGAAAGACTGGCTCAGGATAGAGGACTCCGGTGAGCAGTTCTTGGCGGCCAATGTGCCAGTAAGGGTAATGGGATTCAGAGGAAGAAATAGGGAGAACTGTCCTTCAAAGGAGAACAGTGGGATCTGCTCCGGGAATAGGTGGTTTAGTTCAAGTTCAGGTCATTCAACCATACACATTAATACAGCCAAATGAAACACTGTATCTTTGGGGTTAAGATGAAATACATAGTACTAACAGTCACACACAGCACACAGCACCCAGGACATGCCCTTTTCTCTCTGTTACCATCAGGCAGGAGAGACAGAAGCCTGAAGGCGCACACTCAGTGATTCAGGAACAGCTTCTTCCCCTCTGCCATCTGATTCCTAAATGAAACTTTGAAGCTTTGGACGCTACCTGACTTTTTTTTAAATATACAGTATTTCTGTTTTGCATATTTTGTAATAATCTATTCAATATACATAATTGATTTACTTGTTTATTTATTATCAAGTTTTATTCTTTTGCTCTCTGCTGGATTATGTATTGCATTGTACTGCTGCTGCTAAGTTAACAAATTCCACATCACATGCCGGTGATAATAAACCTGATTCTGATAGCACATATACCACATATAATATTAGCACAACAACATACAATTAAAAAACATATAAAATTAATAATAATACAGTCCAGGTCCCTGAGTGTCGGGGCCTGTAAATTGATGGTGCCTGGATATTGTCCTGGAGCCATGTTTCTGCAAGAGCAAGCTGCAGCAGTCCCTCATTTCACTCAAATCCAGCTGCAGATAAACACAATCCAATTTAAGGTCCCACTAAAAGGACAGACCTCAGGGGTGAAGTATTAATTATCAAGTGAACACTGACTGAGTAAGGAACCAAAAGGACCAATGGGAAAAACTGCAGAAAGTGGTGGGAGTAACACACAAAGTGATGCAGGAACTCAGCAGGTCAAGGAGCATCGATGGGGGGGGGGGGGGGGGAATAAACAGTCGACATTTTGGGCTTAGACTCTTCACCAAGTGGTTAATTGAGCTGTCTGATTGGTTGTGGGAAACAAGTTCAAAGGCTATTACATGAGATTAAATTTAAAACACAATCCGACCCTCAGCTGAATCCCAACCCAGCCAGAAAGAGAAAGATTTGATTAAAGATTAATTTTATTTGTCACATGTACATGGAAACAACGAAACGTATCGAGAAAGAATCTGGCGTATATGACAAATAAACTCTTCTTGGGCTACCAGCCAGGTATGGGTATCGATTTAACTGAGATTCCTCTTTCAATATTTTTATTAGTTTCTGCATAAAGGAATACAGAGTACAAGAAGATATATAAGTCAAAAGAAAAAAATAAAATGGTACCAAATACACAGTATTAAAAATACAGTTACAATCACAAAACCCTGCATTCATAAAAATTAAATTAAATCTTAATAATAAAATATAATAATTTTGTTATACAGAAAAAAAATCTAAACCCACTACCAAAGTCAGAGCTGTTAGGAAATGCAAGAAAAAAGGGAAAAAACACCCTTAGCATATGATATAACCATATAACAATTACAGCACAGAAACAGGCCATCTCGGCCCTTCTAGTCCGTGCCAAACGCTTACTCTCACCTAGCCCCACCTACCTGCACTCAGCCCATAACCCTCCATTCCTTCCCTGTCCATATACCTATCCAATTTTACTTTAAATGACAATATAGAACCTGCCTCTACCACTTCTACTGGAAGCTCGTTCCACACAGCTACCACTCTCTGAGTAAAGAAGTTCCCCCTCGTGTTACCCTTAAACTTTTGCCCCCTAAGTCTCAACTCACGTTCTCTTGTTTGAATCTCCCCTACTCTCAATGGAAAAAGCCTATCCACGTCAACTCTATCTATCCCCCTCATAATTTTAAATACCTCTATCGTCCCCCCTCAACCTTCTGCGCTCCAAAGAATAAAGACCTAACTTATTCAATCTTTCCCTGTAACTTAGATGCTGAAACCCAGGTAACATTCTAGTAAATCTTCTCTGTACTCTCTCTATTTTGTTGACATCTTTCCTATAATTCGGTGACTAGAACTGTACACAATACTCCAAATTCGGCCTTACCAATGCCTTGTACAATTTTAACATTACATCCCAACTCCTATACTCAATGCTCTGATTTATAAAGGCCAACATACCAAAAGCTTTCTTCACCAGCCTATCCACATGTGATTCCACCTTCAGGGAACTATGCACCATTATTCTGAGATCACTCTGTTCTACTGCATTCCTCAATGCCCTAACATTTACCATGTATGTCTTATTTTGATTAGTCCTACCAAAATGTAGCACCTCACACCTATCAGCATTAAGCTCCATCAAACATGATAAAATATATTATCAGCCACCATCTGTACTTTTACAACAAACTGAAGGTTTTGAAAATAACTCAAAAATGGTCCCCACAATGTATGGAAGTCTTGGCTAGATTCAAAAACTGAACATCGGATCTTCTCTAAATTTAATTTAAGCATGACATAACATCCCGTAACCATTGAGCATGAGTAGGCAGAACTGCATCCTTCCATTTAAGCAAGAGCGCCCTCCTAGATATAAGAGAAGTAAAAGCCAAAGTATGCAAATCAGGGGTCTCCAAAATAAAGTCTTTTCCTCCAACAATACCAAATAATGCGGTCAAGGGTTAGGCTTAAAATTTACCTTGAAAAGTACCGAGAAAGTTTGGAATACTTCCTTCCAGTATCTTTCAAGGCTCAGACATGTCCAAAATATATGAAATAATGAAGCTTCTCCATTATTATATCTATCACAGAAAGGAGGTATATCCGAATAAAAACGAGATAGCTTATCTTTAGACATGTGAGCCCTATGAACCACTTTAAATTGTAAAAGGGAATGACGGGCACATAACAATGAAGTGTTAATCAATTTAAAGATTTCATTCCAAGTTTCCTCAGAAATTAAAGTCTGTAAATCTTGTTCCCAAAGATTTTTAATTTTGTCTATATAAACGTTTCTCATTCCTAGCAACATACCATAAATATTGGATATTGAACCATTATAAAAAGGTTTCAAATTAAAAATTACATCTAATAAGTCCTTATCGGAACTTATAGGAAATGTATATAGTTGAGAATGCAGAAAGTCTCTAAATTGTAAATAACGAAAAAAATGAGTTTTGGGTAAACTATATTTAGCTGACATTTGCTCAAATGAAAGAAGTCTTCCTCCAACAAACAAAACCTGGAAGCATTTAATACCCAATCTATCCCATTCTTTAAAAACTGAATCGGTTATCAATGACCAATTCTGCCACCTTCATCAGGGATGATTTCTGGGCATATCTAGTCCGATGGCATTTATACCCCTGTCATCCATTATCCTGATTGGTTAGTCCTCATTTAATCAGGATTCTGCCATCCCACATTATTTACAACCGAATTCCAGTTCTTACTTAGAGTGAGACCATTATCTTCATTAAAGTTCCTTTCCTCGAGTTTTATTTCATAAGACCATAAGATATAGGAGCAGAATTAGGCCATTTTGCCTATTAAGTCTGCTCCATCATTTCATCATGACTGATCCAATTTTCCTTTCAGCCCCCATCTCCTGCCTTCTCCCTGTATCCCTTCATGCCCTGACCAGTTAAGAATCTATCAACATCTGTCTTAAATATCCATACAGACTTGGCCTCCACAGCTGCCTGTGGCAAAGAATTCCATAGATTCACTACTCTCTGCCTAAAGAAATTCCTCCTGATTTCCATTCCAAAAGGATGCCCCACTATTCTGAGGCTATGTCCTCTGGTCTTAGCCTCTCCCACCATAGGAAACACCCTCTCCACATCCACTCTATCAAGGCCTTTCACCATTCAATACGTTTCAATGAGGTCACCTTTCATTCTTCTGAATTCCAGTGAATACAGGCCCAGAGCTATCAAACACTCTTCATATGACAAGCCATTCAATCCTGGAATCATGTTTGTGAACCTCCTTTGAACCCTCTCCAGTTTCAGCACGTCCTTTCTAAGATAAACAGACAGGATCTCCCAGTTGCCACTCACTTCAACTCTCCTTCACATTCCCATTCAGATATGTCCAAACATGGCCTCTTCTACTGCCAAGATGAGGCCAAACTTCGGTTGGAGGAACAACATCTCATCTACCATCTGGGTAGTCTCCAGCCCCTTGGTATGAACATCGAATTCTCCAACTTCCGGTAATTCCCTCACTCTCCCTTCCCCCATCCCACCTTCCCTCTGTCTCCTCTTCTAGCTGCCTATCACCTCTCATGACTCTGCCGTCTTCTACTACCCATAGTGCTTTCGCCTTAGGTTCTTTCTTCATCTCTCCTGCCTATCTCCTCCCTGCTTCCCCTCCCCCACCTCTTGATCTTTCCTCTGATTGGCTTTCCACCCTCCCCCACCTTCTTTATAGGGCCCCTGCCCCCTCCTTCTTTAGTCCTGATGAAGGGTCTTGACCTGAAACGTTGACTGCTCCTTTCAACGGATGCTGCCCGACCTGCTTAGTTCATCCAGCTTGTTTGTACATCTTGATTTGAGCACAGCATCTGCAGTGCACTTTGTGTTTACTTTCTAAGATAAGGTGCCCAAATGTGCTCACAATACTCCAAGTGAGGCCTCACCAGTGCTTTATAAAGTATCTACATTACATTCTTGCTTTTATATTGTGGTCCTCTTAAAATGAATGCTAACATCGCATTTGCCTTCCTCACCACCGACTCAACCTGCAAATTAACCTTTAGGAAATCCTCCACAAGGACTCCGAAGTTCCTTTGCATATCAGTTATTTATAATTTCTCTCCATTTAGAAAATAGTCAACCCTTTCATTTCTTCTGCCAAAGTACATGACCATACACTTCCCAACATTGTATTCCATCTGCTATTTCTTTGTCCATTCTCTTAATCTCTCTACTTTCTCCAAACCTGTCCCTCCACCTATCTTCATATTGTCTGCAAACTTTGCAACAAAGCCATCAATTCCATCATCCAAATCATTGACAGATAACGTAAAAGGAATTGGTCCCAATATAGATCCCTATGGAACACCATTGGTCTTTGGCAATCGATCAGAAAATGCTCCCTTTATTCCCATTCTTTATCTCCTTCCAATCAGCCACTGCTTTATCCATGCTAGAATCTTTCCTGTAATACCATGGGCTCACAGCTTGTTAAGCAGCCTCATGGGCATAATGTCAAAGGCCTTCTGAAAATCCAAGTACACAACATCAAGCAATTCTCCATTGCCTATCCTGCTTGCTATTTCTTCAAAGAATTCCAACAGATTTGTCAGACAAGTTTTTCCCTTGAGGAAATTATGCTTAACTCAACCTATTTTACCATGTGTCTCCAAATACCGTGAGACCTCATCCTTAATGATTGACTCCAACATCTTCCCAACCACTGAGGTCAGACAAACTGGCCTATAGTTCCCTTTCTTTTGCCTCTCTCCCTTGTTGAACAGTCGAGTAACATTTGCAATTTTCCAGTCTTCCAAGAACCATTCCAGAATCCAGTGATTCATACACGATCATTACTAATCTCGCCACAATCTCTTCAGCCACCTCTTTCAGAACTCTGTGGTGTACACCATCTGGTCCAGGTGACTTATCTACCTTCAGCCCTTTCAGTTTCCCAAAACCCTTCTCTCTTGTTATGGTAGCTTCACACACTTCACGCCCCCTGACACCTGGAACTTCCACCACCCTGCTAGTGCCTTCTGTGGTTTTTAAAAGCTTCCCAATCCTCTAACTTCCCACTAATTTTTGCTCTATTATATGCCCTCTCTCTGGCTTTTATGTTGGCTTTGACTTCTCCTGTAAGCCATAATCGTGTCATCTTGCCTTTAGTATACTGCTTCCTCTTTGGGATATATATACATCCTGTTTTGAATTACTTCCAGAAATTCCAGGCATTGTTGCTCTGCCGTCACCCCTGCCAGTGTTCTTTTCCAATCAATTCTGGCCAACTCCTCTCTCATATCTCTGTAATTCCCTTTACTCCACTGTAATACTGATACATCTGACTTTAGCGTCTCCTTCTCAAATTTCAGGCTGAATTTGATCACTTTTCCATAAAGGTTCTTTTGCTTTAAGCTTTCTAACAAATTCTGGATCATTGCACAACACCCAATCCAGAATAGCTGATCCTCTAGTGGGCTTAACTAAGAGCTGCTCTCAAAGCCCAGAAATTCCCCCTTCTGTAACCTAGCACCAACTTGATTTTCTCAATCTACCTGCAAATTGAAACCCCCCATGATGATTGCAACATTGCCCCTTTGGCATGCATTTTCTATCTCCTATTGTAATTTGTAGATCACATCCTTACTACTACTTGGGAGCCTGTATAGGTCTTTCTACCTTTGCTGTTCCTAAGCTGTCTCCACAATGATTCAACACCTTCTGACCCTATGTCACCTCTTTCTAATGATTTGATTTCATTTTTTACCAACAGGGCAATGCCCACCCTCTGCTTTCTTGCCTGTCCTTTTGATACAATATGTATCCTTGGACATTAAGCTCCCAGCTGTAGTATTCTTCCAGCTATGATTCGGTGATGCCTACGACATCGTACCTACCAATTTGCAACTGTGCTACAAGTTCATCTACCTTATTCCAGATACTGTGCACATTCGGATACAACACTTTCAGTCCTGTATACCCTCTTTTCAATTTTGTCACATTTTCTTGTAGGCATTTACAATGAAACAACAAAATACAATAGAATCAATGAAAAACTACACACAAAGACAGACAATGTGCAAAAGAAGACAAACTGCAAATACAATAGTAATAAATAAGTAAATAATGCAATTTAAACAGAATGTCACAATTAAATACATATGGGCCTGAATATATGGATAAGTCTAGGACTGGAGGGAACAGCCTCAGAATAGAGGGACGACCATTCAGAACAGAGATGAGGAGGAATTTCTTTAACCAGAGGGTGGTGAAACTATGGAATTCATTTCCTCAGATGGCTGTGGAAGCCAAATCATTAAATATATTTAAAACTGAGGCTGATATGTTCTTGATTAGTCAGGGCGTCAAAGGTTATGGGGAGAAGGCAGGAGAATGGGGTAGAGTGGGATAATGAAGCAGCCGTGGTGAATGGTGGAGACCATTCTGGATGGGCTGAATGGCCTAATTCTGCCCCTATGTCTTATGGTCTTAAGGAATGAAGAGAGAAATAGCATGATACAATCCTGGAAAAATAGTGTTGCACCCAGAATTTATGCAAGCTTGTCACACTACTTAAAGTTTGTTTTTGTCTTAATGAAAATAGCTTTGTGAATCTAAGAAATATTCCCTTGTTGTGCATCCTACAATGATCACTTTGTTGAAAGGACCTGGTCAACGTTAATGCTACCCCAGTACGGAAACGCGATGGATCACTCGTCTGACTCTTGAGTCTTTTTACTTAAAGTTCAAAGTTCAAAAGTTCAAAGTAAATTAAGTTCCTACAGTATGTCACCATATCCTACCCCGAGATTCATCTTGTTGCAGGCATGCGTAGAACAGCAAAGAAATACAATCGAATCAATGAAAAACTACATACAAACACAGACTGACAAATAACCAATGTGTAAAGGAAGTTAAACCGTGCAAAAAATATAATAAATAAGTAAATAATAATACCATTGAAGTAGAATGTCAGAATAAAATAAATGCAGGCTATGAAGACATTTAACATGAAGCAGGCAAAACATTCCGAACACAGGAAGGGATGTTTTTAATTCTCGGTTGAAGGAACACAATTTTGAAGCATACTACAGGGAAGTGTATGGCTGAAACCCATCGAGTTCCCTCCCACTTCGAGCCGCTGCAAAAAATAACGTGCTTCACGTCAGCGCTCTCATTTCCTTTTACGTATGGGAAGTGCTGGGGTTGGAGGTCGTTCTCACACAGGGAGGAAGGGAGAGAGGGACTGAGACACAGTTCTGAGTGTGTGAGACAGACAACACTGGGGGTGGGGAAGAGAGGGGGAGAGAGAAAGACGGAGGGAGGGAGAGAGAGAGACAGTCAGACAGTTCAGTATCCAAGTCCGGCACTGCGACCGGGAGTCCCGGGACCCCACGGGACCCCGAGAGAGGGGTTGCTGGGGTGGGAGACTGTTCCTGACGGCGCTGGGGTGTGTGTGGATGGGGGGGTGGGGTGGGGGGGGAGGAGGGTGGGAGGGACAGAGTGTTGCAAATTCAGAGCCAGCTGCACACACAGACACACACACACACAAAAAGAGAAGAAATCATGTGACAGAAACGGAAATGGCCAACAGCTGATGCCTGGTTCAGGTGAAGTATCCATGTTTTGGAGAGAGCACCAAATCCTAACCTAACCCTTCCTAGTTTATTTCTGCTGTTCGGTCACAGTTTCTCCACCCTTCCTCTAACAGACGAGCGTGTGCATGTGTGTTTGCTGCAACTTTGTGCCTCCATGTCTTCCTCTGCCCCCAGGTTTGTATTGGCTGCGGTGAAGTTTGGTTAATCTGCACCGGGGCAGTGGACTTCCCCCGTTCCATTTCAACCCGTGCAAATCGATACATTATTTGTTGCCATTCGAGGCTGTGACGTTGCTCGAGGCGGCGGGGGCGGGAGGGGGGATTCCCACCGGGTGGGTTTCTCTCTGCAACCCCCACCATCTCCCCGTTGTTCTCTCTTTTTGCGTCTTCTGCTTCCTTGTGTTAGTGAGCTGGGGTCTGGATGGAGAGACCTGACCCCGGCCAGCCCTCCCCCTCACTTCTCCAACAACAATCATGCTCTGACAGCGCTCAGCTCTGCTGTCTCCTGGTTGGGGGGGGGGGGGGCTCTGTTCCGTTTTACTGCGATTTTAATTTGAGGTGACAATTTTTTTTCCTCCCCAAGTGCTTCAGAGAGAGAGAGAGAGAACAAAAGGGACAACAGTGATCGAGTGGGATAACAAAAGACGCTTTCTAGTTCCTCATTCCGGGAGGTTTTATTTTCCAGCAGACCCACTGGCATTTGATGAAGCCTGTTTTTTCTCTTGTCGAGAGGAATTGAAGATGGCACCGGACGAATGAGTGTGTTTTTTTCACTTAAAATGACACTTGAGGGCCGTGACTTGCATTGACGTCTATCTGAAGAACTTCTTCAGCCCAGAAATTGTGTCCAGGTCTTTTGTTGCCGAGTCCCGGTGTTTGTCTGCGCCTTGGATTCCTCCACACCTCGGGCCGGCTCCCTTTGTCTGAGTTCCCCCCACCCCCGACGCTGTCAATGTCATGGAACTAATGTTTGCTGAGTGGGAGGACGGTGAACGGTTTTCCTTCGAAGACAGTGACCGGTTTGAGGAGGATTCCCTCTGTTCCTTCATCTCTGAAGCCGAGAGCCTGTGTCAGAATTGGCGGGGATGGAGGAAGCAGTCGGGCGGTCCAAATTCGCCCACTGTTAAAATCAAAGGTGAGACAAGTCTATTTTTCCTCCTCTTAGAACATAGCACAGAAGCAGGCGCTTCGGCCCGCAATGTTGTGTCTAACTAATTAAATTAGTAATCAGTTGGCCAACTAAACTAATCTCTTCTGTCTACTCTACACAATGTCCATATCCTTCCATTTTCCTCATATTCATGTCTCTTAAATGTCCCTAATGGATCTGCCTCTACCACCACCCCAGGTAGTGCATACCAGGCACCCACCACTCGCTGTAAAACACTTGAAATTAATCCCCTTCACCTTAAATGCACACCTTATGGTGTTAAACATTTCAACCCTAGGAAAAAGATACTGCCTGGCTCCTCCATCTGTGCTACTTATAAACTTCTGTTAGATCTCCCCTCAACAGGGTAAAATCAAAGATGGGACAGTTCTATTTTTCCTCGTACTATTCAGTGTTGTGGACAGAGTTCTCTAATTTTGCAGAATCGGTTTGACCGGAACAACTCATCAATTTGATCGCGTCTAGTTATTGATGCAAGTACATGCTATTTTCATCTCTAAAGCATGTAATCTCTGCAAACTTAACTCAGAAGAGCATTTTAATTACATTTTTTACTCTGGCAAGAAGGTGGTGTGATTCTAAACTTATATGAAGCTTATTTTTAAGAGTAAGATAGAATATTATATTGCAGTCTTAAACTTCATTTGCTTTTTTGCTAACAAGAATTATTTGGCACATTTTGGAGTGAGACTGTTTAATTTGATGTGCATTATTTATGGAGGCCATGTGTTGCTGAGAGTCCTGTAGATTTATAATTCATTAGTAATGCTTTATCCTGTCATTATTGCAACATTCTGCGAATGCCATCCAGAGTTCTACCCTGCAATTTCTTTGCACACTGTGAATGGTTTGTGAAGATGAGAATTTTTTAAAACTCCAAGTTCAAAGTAAATTTTATTATTCAAGTACATATGTCATCATTCATGGTCTTGTGGGCATACTCAGCAAATCTATAGAATAGTAACTATAAAAGATCACTGAGAGTGCAGAAGACAACAAACTGTGCAAAGGCAAGTATAAACAAATAGCAATAAATGATGAGAACGTGAGATGAAAAGTCTTTGAAAGTGAGATTATTGGTTGTGGGAACACTTTGAATGATGGTGCAAGTGAGTGTAGTTAAAGGGCCCAATGATTTGAGGAGTGGTATCTGTTCTTGAACCTGGAGGTGGAGTCCTGAGGCTCTTGTACCTTCTACCTGATGGCAGCAGTGAGAAGAGAGCATTGCCTGGGTGGAGGGAATCCCTGATGATGGATGCTGCCTTCAGGCAACAGCATTTCATGTAGACGTGCTCAGTGGTTGGGAGGGCTTTACCTGTGATTGTATTTAGAGAGACAGGCCCTTCCGGCCTAACAAGCCACACTGTCCCACAGCCTACCTATTTAACCCTGGCCTAATCTCAGGACAGTTTACAAAGACCAATTAATCTTTGGACTGTGGGAGGAAACCCGAGCACCCAGAGGAAATCCACGGGGTCAAGGGGAGAGTGTACAAAGTCCTTACAGGTGATGTCCGATTAAATCAGGGAGATTGCTGGGCAGCACGGTTTGAAGGGCAGGAAGGGCCTATTCCACGCCGTATCTCAACAGTTAATAAATAAAATTGAACGCTGATTGTTGACACCCCGAACTGACCGTAGCACCTGTCAATTTGTATGCTTGCATTTGGTTCATTGCTATCTGGTTTTTGTTAGTGGTAAGGTTTGCCCTTGGGCATAGCTTGTGCCTTTATCTTCCTGCAAAGATAATGGCTTGTATTGTTTCATTACTCAATGGCTATTGACACTTCAAAGCTTTTTTTTAAAACTGTATGGCTTATGAACATGAACTCTTCCAAAATTTCTGTTGACCTCACTGACTTGCCCAGAGATTTTCATAGGCACCACTTCCATGCTCACCAACCAACTCTGGGCCTCTGTTTGAGGCTGCTTGCGTTTTAATAAATGTTCTCCACCTTGTTTTCAAATTCTTCCATCTCTCTTTGACCATTTCCTGACCTTCAACCCGGTCAGATCTCGTGCTCCTCCAACCTTGACCTCGAGGGTATTTGAATTTATCTTCTTTAGTGTTTGAGGTTGTGTTGGAGCTGGTAGCTCTGGAATTTCTTCACTAAACTAGCCAGCCTTCCTAGAGCAAGGGTTCTGCCATGGACCAATACCATTAAGCAAGGGGTCCATGGACCACAGGTTAGAACCCCTGCTATGGAGACTGGCCTTAAAATCTCTTGGGGCTTTTGGCAAATTACCATTATTGTCTAATGTCAAATTTTGTTAATATTTCCATGAAGAAATTAACATATTTCACGACATCTGTCAGTGATAATAAACCTGATTCTGAAGCATCTTGGGACGTTTCATTGTATTAATGTGAGGGCCCATACTTGCTCTTTTTGTAGCTGAATTTAAAATTGTGTGGTCATTTGGAGTTAAGATGGTGGTGGTGGAGAGGAGATATTGAAAGGAAAGGCCCAGCTTGTAGCTTGCATCTTGCAGCTGAAACTGTGGAAGATTTTTACAACAATTTGTGCAATATTTGAGGGCTGGAAGAGATTGTAAAAGTACTGAATGTATGTGGGTACTATCTGAACAGCTACTGCAGGCAGTTTGTTTTTAGAATTACTTGCAATATATTGCTTGGAGTTTAGTTTTTTTATTTGCATGTTTCCTGCAAAGTTTGCATGTTTGTGTGGTATAATGCTTAGATTGCATAGAACACAACATTACAGCACAGAATAGGCCCTCGGGCCCACAACATTGTTCCAATTGTTTAACCTACTCAAGATCAGTCTAACCTGTCCCTCCTACATAGTGCTCCTTTTTTTTCTATCATCCATGTGCCTATCTAAGAGTTTTAAAAAATATCTCTAATGTATCTGCCTCTGCTACCACCTCTAGTTCCACACACTCGCCTCTCTATCTAAAAACTTTACCTCTAACATACCCCTCTATACTTTCCTCCAATCATCTTAAAGTTATGAGCAACTCATACGAAATGCTGGAGGAACTCAACAGGTCAGGCGACATCTATGGAGAGGAATAAACAGTTGATGTTTTGGGCTGAAACCCTTCCTCAGACTGGAAAGGGAGTGGGTAGATGCCAGAATAAGAAGGTAGGGAAGGGGATGGGGGACAAGCTGGCAGGGGATAGGTGAAGTCAGGTGGGTGGGGGAGGGGGATGAAATAAGAAACTGGGAGGTGATAGGTCGAAAAGGTAAACAGCTGAAAAGAAGGAACCTGACGGGAGAGGAGAGTGGACCATTGGAGAAAGGGAAGGAGGAGGGGCACCGGTGGGAGGTGTCAGGCAGGTGAGAAGAAGCAGGGAGAGGCCAGAGTGGGGAATGGAAGGGGGAGGGGCAAAAGTTACCGGATGGAGAAATCGATGTTCATGCCATCATGTTGGAGGCTACCCAGATGGAATATGGGGCCTCCTTCCTTTCTAGTCCTGAAGGAGGGGTTCAGCCCAAAACATCAACTGTTGATTCCTCTCCATAGATATTGCCTGACCTGCTGAGTTCCTCCAGCATTTTGTGTGTGTTGCCCTGGATTTCCAGCATCAGCAGCATCTCTTGTGTTTACCTTTAAAGTTATGCCTCCTTGTGAAGCATTTCTGCCTTGTGAAGCAGTCTCAGGCTAGCCACTCAATTTGTGCCTCTTATCAACTAGTATGCCTCTAACATCTTTGAAATCTACTTCTATTTGCATGATGTATGTATGCAAAATGGGTATTAAATTTATCAGTCGTGTGTGCAAAGGGTAACTAGACTTAGAGATACAACACAGAACAGGCTTTTCTGGCTGAACCACCCAGCAACCCGCCTATCTAGCCGTAACCTAATGAACTGACAACTTACAATGACCAGTTAATCTACTAACAACTGCATCTTTTGGAATGTGGGGGAAACTGGAGCACTCAGAGGAAACCCACGAGTTCTTGAGGAGGAACATACAACTTTCTTCCAAATGACATTGGAATTGAACTCTGATGCCCCAAATTGTAATAACATCATGCTCATATCTTGGCTACATGTAGAGCAACAGGACCTTTGAAAATTATTTTCCAGTAAACGTGTACATTCGTGCTCCATGACCTGGTTTTCTGATCATTGGGGAAATGAGAGAAGAACTTTGTCACGATCAAAATCCAACACGGCCATCTCCGTAGTAAAGAAAGAGGAATTGAGTTGAGTTTATTGTCATTTGAACAAGTCCAAATTTGCACAGTTGCAATTAAAAAAACTAACTTGCAGCAGCATTACAGGCACAAAGCATCAGAGACACAGTATTAAAAAGTGTGCGCTATTTTAGTGCTGTCCCAATGCAGTGAGACAATTAAATGTGAATTTTGAACTCTAACTGTGGAGGATTTAGTTCTGAGGTATATGCTTATTCCTTCTACGCAAGTTTAGTTTCAATCTGGTAAATCTGTGGAGTTATTTGCCACAGCTGCATGCGGGGAAGGTCGTTGTGTATCTTTAAAGCAGTGGTTGATAGATTCTTGATCATTTAGGGTGTCAAAGGTTACAGGGGGAAAGCAGAAGAATGGGATTGAGAAGGATAATAAATCAGCCGTGATGGAATAGTGGAGCATTCGATGGACCAGATGAACTAATTTTGCTCCTATGTCTTATGGAAATGAATTCAAAGCAGTTGTTCTTGTTTATTTTTGAAGGGTCAATTAAAAAGGGCACACAGAGTTAGTTGTGGTTGTAGAACTTAGGGCTGTATTGATTTAACCTAAGTTCTTGTAGTGGAATCTGTCTGAGAAGAGATTTGAAAAAGCCTTGCAAGGTAAGGACTGGTTCCACTACTTGTTATTGTGAGTGGTGTTAGGCCCCTTATCTAAGGAAAGATGTTGGAGAGGGTCCAGAGGAGGTTTACGAAATGATTCCGCGAATGAAGGGGCTAACGTGAGTGTTTGATGGCATTGGGCCTGTATTTACTGAAAATTTGAAGAATGAGGGTGATCTCATTTAGACCTATTGAGTATTAAGACAGAGTGGATGTGGAGAGGATGTTTCCCATAGTGGGGGAGTCCAGAACTAAAGACACAGCCTCAGAATAGAGGGGTGAACATTTAGAACAGAGATGAGGATGAATTTCTTTAGCCAGAGGGTGGCAAACCTGTGGAGTTCATTGCCATGTACAGCTGTTAAGAACAAGTCACTTGGTATATTTAAGGAGGAGGTTGATTGTTTTTTGATTATTAAGGGTGTTTAAGGTTATGGGGAGAAAGCAGGAGAATGGGGTTGGGAGAGAGAACAAATCAGTCATGATGGGCTGGCAGAGCAGACTCAATGGGCTGAATGGCACAATTCTGCTCCAATGCCTTGGGGTTTTATGGTTTTAGAATGTACTAAAGTTAGCAAAAGTGGAAAAAAACTGTACATTCTTAAAATTAGAAATTAAAAACAAAATTCTGGGAACACTTAGCAAGTTAGGCAGCGTCCACAGAGAGTGAAAGAATTAATGTTTTAAGCTGGTGACCTCTCATCTTCGTGATGCTAATGATAGATCACTGACATGAAACATTATTCCCCCAGTTTCTTCCCCCAGGCACTTAATCTGATCAATCATTCTGGTTAAAGCCTCTCACTCCCCCCCCATCACTGCCATCCCACTATATCCATTACCCCCGCCACTGCACTGCACTATAAACATTTTTTTAATGCTGTTTACATTGTAAATACATGCTGGTATTTATGCACATTGTCGCATATCTGTACTTTAACTTCTAACTTTATATTTTATGTAAATCTTTGTCCTTTATAACTGTTGAATGTTGCTTTCTGTTGCATGTCACACCCTGACCAACACACCACAGCAAATTCCTAATACATGCAAAGGTTCACTCAATGGCCATTATTATATACACCTGTGCATTTGCTCGTTCGTGTAAATATCCAATCAGCCAATCATGTGACAACAGCTCAATGCATAGAAACATGCAGTCATGGTCAAGAGGTTCAGTTGTTGTTCAGACCAAACATCAGAATGGGGAAGAAATGTGATCTTAGTGACTTTGACCGTGGAATGATTGTTGGTGCCAGACAGGGTGGTTTGAGTATCTCAGAAACTGCTGATCTCCTGGGATTTTCACAATTTGACAGTTTATAGAGCATGGTGTGAAAACAAATAACATCCAGTGAGCAGTGGTTCTGTGGGCGAAAATGACTTGTTAATGAGAGAGGTTGGAGGAGAATGGTCCAGACTGGTTCAAGCTGACAGGAAGGTGACAGTAATTCATCTAGCCATACATTACAGCAGTGGTGTGCAGGGAGCATCTGTGAGTGCACAACATGTTGAACCTCGAAGTGGATGGGTCACGCCGAGTTCCACTCCAGTACCAAATACCGTGTGTATATGGTGAATCAAGTTCATCCTTGATTTTTCTCTCTCTCTCCACAGATGCTGTCTGAATTGTTGAGTATTTCTGGTATTTTCTGTTTTTTTTAAAAAAAAGTAAAGTACTAACTAATATCACTAACTTAGTTACTGCCTGTTACGCCTGCTGGTTCTTAGGGCAGCAATGAAGGTCCTCCATCTCTGTCTTGGCTGTAAACAAATTTTGATCTTGGTCTTGGCGGACTTTAGGGCTTTCTTCATTGTGCCATTAGCTTCCTCTTGGTTTTCACTGCTGTCAACCGTGCAAGTCCCGGGTGGAGGTTGGGAATACTGTTGCACTCAGCTTCCATAAGTCTTGTTTGAGCAGTCACTTGTTAGCCCTGAGTTAAACCCCCGAACCAGGAGGACCGGTGGACCACACTTAGTCAGGCCTCTACCCTTTGATCTGTTTGGCATGGGTGACCACACCAAGAGCCAAAGCATAAAGCCTAGACTCCTGCCAGCGTAGCTCTCCGGGTCATTGAGGTATGTTAGCCTCCAAAGCATGACAAGGATGTGATCCTCTTAGAGGTAATGTTAATAAAATTTGATTTAATGCCAAAGTACAGGAAAAATAAACATCACAATGCTTTTAATTCTCGTATCTCAGTGAGAGGAGAGCAACTCATTGTGCCTCACCTGCTCAGGAGTAGTTGGACATGTGGTCTCGTGGAGTTCAGTCCCTTTGTATGTCGAATGTTCATCCCTCAACTGTGTGACATCTGCTGTTCTGTGGAGAACTGGGTTTCCATGGTCAACATCCACTGGATGTGGCTCAACTGGTTTTTAGTTTTACAATGAATAAGAAATTAAGTCACCTATGTATTATATATTGTCTTCAACCCAAATAAATGATTTCAGAGTCAGGTTTATTATCAATGGCATATGTCGTGAAATTTATTGTTTTGAGGTAGGGTTATATTTCAATATGCAAAAATACTGCAAATTATAATAAGAATATGTGTATATGTTTGTAAAACATTGTAGTTGAAACATTAACATGTTCACAACATTTCCTATCTCCGTAAACAGCTCAAGTCTTGTAACTCTCTGAACCCTGCTCCTGATTTTTAGCCCCTCATTCTCTTGTCCTGGAGGTTAGTCCTAAGTTCTGCAAGATCTCCCCCCCCCCCCACCCTCTCATTTGCCCCATCACCCAGGACATGCTCCCCTCTCATCTCTGCCATCAGAGTGGAGATACAGGAGTCTGAAGACATGCACTCAACTTTTCTGGAACAGTTTCTATCCCTCCGTCAGATATCTGAATGGACATTAAACACTACCTCACTATTTTTGCTCTCTTTTTGCACTTTGCAATTTGGAGATTTAAAAAAATTATAATGTATTGAAAACAAATTCTCAAACATGTCAGTGATAATAAACATGTCTGATTTTTAATCTGAATCTGCTCTTTGATATCCTCCTGTAAAAACATTTTTGACTCGGGATCTGAATAAACTTTTGTCTGCTAACCTCCCCATGGGTAACCTCATTAAGACTATTGGTGCCGTACTGTAATGTCCATCATGGCCGTGGCTCACAGTTAGTTTTTATTCGATTCTTAGGAATGGTATTGGGGGCAGCACAGGGAGTTGGAGGTCAGATTAGGGTTTGGAGACAGAGATAAGAGGAGTTGGATGTCGGGCAGTAAATGAAGATTCGGGGCAGGAGTCTGGGTGTTCCCAATGGGTTGGTGGGCCTTGTGGATGAAGGATGGTGACCCTTCTCTTCCACCCCCTCACCCCTGTCATCAAGTCCTTCCAGGTTGTCAAGTTCTGGGGTCATACAGAAGGTCAAAGAATGAAGTCAACAAGTTTGGAACTTGAGCATTGAGGATCCCAACCACTTGTTCCACAATCTCTTTGACCCACTACGTCAAGAAGGAGGTACAGGCGCATCAAGACTAGGACTGCCAGTCTGGGTACCAGCTTTTCCCCTCATGCTGTGAGATTAATGAATACCCTCTCACCACTAAGTTCTCGTCACTAGGACAGCGAACTGTTTGCTGTGAACCTATGTTGTGCACTACCGGCACTTTGAATTATATTTCACTGACTTATTTTTTGCTAATATTTTTTATGCTGTACGTAATGTACAATGTTTTGTGTACTGTGGTCCAGAGGAGCATTATTTCATTTGGTTGTATATATGTAATGTCAGATGACAGTAAACTTGAACTTGAGGTCTGAAGTTTAAATATTGAAGTTGGTGAGTCTGGAAGTCAGTGGCCCAGTGTCTGAGAGCCTTGAGCTAAGGGCTCCAGAGGTGTGTGCGCGTGTGTGTGTGCGTGTGTGAGAGAGAGCGAGGGGGAGGAAAAGGGCTTCTTCTGTGTTTTTGTTGTTGTTGTGCTTTTGTTGCTTATGTTGTTCTGAACATTTTGAGCTTGCTCTGTTGGCACTGAACTGTGTGGCAACACTTGCAGGCTGCCCCCAGCACGTCGAGTTGGCTGTTAATGCACTTGACTGTACGTTTTGTGGTCACTGATGGGTAAGTGATTCTGAATCTCTGTGCTGAAGGTGTGTGTAAATTCATATTGTTGCTGAGCCTCAGTGTGAATGACACAATGCAGTGTTTACAAATGCTAGTAATGCACATTGTTGTAGCAGATCGGATGCAGATGCTTTGAGCACCATGATGAGATTGCCGGGCTTACTTTGCTTAATGTAGTGTTACATTACGGTAAGTAGCTCTTCACAGAGATCTGCCAAGGCTGCATAAATGCATGAGCAATTCATTACAGGGGAAGCGTATTGTTTTTAAAGGATAAAATAATTATTTAATGATTTTAACATTGCACATACTCTAAAACGCATCGGGCCGTGAATCCTTTATTTTATTCTCGCAGCTAAGCTGGTTGTGGCGGTGTTTGGCAGGGTTCTTGTCTCTGAGGATCCAGACCAGAGCTTGAGGGTGTGATAATGATATTGGTCAGGAATCAGAATCGGGTTTAATGTCACTGGCTTGTGTCGTCAAACTTGTTTCTTTGAGCAATACATAAAATTGCTAAGTTATTGTAAGAAATGTGAAAGTACTGTAGTGCAAAAAGGGCGAAGCAGTGAGGTAATGTTCATCGTCCATTCCGATGGCAGAGGGGAAGAAGCTGTTCCTGAATCGTTGAGTGTGTGCCTTCAGGCTCCTGTATCTCCTCCTTCCTGTACCTCCTCCCTGATGGTAGCAATGAGAAGAGGGCATGTCCTAGGTGTTGGGATCCTTGATGGATGCTGCCTTTCTGAGGTATCGCCTTTTGAAGGTGGCCTGGATGCTGGGGAGGTTAGTGCCCATGACTTAGTCCATTACCAGTCTTCAGAATCAGGTTTAAAAGCACAGACATTGTTTGTGAAATTTGTAATTTTGCGGCAGCGGTACAGTGTAATACCAAACACCCCTATAAATTACAATCAGATGTGTATGTGTAAAATGGTGTAAATATAAATTACCACGTTGTGCAAATAGTATGCTCGTGGTTCAATGTCCATTCAGAAACTGATGGCACAGGGGAAGAAGCTGTTCCTAACAGGCTGAGTGTGGGTCTTCAGGCTCCTGTATCTCCGAACGTGCTAGTAAAGAGAAGAGAGCATGTCCTGGGTGATGGGGTCATTCATGATGGATGTCACCTCTTTGAGGCATCGCTTTACGAAGGTGTCCTCTGTGCTGGGGAGGCGAGTGCCCACGATGGAACTGACTGAGTTTACAAGTAACTGGGTTCCAGGCATAATTTTGGCCTGGTGTGAGCAAGTGTTTGGATCCATCCATGGTGGGTGGAGATTTTAAATTCAAGTAACTAAATAAACCTGGAATGTAAATTAAAGAAGTTAGTATTAATGTTACTATCAGATTGTCAGAAAGTCGTTCAGTTTGCAAAAAGCTTTTGGGAACTGTAGTAGTTAATATGTTTACAGCAAACTGTCACCAGAAGCAAAGTGCCCTCTCCTCATCACCACCAACAGGGAGGAGGTACAGGAGCCTGAAAGCACACACTCAAATGTTTCAGGAACAGCTTCTTCCCCTCTGCCATTGGATTTCTGAATGTACAATGAACCTATGAACACTACCTCACTATATATTTTTTGCTCTGTTTTTGCACAATTTAATTTTTTTAAACATTTCTTATTATCTGTAGCTTTTTATGTATTGCACAGTACTGCTGCCACAAAACAACAAATTTCACAACATAAACACAAGAGATTCTACAGATGCTGGAAATCCAGAGTAACACACACACAATGTTGGAGGAACTCAGCAGGACAGGCAACATCAATGAAAATGAATAAGCAGTTGACGTTTTGGGCCGAGACCCTTCATATCATCAGGATATGAAATTTCTCAAAATATGTCGTAATGTTAAACCTGATTCTGAAGTGATAATGATCAGATTTGGTGTTCTTGTGCAGTTGTGTGGGTTAAACATTGCACTATCCCAGGATAACTGCTCGGTGCTGCTCCCTGCTTAGAGCCATGTTATTTTTTTGTCTCACACACCTGAAGGAGCAGGTGAGACCTTGGTTAAGTATCACACCTCTCTGCCTTTGGAACTTCTCCCCTAGTGACTATACCATCCTGACATAGAACAAGGGATATGCTTGCTCCTTTTAAAGGTGGGAAATGCTTGCACTGCGAAGTCACTAGGCTGAATTTAGTGAGGAGATGTAGTCCTATGATATGTTGAGCAGATTGTCTCTGTATGTGCTGCTCAAAGTGTGCCTGGTGAGCTGATTGGGGAAATTGTGAGGTGGCTGATGAAAGGATGTTTCCTTAGTGGGAGAATCTAGACCTGTGGGGCTGGGTTTCAGAATTAAGGGGTCATCGAATTCTCTGATAGTCTTCATAAGACATGGGAGGAGAATCGGGCCACTATCAAGTCAGATCTGCCATTTGATCACTATAGCTCTCATCTCCATTCTCCTGCCTTCTCCCCATAACCTTTGACACCCTGAATAATCAGGAACTTATCAACCTCTGCTTTAAATATCCGCAATGACCTGGCCTCCACAGCCGTCTGTGGCAACGAATTCCAGAGATCACCACCATCTGACTAAAGAAATTGCTCTTCATCACTGTTCTAATGGGACATCTTTCTATTCTGAGGCTGTGCCCTCTGGTCCTTGACTCTCCCACTGTAGGAACCATCATTGCCACATCCACTCTAACCAGGCCTTTCAATATTCTATGAGGTCACCCCCTCATTCTTTTAAACTCTGGTTACTTCAGGCATAGAGCCATCAGATGCTCATTGTACGTTAACTCTTTCATCCCAGGATCATTCCTGTGGATCTCCTCTGGATCCTCCCTAATGTCAGCACATCCTTTCTTAGATAAGGGCTTCAGATCTGTTCACTATTCTCAGATGAGGAAGAAGGAATTCCCTAGACTGGTGAATCTCTGGAGTTCTCCAGCACAGAGCTGTAACTTCTAAGCCATTGAGTATGTTCAAAGCTGCGATAGATTTTCCAGACATAAGAGAGTTGTGGGTTATGGGGGAGAGGCAGCAAGGTGGAGCTGAAGTTAAGAACCATCTATTTGAATGGCATAGCAATGGCTCCTTGTGCTTCTGTTTCTTATCAGGAAGGTGTTTTCTGTCATCTACCTCTGGTAAATCCAGGGATGACTTCTGGTTTGATCTTTACACTTGAGTACAATTAATAACATAAATTTTAATTCTTCTACTTCTGTGAGACCTGCCCTAAATTGGGGAACCGCTTCTGTGAGCACCTCCATTGCATCTGCCAAAAGTGGAATTTCCTGGTGGCTGAACATTTTAATTCTGATTCCCATTTCCATTCTGACATTTGTCCATGGCTGCCTCTTGTGCAAGATGAAGCCACCCTGAGGGTGGGGGAGCAATACCTTGTACTCCATCTAGGTAGCCTCCAACCTGATGGCATGAATATCGATTTCTCTTTCTGGTTTAAAAAACAATTCTCTCCTCTTCCCCGCCACCCCTGCTTCCTCTATTCCCCTTTTTGGCAATTTACCTCTTTTCACTTGCCTATCAGTCCCCCCGGCTCCCCCCACCCCCTTCCCTTTCTCCTATGGTCCACTCTCCTCTCCTCTGAAGTTCTTTCTTCTCCAGTCATTGACCTTTCCCACCTGGCTCCACCTATCACCTGCCAGCGAACCTCTTTCCCCTTCCCTCACCTTCCAGTTCTGAAGAAGGGTTTTGGCCGGAAATGTCGTCTGTTTATTCATTTCCTTAGATGCTGCCTGACATGCAGCGTTTTGTGTGTGTTGCTCTGAATTTCCAGCATCTGCAGACTTTCTCGTGTTTATAGATCTTAAGAGCACTCTAACATCAGGGCGATGGGGAAAAGTAGATATTCATTTGTGTAGTCTCAAAAATAACCCAGAGCTATTCGAACCAAGTTACCTCAAGATGACATGTGAGGAATACGCTTAAAGCCTGAGACATGTTTGTCTCTGGAGTTTGGGGGGGGGGGGGGGGGGAGTGATCTCATTAAAACCTATTGCCTACAGACGGACCTGTAGTATATAGACGTGGAGATGTTGTTCCTAATAATGGGAGAGTCAAGGACCAGAGGGCACCATTCAGAATAAAGGGACATCCATTTAGAAGTGAGATGAGGAGGAGTTTCTTTAGCCATGGAGTAGTGAGTCTGTGAAATTCATTGTCACGGATAACGGTGGAGACAAAGTCTTTGGGTATACGTTTAAGGCAGGGATTGAGTTCTTCATTGATTAAAAAGGGTTACAGGGCGAGTGAAGTGAGAAGAAAATAATGTCAGCCGCGATGGAATAGCAGAGCAGACTCAGTGGGCCAAATGATCAAATACGGCTCCAATTTCTAATGGCCTTATTATGATTGCTGATCAAAATTCTGTTGAAACGTGAGGTTTGAGGAGGTGCCAGCCTTCCTAGAGAGGGATTGAGGACAAAGAGGTTAATGTTTGGGAGAGGAGTATATTTTGAAACTTCTAAACCCAAAACTAATTGAAAGCAAAAACAGGAGCTGGGAATAATGAGTTTTAGTTTTGATTTTACTTTTAGCGAGGCACACACCTATGATGTAACGGTGTAATGACGTAGGACATGGGCATACTTTGTACATAAAACCCGTAAGAAATTATGTTAATGACAAAGAATGCTTAATCAAACAATATACTTACAGTATTTCTCAAATATTTTGTGAAATATTAAATACACAAACAGGTGGAGGGGCCAGAGCTATATGCATGTGGATACTGGGAGTGGTTGTGGGACATGACAGGTGGAGGGGGGGGTGGTCTTGTAGATAATTGGACAGTTGTTTCTACCTGCTGGTACCACCACAATGGGCCAGGTGGTGTCACTTTCTGCAGTATCAGGTTAGGAGCAGGGTTGAGGGGTTTAAATACACTTCCCTCGCCAACAAATAATACAGAATCTGAGGCCACAAACCAGGCACGCCCAGGATCCTCTTCAGTTTGCGTATAAGGAGAAGGTGGGAGTGGAGGATGCTATCACGTATTTGCTGCACAAATCACTCTCTCACCTAGATGGGGGTCAGTTGTGCTGTGAGGGTTACATTCCTTGACTTCTCTAGTGCCTTTAACACCATCCAGCCCAAGATCTTAAGGCACAAACTAACGGAGATGGGAGTAGACTCTCACATGGTGGATTGGATAGTGGACTACTTGACAGATAGACCTCAGTATGTGCGGTTGGGAGACTGTAGGTCTGACACGGTGGTCAGCAGCACAGGAGCGCCGCAGGGAACCGTACTCTCTCCGGTCCTGTTCACCCTGTACACATCAGACTTCCAATATAACTCGGAGTCCTGCCATGTGCAGAAGTTCGCTGATGACACGGCCATAGTGGGGTGTGTCAGGAATGGACAGGAGGAGGAGTATAGGAAACTGATACAGGACTTTGTGATATGGTGCAACTCAAACTACCTGCGTCTCAATATCACCAAGACCAAGGAGATGGTGGTGGACTTTAGGAGATCTAGGCCTCATATGGAGCCAGTGATCATTAATGGAGAATGTGTGGAGCAGGTTAAGACCTACAAGTATCTGGGAGTACAGTTAGACGAGAAGCTAGACTGGACTGCCAACACAGATGCCTTGTGCAGGAAGGCACAGAGTCGACTGTACTTCCTTAGAAGGTTGGCGTCATTCAATGTCTGTAGTGAGATGCTGAAGATGTTCTATAGGTCAGTTGTGGAGAGCGCCCTCTTCTTTGTGGTGGCGTGTTGGGGAGGAAGCATTAAGAAGAGGGACGCCTCACGTCTTAATAAGCTGGTAAGGAAGGCGGGCTCTGTCGTGGGCAAAGTACTGGAGAGTTTAACATCGGTAGCTGAGCGAAGGGCGCTGAGTGGGCTACGGTCAATTATGGATAACTCTGAACATCCTCTACATAGCACCATCCAGAGACAGAGAAGCAGTTTCAGCGACAGGTTACTATCGATGCAATGCTCCTCAGACAGGATGAAGAGATCAATACTCCCCAATGCCATTAGGCTTTACAATTCTACCGCCAGGACTTAAGAACTTTTTAAAAGCTATTATTAATGCTTTTTGAGATAGTGATTTAGATGCATATCATATTTTTTTACTGAGTTAAGTATTGTATGTAATTAGTTTTGCTACAACAAGTGTATGGGACATTGGAAAAAAGTTGAATTTCCCCATGGGGATGAATAAAGTATCTATCTATCTATCTATCTAACCTCTCCTATTCCATCACTTCCACTGTACCTGGGACCATAAGAAATATGGGCAGAATTAGGCCATTCAACCCATGGAGTCTGCTGCTCCATTCTATCATGCCTGATTTACTATCCCTCTCACCCCATTCTCCTGCCTTTTCCCCGTAACCTTTAACGCCCTGACAAATCAATAACCTACAAGGCAAACACGAGGAAATCTGCAGATGCTGGAAATTCAAGCAACACACACAAAATACTGGTGGAACGCAGCAGGCCTGGCAGCATCTATAGGGAGAAGCACTGTCGACGCTTCGGGCCGAGACCCTTCGTCAGGACTAACTGAGAAGAAAGAGTAAGAGATTTAAAAGTAGGAGGGGGAGGGGAAAATGCGAAATGATAGGAGAAGACCGGAGGGGGTGGGGTGAAGCTGAGAGCCAGAAAGATGATTGTCAAAAGTGATACAGAGGAGAAGGGAAAGGATCATGGGATGGGAGGCCTCGGGAGAAAGAAAGGGGGAGGGGAGCACCAGAAGGCGATGGAGAACAGGCAGAGTGATGGGCAGAGAGAAAAAAAAAGGGAGGGGGAAAAAAACCTAAATATATCAGGGATGGGGTTAGAAGGGGAGGAGGGGCATTAACGGAAGTTAGAGAAGTCAATGTTCATGCCATCAGGTTGGAGGCTACCCAGCCGGTATACAAGGTGTTGTTCCTCCAACCTGAGTTTGGATTCATTTTGACAATAGAGGAGGCCATGGATAGACATATCAGAATGGGAATGGGACGTGGAATTAAAATGTGTGGCCACTGGGAGATCCTGCTTTCTCTGGCGTACAGAGCGTAGGTGTTCAGCGAAATGGTCTCTCAGTCTGCATCGGGTCTCATCAATATATAAAAGACCACACCGGGAGCACCGGACGCAGTATACCACACCAGCCGACTCACAGGTGAAGTGTCGCCTCACCTGGAAGGAGAGGGCAACCCCCCCATAAAAAGAATTCTGATCTTTGCATCTGTATAAGCAGCATTTATTTTAATTTTCAAAGACCTCTGTAATTTGGAACAGTTCTCATGACAGTGACAGAACTGCATCCCCAATTTCTCATCTCTGGCATCCTCTTGACTCAGTGTCTCCTGGACTTTTCTGTTTTTGGAACATAGGACATACTGAAGACCATACAACAGCACAGTGCAGGCCCTTCAGCCCATGATGTTGTGCTGCTCTTTTAACCTACTCTGAGACTTCAGTCTAACAGTTCCTCCTCCCTAAATGCAGCATCTCCAAAATCCAATTCTTTGCTGGTATCTTCAGCTTGCTAAAAAAAAATATACTTGCCCTTCTGAATGTATTGACTATGATTGTATATTTTTCCACACTTCCCTTTGTATGAATTTTTAATTCTGAATAAAGCCTGTTTTTGTAATGCAAAAAGACCCTCACTAATCTAATATGCAATGTTTTATTGACCCGAATGCTGTTGCTTTTGGCAGATTTGAATGCTGCCTTGACCACATTGTGTTCGGGTCTTATCTGTGATTTTTAGTCTCATTTATCACACTGAGGTTTTGAAACTTCAGTTGTGCAAAGTTCTGTGCTCCTGGAACATTATTTCCCATCTGTTTTCCATTACCAGAGACTCCTTGACACAAAGTTTAGGTAAATGCCGTTATTTATTGTTCCATAAATTTGAGCCAGTATGGCCCCAACTGACTTTTATTGTGATTTGTACTAAGAGCCATTTACACATTATGGCAATACCCTATAATTGCTTGTACTCTTGATTATATAATGCAAGTCCTTGTGTTCAGAATATTCAGAAGCCTTGGACCCAGCTACAGGGCCTCCCAAAATCAGCAAGGCATACCTTTTCCTCCAATTGTGGTGTCTCACAGAGACACGGATGTTTTGTTCCATTGTTGGTAGCCACACTTTCACCTTAAAATCCCATAAGACATGGGAGCAGAATCAGGCCTTTCGGCCCATTGAGTCAAGTCCAGTTACTTTTATTGTCATTTCGACCATGACTGCTGTTACAGTACACAGTGAAAATGAGACAATGTTTTTCAGGACCATGGTGTTACATGACACAGTACAAAAGCTAGACTGAACTGCGTTTAAAAAAAAAAACAAAAAAAAACAACAAGCAAAAACAAAAAACAAACAACACAGAAAAAACTACACTAGACTACAGACCTACACAGGACTGCATAAAGTGCACAAAAACAGTGCAGGCATTTACAATAAATAATAAACAGGACAGTAGGGCAAGGTGTCAGTCCAGGCTTCAGGTATTGAGGAGTCTGATAGCTTGGGGGAAGAAACTGTTACATAGTCTGGTCGTGAGAGCCCGAATGCTTCGGAGCCATTTCCTAGACGGCAAGAGGGAGAAGGGATTGTATGAGGCGTGCACGGGGTCCTTCATAATGCTGTTTTCTTTGCAGATGTAGCGTATAGTGTAAATGTCCGTGATGGCGGGAAGAGAGACCCCGATGATCATCTCAGCTGACCTCACTATCCGCTGCAGGGTCTTGTGATCCGAGATGGTGCTATTTTCAAACCAGGCAGTGATGCAGCTGCTCAGGATGCTCTCAATACAACCCCTGTAGAATGTGATGGGGATGGGGGGTGGGAGATGGACTTTCCTCAGCTTCAGAGAAGGTAGAGACACTGCTGGGCTTTCTTTGCTATGGAGTTGGTGTTGAGGGACCAGGTGAGATTCTCCGTCAGGTGAACACCAAGAAATTTGGTGCTCTTTACGATCTCTACCGAAGAGCCGTAAATGTTCAGCGGGGAGTGGTCGCTCCGTGCCCTCTTGAAGTCAACAACCATCTCTTTTGTTCTCTTCACATTAAGAGACAGGTTGTTGGCTCTGCACCAGTCCGTTAGCCGCTGCACCTCCTCTCTGTAAGCTGACTCGTCGTTCTTGCTGATGAGACCCACCATGGTGGTGTCATTGGTGAACTTGATGATGTGGTTCGAGCTGTGTGTTGCAGCACAATCGTGGGTCAGCAGAGTGAACAGCAGTGGACTGAGCACACAGCCCTGGGGAGCCCCCGTGCTCAGTGTGATGCTGTTGGAGATGCTGCTCCTGATCCGGACTGACTGAGGTCTCCAGTTACAGAGGGAGGTGTTCAGGCCCAGTCGGCTCAGCTTTCCAATCAGTTTCTGAGGGATGATTGTGTTGAATGCTGAACTAAAGTCTATGAACAGCATCCGAATGTACGTGTCTTTTTTGTCCAGGTGGGTTAGGGCCAGGTGGAGGGTGGTGGCAATGGCGTCATCTGTTGAGTGGTTGGGACGGTACGCAAACTGCAGGGGGTCCAGTGAGGTGGGGCAGCAGGGTCTTGATATGCCTCATGACGAGCCTCTTGAAACACTTCATGATGATGGATGTGAGTGCAACCGGATGGTAGTCATTTAGGCAGGACACTGAAAATTTCTTCGGCACGGGGACGATGGTGGCGGCCTTGAAGCACGTTGGAATGGTGGTGCTGCTCAGGGAGATGTTGAAGATGTCAGTGAGAACATCTGCTAGCTGGTCTGCACATCTTCTGAGCACTGAGAGTCTGGTCTGCCATTCTGTTATGGCTGATCCCGGATCCCACTCAATCCCATACACCTGCTGTCTCACCATATCCTTTGATGCCTTGACTAATCAGGAAACTATCAACTTCCACTTTGAATATACCCGGGACCTTGGCCTGCTGAGCGTTCCACAGATTCACTACTCTCTGGCTAAAAAAAATTCCTCCTTACTTCTGTTTTAAAAGATTGCCTCTCCGCATCCACCCTAAATTGTCCTTTCAGCATTCAGTAGGTTTCAATGAGATCCCCCCCAAATTCTTCTAAATTCCAATGAGTACAGGCCCAATGCTGGCAAATGCTCCTCATATGTTAACCCCTTCATTCCTGGGATCATCCTTGTGAACCTCCTCTGGACTCTCTCCAATGTCAGCACATCACTTCTGAGATACGGGGCCCAACACCGTAGACAATACTCCAAGTGCGGCCTGAATAGTATTAACCCCTTGCCTTTATACTCTATCCCCCTTGAAATGAATGCCAACATTGCATTTGCCGCTTTTGCTGCAGACTCATCCTGTAGGTTAAGCTTCTGGGAGTCTTGCATGAGGACTCCTACATCCCTCTGTACCTCCGATATTTGAACCTTCTCCCCATTTAGATAGTCCACACTAATCCTTTTACTAAAGTGCATTATCATACATTTCTCAACACTGTATTCCATCTGCCACTTTTTTGCCTATTCTTCCAATTTGTTCCAATTCTTCCAATTCAGCACATGGTATTGGGGGTATAGTATGGATGTGGATAGAGAATTGGTTTGCAGACAGGAAGCAAAGAGTGGAAGTATACGGGACCTTTTCAGAATGGCAGGCAGTGACTAGTGGGGTACCGCAAGGCTCAGTGCTGGGACCCCAGTTGTTTACAATATATATTAATGATTTAGACGAGGGAATTAAATGCAGCATCTCCAAGTTTGCGGATGACACGAAGCTGGGCGGCGGTGTTAGCTGTGAGGAGGATGCTAAGAGGATGCTGGGTGACTTGGATAGGTTAGGTGAGTGGGCAAATTCATGGCAGATGCAATTTAATGTGGATAAATGTGAGATTATCACTTTGGTTGCAAGAACAGGAAGACAGATTATTAACTGAATGGTGGCCGATTAGGAAAAGGGGAGGTGCAACAAGACCTGGGTGTCATTGTACACCAGTCATTGAAGGTGGGCATGCAAGTAAAAAGGCAAATGGTATGTTGGCATTCATAGCAAAAGGATTTGAGTACAGGAGCAGGGAGGTTCTACTGCAGTTGTACAAGGCCTTGGTGAGACCGCACCTAGAGTATTGTGTGCAGTTTTGGTCCCCTAATCTGAGGAAAGACATTCTTGCCATAGAGGGAGTACAAAGAAGGTTCACCAGATTGATTCCTGGGATGGCAGGACTTTCATATGAAGAAAGACTGGATTGACTAGGCTTATACTCACTGGAATTTAGAAGATTGAGGGGGGATCTTATTGAAACGTATAAAATTCTAAAGGGATTGGACAGGCTAGATGCAGGAAGGTTGTTTCCGATGTTGGGGAAGTCCAGAACGAGGGGTCACAGTTTAAGAATAAAGGGGAAGCCTTTTAGGACCGAGATGAAGAAAAACTTCTTCACACAGAGAGTGGTGAATCTGTGTAATTCTCTTCCACAGTAAACAGTTGAGGCCAGTTCATTGGCTATATTTAAGAGGAAGTTAGATATGGCCCTTGTGGCTAAAGGGATCAGGGGGTATGGAGAGAAAGCAGGTACAGGGTTTTGAGTTGGATGATCAGCCATGATCATACTGAATGGTGGCGCAGGCTCGAAGGGCCGAATGGCCTACTCCTGCACCTATTTTCTATGTTTCTATGTTTAAGTTCTGCTGCAATTGCATTTCTTCCTCAGCACCACCAACCCCTCCACCTCTCTTTGCATCAACTGTAAACTTTGCCACAAAACCATTAATTCCATTATCTAAATCATTGACAAACAATGTGAAAAATATCAATAATCCTGAGGAACACCACTGAGCAGCCAATCAGAAACGGCCCCTTTTATTCCCACTCACTGCTTCCTGCCTGTGAGCAGTTCCACTATCCATACCAGTACCTTCCTGTAACACCACAGGATTTTATCATGTTAAGCAGCCTCATGTGTGGCACCTTATCAAATGCCTTCTGAAAATCCAAGTAAATGACATCCACTGCCTCTCCTTTGTCTACCCTGTTTGTTACTTCCTCGAAGAACTCTAATAAATATGTCAGGCCAGCTTTCCCTTAACAGAAACTATGGTGACTTTGACTTATTTTGTCATTAGTCTCCAAGTACCTCAAAACTCATCCTTGATAATAGATTCCAACACTTTCCCAACCACTGAGTTTAGGCTAACTGGCCTATAATTTCCTTTCTTTTGCCTTCCTCCCTTCTTAAAGAGTGTAGTGACATTTGCAATCTTCCAGTCTTCTAGAACCATGTCAGAATCAGGTGATTCTTGAAAGATCATGACCAATGCATCCGTTATCTCTTCAGCAACTCTCAGGACTCTGGGATCTGGGTAGTGGGGATTTCTGTTGATGGAAGCTGCTTTCTATGGCAGCGTTTGGTGTACATGTGCTCAGTGGTGGGGAGGGCTTTACGTGTGACGTACTGAGTCGAATTCACTACTTTTTGTAGGATTTTCCATTCAAAGGCATTGGTGTTCCCGTACCAGGCTGTGATGCAGCCAGTCACAACATGCTCCATCTGTAGAAGTTTGTCAGAATAGATGTTTAATTTGAAATATCTATCAAGTTTTTCATCTTCCAGAGAAGACAATTCAAGTTCATCGAACCTTTCCTAGCTGATGCCCTCTAATCGAGTTAGCAAACTTTTCTATGCCCCCTGTGAAGTTTCCACGTCCTCCTTGTAATGTGGTGACCAGAACTGTATACAGTGCTCCAAGGGTGGGCTAAGCACTTGCATGTTATACAGCAATATGAGTTGTTTCTTTAGAGCAGGGGCTCCCAACTTGGGGTCCACCAATCCCTTGATTAATGGTAAGGCTGACAGGCATTAAAAAAAGGTTGGGAACCCCTGAATTAGAGAGTCAACACGGTAACAGGCCATTCTGTCCCAACGAGCCCATCCAGGTGCCCCCATGTGGCCAATTAACCTCCTCACCCCATACTTCTTTGGAATGTGGGAGAAATCCCAAGGTACAAAGTTGCTGTTTTTCTTGTAGTTTAATTTTCCTCTGCTTGCTCATAATTTTATGTAATCAACTGAGTAATTGTTCAGTGAGTTGTCAGTAATTGTAGTACATGTGATGCTGCAATTTGTTAGAAGTTTCTGTAACACCACAGCCTGTCTTCTCAGAGCTTTCCTCTTGTCACTGGAATGTGCTTTAACTCTAGAGAGCAAGATTTTAGTATTAGACCATCACGGCAACCTTGTTCATTTTCAAATTCAAGTTTATTGTCACCTCACTCTACGACCAAACGAAGCGACATTTCCTTTGGACCATGGAGCACCCACAAAACTATCTCTCACAGCACATAAAACCAAAATATTGCCATCAATACATTCATAAACTGTAATTCAAAATGCATGTGGTGTGCAGCACGTGTAAACAGTTAACAGTACAGTTCTTTTCTCTGCTTTCTCTCTCACTGTAGTGTGACTTTGTTACTGGTGTTTTTAATTGTTATGAACACCTAATAAAGTGGCTATAAATAACTACAAGATTTGCATCTTATACCTCACTTTCGAAGAACTGAGTCACTATCACTAGATCAAACAATCATTTCCTGACCCTGTATTGTGTGTGTGCAGTTCTGGTTCCTTCATTACAGGAAAGATGCCTTTCTAAAGTCCGTTGCAGAGTCCAGACATCTTCATTAGTTTAGTATCATTGAGAAACCCACACCCATCTCCTTTCCCTAGGGCCAAGAACTGATCCTTGGGGCTATGCTCCAGTTACCTCCATCCATTTATTACAACTGTTTTCTATGCAGTATGGCCACTTCCCTGTCACAATTTCCAAAAACAATACGAGTCCTTATTTTATGTGAGACCTACAGCACCATACAGGCTCTTCGGCCCACAAAGCTGTGCTGAACATGTTCTTACCTTAGAAATTACCTAGGGTTACCCATAGCCCTCTTCTTCAGAGGTCCATGTACCTATCCAGGAGTCTCTTCAAAGACCCCATTGTATCCGCCTTCACGACTGTCACCGGCTGGCAGCCCATTGCACATACTTACCCCTGACATCTCCTCTGTAATATGGTTTTCCAAAAACTTTAGAAAATTTTTATCAGATAACAATGATAAGTTAAAACGCCAACTTCTGTTTTGTACAGAGTAAACAGGTAATCTTAAAGCATGATCAGACAAAGCAATCTCCTTATAATCACAGGATCGTACCAGTGGAAGCCAGTTTCTATCTATAAAAAAAAAATCAATCCGAGAGTACATATGATGAACCTGAGAGAAATATGAATATTCCTTGGGGGTGTAAAAAACGCCACACGTCAAGAATACCACATTGAGATAAAAAATATTTAAAAAGTAAGACTGATTTATTAGTGACGGGGTTTTACTTGAAGAGCGGTCTAATATAGGGTCAAGCCAAAAATTAAAATCTCCACCCATCACTAAGGAATACCGATTCAAATCAGGCAGAAAAGAGAAAAGACATTCAAAGAACAAGGAGTCATCTGTATTTGGAGCGTATTCATTCGCAAATACGATTAGTTTATTCCCAAGACTACCCGAAACAATAACAAAGCGCCCATTTGTATCAGAAATTACATTATGTTGAATAAAGGATAAATTCTGATCAAACAGGATAGAGATGCCTCTCGATCTAGATTGAGAGGGTGAGTGAAAATGTATACCCTTCCATCCTTTGAATGTGAAATATCATCTTTATGAATATAGGTTTCTTGGAGAAAGATTATATGAGTTTTAAGTTTCCGGATACAAGAGAAAATCTTATTTTGTTTAACAGGGTTATTTAGACCTTTCACATTAAAACTGAGTATATTAATAAAAGAATCCATCAAGTATCCCTTAGTAATGTATAAAAGGTAATCACAGACATGTAGATAGTGAATAAGTAAAACAGTAAAAACATCCAATCAGCTTTATAGAAGAACCCATTTCCCCCCTCCCTCCCCCCAACGAGAGAAATCAGCCAAAGGAGGCAGAAGGCTAATTCTAACGTTCCCAACCCAAAACTCCGGTGGCTCCAGAAAATACATATGTATAGCTGCGCTGAATAAACGATTGTAAATATATATATACAAAAAAAAAATCAAAGTAAATAAGTTTGCTAATTACGATAAAAAAAAACCATGGGAAAATATAAATATTAGTCTCGGTAAAAAAGGAAAGACAGATAAGGAAAATCAAATATGGGAAATCAATAAGTAAAACAACATATACTCGCGGGTGCAAAAAAAGAGTAAAGAAACAAATACTTTTTTCTTTAAAGAAAATTTTAAAGGAGATACTGCTGGTAATATAGTCTGGAATACTTTTAAAGCATGTATTCGTGGAGAAATTATCTTTTACTCTACCTATATAAAGAAAAAAGCTGACAAAGAAAGGTATGACCTAGCAGCGATATTAAAAGATTTTGATCGAAAGTATGCCCTATCTCTAGATCCAAGTATATATAATAAGCGTATTGAAATCCAATCCAAGTATAATCTTCTGCTGACTTACCCAATTGAACGACAGCTGTTGAGAGATAAGACTCAATTTTACATTCACGGGGATAGAGCTGGTAGTTTATTAGCCAATCACTTAAAACCTTTTACAGTTAATCGTCAAATCACAGAAATTTTTAAAGATAATGGGACTAAGACATCCGACCATTCTGAAATTAACAATGTATTTAAAGACTTTTACCTTAAGTTGTATCAGTCTGACTCCTCTTCAGATGATACCTATATGAATGCTTTTTTCAGTAATATCAACATTCCTACATTGTCTGCTGATAGCCTAACACAGTTAGATCAGCCTATTTCCAATGAAGAAGTGGCTGAGGCTATATGTGCTTTACATTCTGGTAAGACCCCAGGACCTGATGGCTTTCCTGGGGAGTTTTATAAAACTTTCACTATGTTACTTACACCTTATTTATCCTCTGTTTTATCAGAGTCCTTTAAATCAGGTAAACTCCCTCAATCTTTTTATGAAGCTTTTATTTCTCTTATTATAAAAAAATAAAAATCCAGCTGAATGTTCTTCATACAGACCGATTTCTTTATTAAATGTTGATGGAAAAATTTTAGCCAAAATCTTAGCTCGAAGACTTGGAAATATTCTACCATCTATTATATCACACGACCAGACAGGATTTATTAAAAATCGTTACTCACATTTTAATATATGTCGGTTATTGAATGTGATATATTCACCATCCAAAAAAAATCAGAGTGTATATTATCCTTAGATGCAGAAAAAGCCTTTGATAGGATTGAGTGGAATTATCTTTTTAAGACCTTAGAAAAGTTTAATTTTGGGCCTAATTTTATTCGTTGGGTTAAATTAATCTAACTACTTAATGAGCGGTCTCCTACCGCTCAGGTTACTACTAACTCCCAAATTTCTAAGCCCTTTAAATTACAGCGGGGAACTAGACAAGGATGTCCTCTTAGTCCTTTACTTTTTGCTTTAGCTATAGAACCCTTAGCAATAGCACTCCGAGAAGCTAAGGACATTTCTGGTATACTAAGGGAAGGTATGTCTCATAAAATTTCATTATACGCTAATGATATTTTACTTTTTTATCTCTAACAGTGAAACTTCTTTACCTTTGGTTCTTTCTTTAATCTCCCAGTTTAGTTCTTTTACAGGATATAAGCTGAACCTACATAAAAGTGAGCTATTTCCTTTAAATGACCTAATGTCATCAAATGCCAAATCTCCATTCAAAGTTGTTACAAGTCAATTTACATATTTAGGTGTAACAATTACTAAAAACTTCAAGAATTTATTCAAAGAAAACTTAAACCCCGTATTGAATTATGTGAAAAAGACGCTTTCTAAATGGTCCCCTCTTTCTTTATCCCTAATTGGGCGAATTAATTCGATTAAAATGAAGATTCTTCCTAAATTTTTATATCTTTTTCAGGCCTTACCTATTTTAATTCCTAAGACGTACTTTGATTCTTTAGATTCAATTTTAACCACTTATATTTGGAATAATAAACAAGCTCGTTTAAGTAAAGTTTACTTACAAAGAAATAAAGAGATGGGTGGACTAGCCCTACCCAATTTTAGGTTTTACTATTGGGCTGCCAATATAAGGAATATTACTTTCTGGTCCTATTATATTTATGGTAAAGATTGCCCATCGTGGGTCTCCTTAGAAGTTAATTCTGTAAATAAATAAATACCTCTATTGTCTCTCTTCTTGGATCATACTCTTTTTCAGCAAATAAGACAACAGATAACATAATTGTTAAGCAAACTTTAAGGATCTGGTCTCAATTTAGAAAATTTTTTGGTTTAGCGAATTTTTCATTATCATCTCCCATTCTCCTTAATTATTTTTTTATCCCTTCCATGACTGATAAAGTCTTTAAAGATTGGGATGAATTAGGTATTATGTGTTTTTGGGACCTGTTTTATCTCAGGATCTCTTGCTTCATTTGACCAATTGTCAAATAAATTTGCACTCCCAAAATCACATTTTTACAGATACCTTCAAATTAGAGATTTTCTACGTTTCCAATTAGCTACTTTTCCTATAGGTCCTGATAAAAATTTACTGGACGATCTTTTAAATTTAAAACCTTTTGTTAATGGTTCTATTACCGGTATCTATAACTTGTTGATTGATTCTAGACAAGACTTTTTAGATAAAATAAAAAAAGCTTGGGAGGATGACCTAAATTGTCAGATTTCTGATGATAGATGGAATAAAATTCTTAAATGGGTTAATAAATCATCTTTCTGTGCTCGTCAATCTCTACAATTTAAAGTGGTTCATAGAGCTTACATTTCTAAACAGAAGCTGTCCAGTTTTTACCCGAATGTTTCTCCACTTTGTAATAAATGCAACTCTGCTGATGCCTCTTTAATTCATATGTTTTGGTTTTGCCCTACAATTGAAAAGTTTTGGCGGGAAGTATTTCATACCTTCTCTCAACTTTTTAGGGTCCAATTTGACCCAAATCCCCTTACTGCCTTGTTTGGTATTATTGCAAATGAAGCTATAACTTTAAATACTCCTAACCTACAGGTTTTAGTTTTTACCTCTCTTTTAGCAAGAAGAGCAATCTTGCTTAAATGGAAGGAGTCTACCCCTCCTACACATCTTCAATGGCTACGTGATATAATGTTGTATTTAAATTTAGAAAAGATCCGCTGATCAGTCTTAAATTCGAAACAATCTTTTTATGATATCTAGGGACCTTTCCTAAATTACTTTTCCAATTTATAAAGTTTAACAGTGCACAGAATTTTATGTATATTTTTATCTTAAGTGAATATTTTTTTTTTCTAATTATCCATTGTCATCCATCAGCTTTTTTCTTTGGTAGTTGGTAGGGGGTTGACTTTTTTAATATAATAAAAAAAATTCTTTTATGATGTATGACCTATCTTTAAATTTTTGATTACAGAGTGGTATACCTTTATGTGTTATGCTATAACATTTTGATAAATTTTATTACAATATATGAATGTACACAAGTTATGTTGAGATGTATCTATGTGTTGGACTCTGTAAATCTTTTCTTCTGAATAAAAATATTGTAAAAAGAAAAAGACACCTCCTCTGTACCTGCATTTCCTGTAGGACTCACCTTGTGTTCACACACCCCTGTGCCTCACATCACTTACAACTAATCTAATGTGTATGTACTTGTATTTATTGTTTATTATCTTTATCTTGTGTTTTTTTGTGCCGCATTGGATCTGGAGTGACAATTATTTCATTCTCCTTTACACTTGGGTACTGGAAATGACATTAAACAGCCTTGAATCGTGAGAAGACCTTTAGCAAATTTTGTCACACAGGATGACCATTTTCCTCCTATGTTCCAAAGACATATGAGTTGGTGTTGGTGGAAGTGTGGTGACACTTGCGGGCTGCCCCAGCACAATCCTGGATGGAAAGACGCATTTCACAGTGTGTTTTAATGTGCATGTAACAAATAAGGCTAATCTTTAATATTTAAAACCATGCTGGCTTGGTTTGAATGCCAGGAGATATTTTTGTCATGTTAAAGGCATTATATTCTTGTTACTACTTTATGTTTGCTAGTTGACTTTATGATGTTCTGGTAAGTTTCAGCACGTATATCCACACATTTATCGTGAACCATCAAACACTGATTAATATAGTCATTTTATGTAATATTACAGTGTGCTCCTGATTAAATCAGTGCTTTTTTTTTTACAATAAACTGTTGCACACTATTTTGGATTAAACCATGTAAGCAGGAAGAAATTAGAGCAAAGAATTGGAAATGTAACATCACGTAGGTGTTTGGTAAGGGTGGTACTGTTGACACGGGTGGTACTGTTGACACAGGTGGAGTGGTTGGTACAGGTGGAACTGTAAGCTCTGCAGAGTGGTCGGCACAGGCAGAACTGTCGGCTCTATGGAGTGGTTGGTACAAATGGAGCTGTCAGCTCTACGGAGCGGTCAGCATGGGCACAGGCGGAAACGTCGGCTGTGCGGAGTGGTCGGTACAGGTGGAAACGGCTCTGCGGAGTGGTCGGTACAGGCGGTACCTTATATCTGTGTTAAACTTCATGAAGCAAGTAATGTACTTTATAAACTCATCAGCTGAAATGTTCTTTTCATAACATAGAAAATTTTAAGAATATTACTTGGTAATTTTTCCTCATCTCACTGCTAAATGGTCCTGCCTTCTCCTGTAATGGTGTCACCTCAATCCTGATTCCTCCAGTTAGTGATCACCTCTTGCTCCTTATCCTGTTAATCCCTCCCAGAGCTATGCAAGTGTTTTTCGTTCCAAATTCCTGGGATATTCTGCATATAGGGAAAACTGCTCTTCCCAGGAATCTGCTTGGATTAGAACATGGAACATGGCACATTACAGACCCTTTGGCCCACAATGTTGTGCTGACCATGTAACCTACTCTAGAAACTGCCTAGAATTACCTTACTGCATAGCCCTCTATTTTTCTAAGCTTTGTATACCCAAGAGCCTCTTGAAAGACCCTATTATGTTCACCTCTACCACTGTCACTGGCAGTGCATTCTATGCACCCACCATTCTTTGTATGGAAAAGTTTACCCCTGACATCCCCCTGTACCTACTTCCAAGCATCTTAAAACTATGCCCTTTCACATTAGTTATTTCAGCCCTGGGAACAAGCCTCTGTCTATCCGCACGATCAGTGCCCCTCATCGTCTTGTATGCTTCTATCAGGTCACCTCTCATCCTCCGTTGCTCCAAGGAGAAAAAGTGAAGTTCACTCAACCTATTCTCATAAGGCATGCTCCCCAATCCAGGCAACATCCTTGTAAATCTCCTCTTTCTATACTCTCTCTATAGTATCCACATCCTTCCTCTAGTGAGGTGACCAGAACTGAGCACAGTACTCCAAGTGGGGTCTAACTGAGGTCTTATATAGCTGTAACATTACCTCACGGCTCTTGAACTCAATCCCACGGTTGATGAATGCCAACACACCGTACACCTTCTTAACAACACTGTCAACCTGTGTAGCAGTTTTGAGTGTCTCATGGACGCAGACCCCAAGATCTCTGATTCTTAGTGTAGGGGCGGCAAATGTTATAAGGGGGACCAGTTTAGTATTGGTTATTGAGAGAAGGTGTTTTTGTATCTTTTGCTTGATGGACGGGTGTGCAGGAGAGAATTTCTAGGGCCGGTGAGGTCCTGGATTATATTGGCTTCTTTCCTGAGGCTGTGGGAAGTTTTGACAGAGTCCATGGGGGGCAGTTCGGTTTGTGTTCGGCTGAGATGTGTCCACAGATCTGTAGTTTCTTGCAGTCACATGCAGAGCAGTTTCCATACTAAGAATAGTATGTTGCAAACACCCTACTCACTAAAGACAAAGCCATTAGAGATAGTACCAGTCGAACGGCAGAGCAGCTGTCAGTTGTAGTGGGTAGAGGGGCGGTGCATTGCCGAAAACAGCACATCTTTCTCTTCGTGAACCTACCAGCTTGTACTCTTCTCCCTTTTACCCCCCCCCCACCCCCGTCCCCACCTTATTCTGGCTTCTGCCCTCTTCCTTTCCAGTTGGATGAAGGGTATCTGAATTTCTCCAGCGTTCTGTGTGCATTGCTCTGTAGAATCTCTGGTGTTTACTGTTTGTTCACCTCGATTGTACCAGGTTTCCAGAGAGGCCGAATAATTAATCCCATTTCTCTCCTCTTTCACTCCTTCGCTTATTTCCTCTCACACATGCCCCATAAACCTGATTCTTTCTTGCCATGAACTTGAACTAGCAGAGAGTTTGCAGAAGCCATTTAAGCGACTGTGCTGTTGTTAGGATGCAGGAGAGAATCCACAATCATACGGTCCTCGACTTGGACAACTTGGGAGATCAGGATTGAACCCAGTGCTTCTGGACATAAAGCATTACTTCAAAACTTCACTGGCAAGTTGTTCATTTCCTGTCCAAACTCAAGGCTCATTTGAAGTTTAGAACATAAAACAATACAGGCCTTTCAGCCCACAATGATGCACTGGGCTTCTAATCTACTCCAAGATCAATCTAACTTTTCCCTACTAATAGCTGTCTATTTTTCATTCATCCATGTGTATAACTAAGTTTCTTAAATGAGCTGAAAACATAGGAGCAGACTTGGGCCATTTGGCCAATTGAGTCTCAACCCCAATCTCCTGCTTTCTCCCCGTAACCTTTTTCCTTACTAATCAAGAACCTATCAACCTCCACTTTAAATATACCAATGACTTGGCCTCCACAGCCACTTGTGGCAATGAAGTCCACAGTTTCACCACCCCCGGCTGAAGAAATTTCTTATCTCCCTTATAAAGGGACGTCCTTGTATTCTGAAGCTATGTCCTCCGATCCTAGACATCCCTAACTGCTTCTATCAACAGCCCTAACAGTGTATTCCACATACCCACCACTTTATGCTATTTGAAGAAAACTGTCTCTGATAACCCCTCTATATTTTCCTCCAATCACCTTAAAATTATACCCTCTCGTATTAGCCATTTCTGCCCTGGGGGAAAAGTCTCTGGCTGTTCATTCACGTTGTACACCTCTAACAAGTCACCTCTCGCCCTCTTTCACGCCAAAGTGGAAATCCCTAGCTCACTCAACCTTTCCACGTAGGACATGAGCTCTAATCCAGGCAGCATCCTGGTAAATCTCCTCTGCTCTCTCTTTCTAAATCTTCCACATCCATCCGATAATGAGACAACCAGAACTGAACACAGTACTCCAAGTGTGGTCTAACCAGAGTTCTGTAGTGCTGCAACATTCTCATGGCTCTTGAACCCATTGCCCTGACTAATGCCAGCCAGTCACCGTACAGCTTCTTGATCACTCTATCAATTTGTGCAATAACTTTCAGGGATCTGTGAATGTGAACACCAGGATCCCTCTGTTCCTCCACACTGCTAAGAGTCCAGTCTTTAACCTTGTACTCTGCTTTCAAGTTCAACATTGTTGGCTGATAATGTTCATAGTGCTTAAGATGTCTTTATAATCCTAGTTCCAATCTCTTTATTTTCTTAGATGGCCAAGTTACCCCTTTGGTCGAACTGTCAGCCAAGCAAGTTGCCCTCCACATTCCCTTTGAAGTGGTTGAGAAGGTTTATCCACCGGTCCCCGAACAACTGCAGCTTCGCATTGCCTTCTGGAGCTTCCCTGAGAACGAGGAAGACATCAGGTAATAAACGGCAAACACACACCATCTGGTGAATGGTAAACACGTTATCTTTGGACCCGGAGCTTGTTTGGGCTCAGTGATCTTCAGACCCCCGTTCTGAAGACACAGGAACTGAGACATATCCCGCACATAATAAATAAATAAATAAACAGCAGAGAACTCTATTACTCATGTTCTGTGTTATTTATTTATTTTTCTTTTGTATTTGCAGAGTTTGTCTTTTACACATTGTTTGTCAGACTTTGTGCGTAGTTTCTCATTGGTTCTGTTGTATTTCACTGTTCTACTGTGAATGCCTACAAGAAAATGAATCTCGATAGTATGTGGTGTTGGTTGTTGACGCAAACAACACATTTCACTGTATGTTTTGATGCAAATGTAGCAAATAAAGCGAATCCTTTTTCCCCACTAGAAATTAGTCCAGAGAGATGGGCCTGAGATTTGGTCTGTGCCTTGGGCTGTGATTGGTGCATTAAGTGAGAAAGTGCCTTCAGGGTCTGGCTTTTTCTGCTTCTGCAATGTCCTTGCCTACGATTAGATTTATTTGTCACACGTACAGTACATTGAAACATCAAAATGTACTGGGCATCAAATCAACCCAGTGAGGACTGTGCTGTGTGCAAGTGTAGCCATGCTTGCAGCAGTACCATAGCACGCCCACACTCACTAACCCTAAAGGTACGCGTTTGGACTGTGGGAGGAAACCAGAGCACCCGGAGGAAACCCATGTGGTCATGGGGAGAATGTGTGGATTCCTTGGGGACAGCGGCAGGAACTCAACCTGGGCTGCAGACGCCGTAAAATGTTACGCTAACAGCTACAGCATGCTACCGTGACTCTAGCGATGTTGGCTTCTGGTTCTGCAGCCTGTGTGTGGAACCCTGTATCAGTTTTGGGGAAGTACTGCTCAGTTTGAGATGGCTTATTCAAGCCTGCAACTGATAGATGGTGAAAGGTCCCCTGTGAACATGTCGCAGAGCTGCAGGACAGTCGTACCTGGTTTTTGGCTAATACTACTCACCTAATCAATATTTCAAAGCAGATTATCTGATCATTATTACGTTATTGAGCATGGGGGGTGGGTTTGCTGCACGTAAGCTAGCTATTGTGTTACATAGAACAGTACTGTACGGTACAGGCCATTCGACCAACGATGCTCTGCCAACCTTTTAACCTACTTAGAGATCATCACCAAGGACCTCCACCACCTAGGCCATGCTCTCAACACCAATGTCCGAGAGTGGAAAAGCCTACAAAAAGTAGTGAATACAGCCCAGTTCATCACAATGTAGCCCTCTTACCAGGGCTCGTATGCAGACTTAGCTCGTTAGCTAACTCTGCTATCAGCCACATGACTCAGCAGTAGGAAGGTCATCTTTCATAAACATATACGTATGATTTGGGCTTCAACTAAACAGAGGCATCATGATGTTCGATTAAAGCAACCTTGATTTGAGCGAATGTTGTGTAAATGCTGCCCGTGCACGGTTATTGGTTGGCAAAGAACAAAAGATCGTACACCGCATAAAATTATAAAGAAAGTATATTTACAAATTTCAGCTTTATTAAACAGCTATTAAGAGACAGAAAAGAAAGATTTACAAAATAAAAGGGCCCATTACATTTAGACCAGTCTAAATGTACATGTGACCGTTGGAGCTTCTCTTCCAAAGGCTGAGTATAACCTTTGTGCATTGTACCAAATCCATGGTCTGTGTGAAAGCACCCGCCATGGTCCGAACTTCCCTCGAAGTTCATCTAAATTGAACTGGCTCTCCCTCCTTGGAGCCATTCATCTGCACAAACCACTTCTTGCAGCGATGCTCTCCTTCCCACAGAATTCTGCAGCATCTTCCCTTCTGTCCTGCTCTGCAGCTCCTGCCAAAAGACCCCAAGCCAGAACCCTGTGTCACAAATCTCTCTCCGCCCCACTTTCTCTAGAACCTTCTCCAGATCCCACCACCCTGATTGGCTAACACAACATACCTAAGTTGAACAGCAGGGCTTCTTATCTTTAGCCGAAACCAGAGCAATTTACCAGCAGGACATACTGCTTGTGCAGTAAACTGCTAAAGTGAAATACCTACAGCAGAGATGTAGAATTCTTAACCAGGGCATTACAACAGGAAAAGCCCTCCCCACCATTAAGCACATTCTCAAAGACTGATACCACAGGAAAGCATCATCCATCGCCGAGGACCCGCACCATCCAGGCCATGCTCTCTTCTCAGTGCTGCCTTTGGGAAGGAGATGCAGGAGCCTTGGGTCCCACACCACCAGGTTCAGGAGCAGTTATTACCCCTCAACCATCAGGCTCTTAAATCAGTGTGGATAACTTCACTCTCCTCAACACTGAACTGTTCCACAAACTATGAACTTGCCTTTCAAGCAGACTACAGCTCATGATCTTAGTGCAATTTATTTATTTATATGTTGCACAGTTTGTCTTTTGCATACTGTGCGTAGTTTTTCATTGATTCTGTGATACGCTCTACTGTGAATACCTGCATGCAGATGAATCTCAGGGTGATGTTTGACAGTTTGAACTTTGGTCAGCCTAATCCTTCCTACTCTCATAACCCTCATGCACTCAAGAGTTTCTTAAATGTCCCCAATGTATCTGCCTCTACTACCACCCTTGGCAGGTTGTTCCCTCCCCTCTCTGTGTGTTTTTTAAAAAAAATTAACCTACCTCTTACATTCTCCAATTTCCTTCATCACGGTGGTGATAAGGCTTCGAGAGCACTTTGGCTGTGGGGAGCTTTGTCACATTCTGAGAGGAATGTGAGAGACCTTTTCACTGACATGGAAGGCCCATTCTCACCTCCAAGCCGTTTAACACAGAGTGTGACTGAAGCGTCTGCCGCTGACAGATGTGGTCGGCATTACATCTCGTGGTTCCTACGTTGTCACTTGTCACAAGGTTTACCAGAATCTGTAAAAAAACCCCTGTGAGGCTTGGCATACATAAAAACTGAAAGCCAGCATTCAGTTTACACAGAACATATGCTTTCTGATAATTAAGGCGCGGTTGATGGTCGTTGACAGTAGGGATTTATTTCTGACAAACCCAAAAGTTATGAGCTCAGTGGCTTCTAAGTACCAGCTCCCTGGAAATCAGGATCATCTTCATGCTCACTTCTGACCTTTGCTCTTTGGCCTGGAGATTTGGGAAGGGCTTCTCTCAGCACTGTTTCCTGTTTCTGGAGTACATAAGGGGGAACAGATTAACCTAGTTCTTTCTAACCGAGTAACTGAGCCTCAACACTCATTTAACTTTCTATGGAGATTGGTACAACAGTCAGTCCTTGAATGGAAGAATCGTGTATATGTTGTTGAATTTCTAGAATGACTCTTGTATTTGCAAGATTTGTTGTCTTCTGCACACTGGTTGTTTAACTTTCTGTGCAGTTTTTCATTGATTCTATTGTGTTTCTTTGTATTTATTGTGAATGTCTCTCTGGTAAAACTGGCTTGTATACATTGACTGTATGCTCATAAAATGACACTAAGCACAGGAGCATCTGTACGGAAGGTGACTGATGGGAAACAATAAAGTAGTGATGGAGTTGGTGGGTGGGGGTGTTGATCAGCCTTACTGCTAGGGAAAGGAACTGGTGTGTTCTTGAGATGTAGAGGATTAACATGGGGTAGAGTGTCAGTTGGTGTAATTCCAGCTTCCATGGGTTAGTCTGCACCTATAGGCTGTGCTGAAGCATTGAACACAGATCTACAATTCAGGATTAGTTCCCACAGATCAGGTTTGCTGAAGGAAATGTTTAAAACAGGAATCTGCAGATGCTGGAAATCCAGACCAACACACAAAATGCTGGAGGAAGTCGTCAGGCAACATCAATGGACAGGAATAAACAATTGAAAACTTGGGCCAAGACCCTTGTCAGGATTGATGAAGGGTCTCAGCTTAAAATGTCAGTTGTTTACAATGTTAAAATTGTACAAGGCATTGGTAAGGCCAAATTCGGAATATTGTGTACAGTTCTGGTCACCGAATTATAGGAAAGATATCAATAAATTAGAGAGAGTGCAGAGACGATTTACTAGGATGTTACCTGGGTTTCAGCACTTAAGTTACAGAGAAAGGTTGAACAAGTTAGGTCTCTATTCATTGGAGCGTAGAAGGTTGAGGGGGGATTTGATCGAGGTATTTAAAATTTTGAGAGGGATAGATAGAGTTGACGTGAATAGGCTGTTTCCATTGAGAGTAGGGGAGATTCAAACGAGAGGATGTGATTTGAGAGTTAGGGGGCAAAAGTTTAAGGGAAACACGAGGGGGTATTTCTTTACTCAGAGAGTGATAGCTGTGTGGAATGAGCTTCCTGTAGAAGTAGTAGAGGCCAATTCAGTTGTGTCATTTAAGGTAAAATTGGATAGGTATATGGACAGGAAAGGAGTGGAGGGTTATGGGCTGAGTGCGGGTAGTTGGGACTAGGTGAGATTAAGAGTTCGGCACGGACTAGGAGGGCCGAGATGGCCTGTTTCCGTGCTGTGATTGTTATATGGTTATATATGGTTATCTCATTCCACAGGTGCTGTCCGACAGCAATTGCTGAGTTCCTCAGCGTTTTGCATTTGTGTTCTGACCTGCATTTCTCATGAATGTGAAGCTTTCTGTGACACTCCAGTGTTTAGTCAATAATTAATCTCATCAAAACAAACTGTCCTCTATCCCTGGGAAGTGGGTAAAGCTTGGCCATTGTCTGTATCCAAAAGGATGGTAGATACCACAACATAGGTACAGAGTAGGAAAGGAGACACAAGTAGCGGCTTTACCTGGGGATGGGAAGGGGCTTGTTTTGCTGCTGTTGTCTTGTTAATCAAAATCAGAATCCAGTTTTATATCGCTGGAATGTGTCGTGAAATTTGCTAACTTTACGGCAGCAGTACAATGAAATACATGATAGATAAATATAAAGAAAAAGTTGAATTACAGTAAGTACATATATCTATTAGCCTGATCTCAGCGGTTGGGAAGATGTTAGTCAATTGTTAAGAATGAGGTGATGGAGTACTTGGTGACACAGGACAAGATAGGACAAAGGCAGAACGGTTTCCTTCAGGAAAAATTCTGCCTGACGAACCTGTCGGAATTCTTTGAGGAGATTACAAGTAGGATAGATAAAGGGGATGCAGTGGATGTTGTACATTTGGACTTTCAGAAGGCCTTTGACAAGGCGCCACACATGAGGCTGCTTACCAAGTTAAGAGCCCATGGTATTACAGGAAGTTACTAACATGGTTAGAGCACTGGCTGATTGTAGGAGGCAGTGAGTGGGAATAACGGATCCTTTTCTGGCTGCCTGCCAGTGACTAGTGGTGTTCCGCAGGGGTCGGTGTTGAGACCACTTCTTTTTATGCTGTATATCACTGATTTAGATGATGGAATAGATGGCTTTGTTGCCAGGTTTTGCAGATGATATGAAGATTGGTGAAGGGGCGAGTAGCGTTGAGGAAACAGGATGCAGAAGGAATTAGACAGATTAGGAGAATGGGAAAGAAAGTGGCAAGTTAAATACGATGTTGGAAAATGCATGGTCATGCATTTTGGTAGTAGAAATAAATGTGTGGACTATTTTCTGAATGGGGAGAAAATCCAGGAAATCTGCATCTGAGATGCAGAGGGACTTGGGAGTCCTTGTGCAGAACACCCTGAATGTTAACTTACAGGTTGAGTCGGTAGTGAGGAAGGCAAATACCATGTTAGCATTCATTTCAAGAGGTCTAGAATACAAGAGCAGGGATGTGATGCTGAGGCTTTATAAGGCATTGGTGAGGCCTCACCTTGAGTATTGTGAACAGTTTTGGACCCCTCATCTTAGAAAAGATGTGCTGGCTTTGGAGAGGGTCCAGAGGAGGTTCACAAGGATAATTCCAGGAATGAAAGGGTTATCATACGAGGAACGTTTGATGACTCTGGGTCTGTACTTGCTGGAATTCAGAAGGATGAAGGGGGATCTCATTGAAACCTTTTGAATGTTGAAGGACTTAGACAGGCCTTCCACATCTATGGAAAGGATGTTTCCCGTGGTTGGAGAGTCTAGGACAAGAGGGCACAGCCTCAGGATAGAGGGGTGCCCTTTCAAAATAGAGATGTAGAGAAATTTCTTTAACTGAAGGGTGCTGAATTAGTGGAATTTGGTGCCACGTGCAGCTGTGGAGGCCAGGTCGTTGGGTGTACTTAAGGCAGAGATTGATAGGTTCTTGATTGGACATGGCATCAAAGGTTACAGGGAGAAGGCTGGGAACTGGGGTTGAGGAGGAAAAAAAGTATCAGCCATGATTGAATAGCAGAGCAGACTTGATGGGTCAAATGTCCTAATTCTGCTCCTGTCTTATGGTCTTATTAAATAGCTAAGTTAAAATAAGTACCGTAGTACGTAAAAAGCAGAAATAAAAAGTAGTGAGGCAGTGTTCAAGGGTTCAATGTCCATTTAGGAATCGGATGACAGAGGGTAAGAAGCGGTTCCTGAATCGCTTAGTGTGTGTCTCGGGCTTCTGTACCTCTTTCCCAATGATAACAGTGTGAAACAGGCATTACCTGTGTGGTGGGGATCCTTAATGATGGGCACCACCTTCCAAAGGCACTGCTCGTGAAGATGTCATAGAAACCACAGAGGCCGGTACCCATGATAGAGCTAATTTTACAAGCTTCTGCAACTTACTTCGATCTTGCGCAGTAACCTGCCACCACCATACCATAACATACGGTGACGCAGCCAGTCAGAATGCAGCTCCATCTGAAACTAGTGGCTGCTTTTGTTGTCTTGCAACCCATTGTGTACATGCTATGTTGACACCAGATTTGTGCATGTTATAAATAAATTTGAATCTGATATGGAAAGTGTCCTGTTGAAGGACTGTTTATTCCTCTCTGTAGGTACTGTCTGACTTGCTGAGTTCCTCCAGCACTTTGTGTGTTTCTCTTGAGTTTTAGATTAAGTGCAGCCAGGGCAACTGGGAGCTTGCAATTCATGTAATTAACTCAATCTACAATGTATTATCAAGAATGGTAACAATGAAATTGCAGAATCTTTAAAAAATAAAAATAGTCGGGTACTCTGTTCTTCCTGGATGAAGATCTGCCTTCCTTACCTAGTTTGATCCAGAGGTGACTCTGGATCCACCAACTAGACTGGTAGGGTTCTAAACCCCCTGCTACCACCCTACACACATGCACACCTTGTCTGAGTGCCCCCCCTTGCCCCCTCTACTCCCCAACTCAAAGACGTGCATTGATTACTTTTCATCTTTTATTGCTGCTGTTTCATTTCTTTATATGACTGCTTGTTTTATTGTAATAGTGACAGTGACACTAGTGACAGTGACTGTCTTAAAGAAACATGCACCTCACACTTTATGTCAATCAGTCACTCTTCAGGCCATGTCACTCAGGGATTTGTGCTGATGTTATTTTATGATGATGTGTGCTGTGTGTGACTGTATGTGCCATGTTTATACCTTTATTCCTTTTATTTAGTGACACAGCAGGGAGTCGGCCCTTCGAGCCCCATCGCCCCAGTAACCCCCGACAAACCCGGTTAACCTTAACCTAATTACGGGACAATTTACAATGACCAATTAACCTACACTAACCAGTGCGTCTTTGCACCGTGGGAGGAAACTGGAGCACTGAGGAAAACTCACGCATTCCACAGGGAAGACCGTGCTGGAATTGAACTCTGAAATGCCGTGGGCGGTCATAGAGTCACACTAACCGCTACACTACTCCGGTGCTACTGAGAAACAGTGTTTCATTTAGCTGTATACATGTGTACTGTTGAATTGCAATGAGTTTGAACTTAACTCTCAACTACTTTCTCAGTTTGGGTGAGCAGTCATGGACGGTAAATGCCAGTGATCTCAGTTTGGACGAGCAGTCATGGACGGTAAATGCCAGTGATCTCAGTTTGGATGAGCAGTCATGGGCTGTAGATGGCAGTGATGCCTGAGCGACTAAAGGAAAACACCCTCTGTTTAGACTGCTCCTCACTCTTCTATAGTTGATGCACTCCATTAAGACCAGAAGATACAGGAGCTGAATTACGCGGTTTATCCATCGAGTCTGCTCCGTCATTCTATCGTGACTGATTTATTATCCCCTCTCAAGCCCATTCTCCTGCCCTCTCCCTGTAATCTTTGACATCTTAACAAATCAAGAACCTAAACAACACACACAAAATGCTGGTGGAACACAGCAGGCCAGGCAGCATCTATAAGGAGAAGCACTGTCAACGTTTCGGGCCGAGACCCTTCGTGTTTGCTTGTTAAATCAAGAACCTATCGGCCTCTGCTCTAAATATACTCAATGATTTGGCCTCCGCAACCATCTGTGGCAATGAATTCACAAACCTTTGGCTAAAGAAATACCTTTTCATTTCTGTTCTGAGGCTGTGGCCTCTGCTCTTAGACTCCCCCAGTGCTGGAAACGTCCTCTGCGCATTCACTCTTTGGAGGTCCTTCAATGAGATTCCCTCCTCATTTCAAAATTCCAGTGAGTACAGGCCCGGAGCCATCAAATTCTCCTGTTGCATTAACACTCTCATCTCTGGGGTCATTCTCATGAACCTTCTCTTGAGCCTCTCCAATGCCAGCACAATACCTCTCTGGTAATACATACACAACACTGGAAGAACTCAGCAGGTCAGGCAGCATCCATGAGAAAAGAGTAGCCAACGTTTCGGGCCGAGACCCTTCATCAGGAAAGATGGTACCTCTCTGGTACTTCCCCTTTCTGTGCTGTTTCAGAGGGAAGTTTGCCAATGTACTGTGTCACTGCTGAGTTTTTTTTCTGGTGGTTTAGCCTAGCTCCTCCTATGATCTGTGTGTGCGAGATAGCTGGCTTGTCGCTTATCATTCCCAAAGGAGAACATTAATTTCCATCCTGATGCACTTTTAGTTGAGTCCAAATTATGAACCTCTTGTGTTTTAAGTGCAGTTGCAATTATTCTTCCGTCTATTTATAACTTTAATAAATAAACTGACATTGTGCTTTGTGACTTGCTGTTTCAGAATGTCTGTGAATCATTAATGTGGTACCCAATGTAGTCATGTTCAAAGTTCAGACTGGATTTATTACCATATGTGTCACCATATCCAGTCTGAGATTCATTCCCCTCCGGCAATTACAATAAATACAAGAAACACAATGGAAGAGCTCACCCAACAGGACGGACAAACAGCCAGTCTGCAAAAAGCAACAAACTGTGCAAATACAAAAAGAAAGAGGGGAAAAAACAAAATTGTAAATAAGCAATAAATATTGGGATCATGAGATGCAGAGTCCTTGAAAGTGAAAGCAGTTCAGTGTTGGGGTGAGTGAAGTCGGGTGATGCTATCCCCTCTGGTTCAATATCCTGATGGTTGAAGCCTGTTTCGTTTGGCTGTATCCATGGGGTTGAGTGACAATTAAACTTGAGCCGTTCCTGAACCTGGTGGTGTGGGTCCTGAGAATCCTGTACCACCGTCCTGACTGCAGCAGTGAGAAGAGAGCATGGCCTTTATGTACTTTTGGGGGAATGGAAAGAGCAGCATTTCCTGTTAGATCTGATCCAAGGTGCAACAGGAAGCCTCACTGAATCACCACAGCATGTTGAGGTTTAGTGCCCTGTTTATGCGTGCTCCATTTACTGAGTTGTCAAAGTGGCTCTTGGGTTGGGGGGGGGGGGGGTTTCCTCATCTATTCATTGGATATTCTGTAGATGTGGGCAGATCTAAAAGTATCTGCTCGGTCCGGCTGGTCCTACCTCGTACTACAGATTTAGATTTATTTATCACATGTACATGGAAATATAGTGAAATGTGTCACTTGTGTCACCAACTGTGGGCAGCCCGCAAGTATCGCCACATATTCTGGCTCCAACAAGCAATGGCATGTCCACAGATCAGAACAAGCAACAAATCTGCAACAGCAAAACAGGCCCTGTTCCTCCCGGCCTCCCACACACACGGACAGTCCAGCTCCAGGACAGGTCTTCAGTCTCTGCGTTTTGGCTATTGGGCCCTAATTTCTGGACTTGCATTCCCTTCGAGCCTCTTGCTATGTCTTATAACATCAGCCTAAGTCCTGTTAGGTTCTTGATTAGCCAGGGCATCAAAGGGTATGGGGTGAAGGCAAGGGAGTGGAGATGACTGGAAGAATTGGATCAGCCCATGATTGGATGGCAGAGCAGATTTGATGGGCTGAATGGCCTATTTCTGCTCCTATATCTTATGGTCTTAAAACAAGCTGCTGGAGGAATTCATTGGGTCAAAAAACATATGTGGGGGGATTAGCAGAGAAAGGAATTGTCATCAGTTTGGTTTGAGCCCCTCAGGACAGTGAAGAGGGAAAAGAGCTGGTATAGAGAGTGAGGGGAGGGATGAGACAGGGTCCAGTCGATTTAGATCTGGACAGAGAGCTGGTGATATATCACAAACAAGAGAAAATCTTCAGATGCTGGAAATCCAAGCAATACACACAAAATGCTGAGGTAACTCAGACTCCTGCTAAAGTGTCTGGGGCCGCGATGTCGACGGTATTCTTTTCCGTAGATGCTGCCTGGCCTGCTGAGTTCTTCCAGCATTTTGTGTGTGATGTTAAGTATTGACAGATGATGGGCAGGTGGGGGAGTGGTGATGCTGTGGGGAAAATGGCAGAAAATAATAGTTTTTTTCCCCACTGTGGATGATGGAGCGCACTCTCTCTCACATTTCATTTGTTTCTTGGACTTCTCTCACCTCTGCCCCAAACAGAACAGAGATTGAGTTCCCCTAGTCCTCAACTTCCAGCTTCCACATTTACTACATCATCCTTTGTCATTGCTGTCAGCTGCAATGAAGATTCCTCTGGTAGCCACATCTTCCCTGTCGTCATCAAAGTACCCCACCAGGAACTGTCAACATTTTGGTCAAAACCCTGCATCAGGACTGGAGATTTGCTCCGGATCCTCGCACCTGCAGTCGCTTGAGTCGGGACCGGAGATTTGCTCCAGATCCTCGCACCTGCAGTCGCTTGAGTCGGGACCGGAGATTTGCTCCAGATCCTCGCACCTGCAGTCGCTTGAGTCTCCGGAGATTTGCTCCAGATCCTCGCACCTGCAGTCGCTTGAGTCGGGACTGGAGATTTGCTCCAGATCCTCGCACCTGCAGTCGCTTGAGTCGGGACCGGAGATTTGCTCCAGATCCTCGCACCTGCAGTCACTTGAGTCGGGACTGGAGATTTGCTCCAGATCCTCGCACCTGCAGTCGCTTGAGTCGGGACCGGAGATTTGCTCCAGATCCTCGCACCTGCAGTCACTTGAGTCGGGACTGGAGATTTGCTCCAGATCCTCGCACCTGCAGTCGCTTGAGTCGGGACCGGAGATTTGCTCCAGATCCTCGCACCTGCAGTCGCTTGAGTCTCCGGAGAAAACTGGAGTGTGCAGCAAAATGTCTGCACGCTTTGTCCTGAGGGTTGGGTAGGTACAGCCGAGCAGACCAAGGAGAGTGGTCTCCATGAAAGGTGGAAAAGGTCAAATTTAAAGTCCAAGTCAATTTATTATCAAAGTACATGTATATCACTGTGTACAACCCTGAGATTCCTTTAGCTGTGGGCATTTATTGGAAAATAAAAAAAATAGAATTTATGAAAGTTATGCTTAAACAAAGACTAACAATGTGCAGAAGAAAATACATTGTGCAAATAAAAATGCAATTCACTAAATAATGCTGAGAACGTGAGTTGCAGAGTTGTTGAAAGTGAGTTGGCAGGTTGTGGAATCAGTTCAGTGTTGAGATGAATGATTTTAGCCACATGGATCCAGGGACGCTGATGGTTGAGGGATAATAATTGGTCCTGAACCTGGTGGTGTGGGACTTATGGATTCTGTGCCTCATGCCCAGTTGTAGTAGGGAGAAGGGAGCATGGCCTGGATGGTGGGGGTGCTTCTTTCTTGCGGCAGTATTCAATGATGGGGAGGGCTTTGCCTGTGATGGACTGGGCTGTATTCACTACGTCTGTAGACTTTCCTGTTTCTGGCCATCGCTGTTTCCGTACCAGGCTGTGATGCAGCCGGACATGATACTCTCTACTATGCATCTGTAGAAGTTTGTCAGTTTTAGATGAATGCTGATCTATGCAAACTTCTAAGAAATGATGGCACTGCTGTGTTCTCTTTGAACGATCCCCAGCACACCCACTATGTCTGTGTGTAATGGTGTTTGCTACTTGGCAGCCCAGCTTTCGATTTCCCTCGGATTCCGATTTTCCATCTGCTCCAGCCGTAGCTAGTCATCATTTTGGCTTTGTCTAAGTAGAATCTCCAGTCACCGTCTCTTGAAGGAAGAATCAGATTAATTTCCCGTGGCATCCACAAGTCAGAGCAAATGAAAGCTGCCGTGTACCCAGCTCCATCATAGGCACAACCCGCCCCAGCATCGAGGACATCTTCAAAAGACGATGCCTCTCGAAGGCAGCATCCATCATTGAGGACCCATCACCCGATGCATGCCATCTTCTCATTACTACCGTTAGGGAAGAGGCACCTGCAGACACACACTCAGTGATTTATCCATCAGATTTCTGACTGGACAATGAACACAACCTCAGCATTTTGCTCTCTTCTTGTACTTTTAAAATATTTCTTATAATAACATAGTTTATTAAATTTATTGCACTGCACTGCTGCACAATGTATGTTAGCGATAATAAATCTGATTCTGATTAAGCAGATTGCCTAATAGATGGTTGAGTGCAGAAGAAAGAATCTCTGACGGCGAGATTAAGGGATGTTCCACCTGTTCTGGGCAAGTCTCCAACTCCGACTAGCTGTCACACAGTCAGTCTCGGCCCTCAATTAAGGATTTGCTGAATAAATTTAACTACAATACTTGATACGTCCTGCTAGCAGACTAGTACTTCAAAATCAGGATCAGGTTTAATATCACCGGCATGTGTCATGAAATGTGTTGTCTTTGCAGTGGCAGTACAATGTAATACATAATAATAGAAAAAAACTGAATTAAAATATGTGTGTGGACACGGACACACACACACACACACACAGAGACAGACAGACAGACACAGACACACACACAGACACTCACTCACTCACTCTGACACCCAGGAACTTGAAATTGCTCACTCTCTTCACCCTGATCCCTCTAAAATGACTGGTGTCTGTTCCCCCATCTTAGTCTTTCCGAAGTCCACAACCAGTTCTTTGCAGCCAGTGTTCTACTTCAACTTCATCATCATTCAACTGTTTACACATACACAGCCAAATGAAACAACCTTCCTCTGGACCAAGGGGCATCACACAGTACATATAACTCGCGCATACGCAGCACATGAAGTAATCTTACCATAAATAAATTAACAAATTATAAGGTGCGTTTATGACACAAGTTTAAAAAAACCAGTGTAATGCTTCTGGTGCTTCATTCATGGTGGTGGCAGGGCTGAGTGGTTAAGAATGTCAGGTTCTTGAACTTCTCTTTACCAGTGGCTCTGATGTCCACCATCACGAAGTGCTTCGAAAGGTTGCTCGTGGTGCACATCAACTCCACCCTCCTACACAACTTCAACCCACTGCAATGTGCCTTCAGCTGACACCATCTCCTTACACTTAATTCTGTTTTGTTGTTCTACCTCAGTGCACTGTGTCATAGAACATAGAACAGTAGAGCACAGCTTGTGCTTAAATACATGCTGATATTATTCCATGACTTCTAACTTTATTTTTATATAATTCTTCATTCTTTATAATTGTTGAATGTTATGCCAACACACCACAGCAAATCTGTAATACATGTAAATGATCCTATCCTACCCAGTACAGACCCTTTAACCCATGATATTGTGCTGAAATTTAACCTATCTAACCTTTAACCCAACTCCTACATAGCCCTTCATTTTTCTTTCAACTATGTGTGTATCTAAGAGTCTCTTAAATATCCCTAATGTATCTGCCTCTAGAACTGCCCCTGGCAGTGTGCTTCATGCACCTACTATGCTCTGTATATATAAAAAAAACATTTGCCTCTGACAATGCCCCCCTATTCTTCCCTCCAGTCATACTATAACTATGCCCCCTTGTATTAGCCATTGCTGCCTGTATGAACAGTGTTCAAGATTTCCCCTGCAGTTGTTACACTTCATTCTGCATTGTTAATTGTTTTACCTCAATACACTGTGTAATGATCTGCATGGACGGTATGCTGAACGAACTTTTCACTGTGTGCAATGATGATAAACCAGTTCTAATTCTGATTGCAAACTCCGTATGGAGGTCAGAATTGAACTCGGGTTACTGGACCTGTACTTGCAAGACACGCTTCTCACTCTGTTTTGGGCCATGTGACAATAGTAAATCATTAAACTGATACCAATACCATGTCTTAGTAGCCCACTGCATAGATGTTGCCCAACCTGCTGAGTTCCTTCAGCATTTTCTGTGAGTTGCTCTGGATTTCCAGCATCTGCAGAATCCCTTGTGCTCACCAATTCCACGACTGTAGTGTGTGGACAACATGGACCAAGAATGATAAATATCATTTATGACCCTGCTTATCGGATTCCAGAGGCTTTTGCCGAGCAAGTTTCCTTTGGGTTAGTGGCAGATAGTTTTGTAGACTGGGGTCAAAGTGAATGGGTGCTGGTCCTGAGTTGTAGTCTGCTGGGGGGTGGATGGTTTGTGTCAGTGTTGGAAATCCTTCTCATTCTATGACCTAATATGTTTCTGGTACATTAAAATTGGGAATAACTCCACCATGGCTGCGAAAGGAGGAGAGTTGGGCATGGGGCTTGCAACACCATCCCATAATAATCCAGAGCTATAGAAATGCTGACAGAAGCTCCAAAGACCTCATCCCAGGGAGAGGAAAGATGCACCAAGAAGATGGGCTACACCTGGGAAAACTTGAATGACTGGCCCAGGATGGAGGACTGCTGTCGGCAGTCTCTGTCCTAGTGGGGAGAAAAGGGGAGATGGGCTTAAGAAGTAAACCTAGAATTCAAGCACTCAAACCCCTACTGTGGCTTATTATGCGGAATGAAAAGCTTTCCAGGCAGGATCAGATCATTCCTGAGGTAGCACAACAGGAAAATAATAACTAAGAAGAATATAGTGAATATAGTGTAGAATATAATATAGAATATAGTATTGCAGATATCGAGAAAGTTCAGTGTAGGTAGACAAACAAAAAGCAAGGTCTATGATGAGTTAGACTGAGAGATCAGGAGTTCACTTTTATCCTGTAAAAGGTCTTTTTGAAAAATTTAATGCATGGTGCTTGTGAAGGAATTCAGAGTTGTTATACATCTTGTGCCAGAGAAACAGCAGGAGCAGCAATCTGCTAGAAGCATTAGGTGCTTTGATTATTTGCTCAGTGTTTGTGGGAGGAATGTATCCACACACTGGGTGTTGTGGCCTATGCTGAACCTTCTGTATCATTCCATCGACCCTCACCTGGACGATAGCCCTCTACCCCACTCACTGGCTCGTACGCATCCAAACTTCTCTTAAATGTTGCTGTCAAGCCTGCATTCCTTCACCAAGGGGCTAGCAGCATCATTCTTTAAAAATTCAGGTGCATAATAAAACACCAACAGAAGCTCCATAGACCTCATCCACGAGAGAGGAAGAGGAAGGATCTTCAAAGATGGACAACACCTGTGGACAGCTTGAAAAGTCCCAGGGCAGAGGACTCTGGGGAGCTGCTGTCGGCAACCTATGCCCCACTAGAAGTGATAAGGGGTAAATGTGCATCTGTGGCGACCCACTTTCTGCGTAGCAGAACTGGCTCACAAATAGCCAGCGCGTGGGGGGAAGCTTTGGTAATGCACCTCTGATGTCATTTCCGCCCGGAGAGGGCGGGCGCTAGGGATTAAATGCCAGCGCCGCAAAGTTTGAATAAACTAGTTTCCAAACGACTTACCGACTGCGTTGTTTCAGCGCTGTGTGTAGCACATCGCTACATTGGTGACCCTGATGGTTCAAACGGGATTTGGACCAAAGATGACCGACTCTTCATTTGTTCACGCAGTTTCGCTAAAACTGCTGACTTTCTGGACGCTGCGACCATGCGTGTGGTTTAGCCAAGCAGAAGCCCAGTTCCAGATTCGGCTGATATTCTCTGATTCCATGCGTTACTACCACGTGGTGAGCGCCCTTGACCAGGGGACGGCCACCCAGGTTGCAGATTTCATACAGTTGCCCCCAGAAGAAGGCAAATATGAAGCATTCAAAGTGCTGCTCATTGGGACCTTTGGCCTCTCACGGCATGAGCGGGATGCCTGCCTGCTTCACCTGGACGGTTTGGGAGACAGACTGCCGTCAGCATTGATGAATGAGATGCTGGCCCTGGTTGATGGACACAAGCCCTGCCTCATGTTCGAGCAAGCGTTCCTAGAGCGACTGCCCGAGGACATACATCTGCTGCTGGCCGACGCAGATTTCAGCAACCCCTGGAAGGAGGCGGCCCGGGAAGACGTGCTGTGGAAAGCCAAGAGGGAGGGCGTGGCGTCCATCGGTCAGATTACCAGGCCATGCGCCCAACAGCGGACCAGACCAGGCCCGGCAGGGGGGTGCACACAACACAGAGACAGGAGTGAGGAGGCCAGTGAACAGTGGTTTTTCTACCACTAACGATGGGGCACAAAAGCCTGCCGTTGTCGCCCACCCTGCAAGGGCCAGGGCCAGCTGCCGCTAATGACTATGGCAGCTGGCCACCAGGACAGCCTCTTGTACATCTGGGACAAACAGTCGGGACGCTGCTTCTTGTTCGACACCAGAGCGGAGATCAGCGTCTTGCCCCCGACGGGGTACGACATCCGCAACAGGAAGCCAGGACCCACCCTGAGGGCCGCAAACGGCAGCACGATACGGACCTACGGCACCTGCACAGTGCAGCTGCAGTTCGGCGCCAGCCGGTTCACGTGGGACTTCACACTGGCCGCGGTGGCCCAACCAATCCTGGGGGCGGACTTCTTGCGAGCTCACAGCCTGCTGGTCGACTTGCAAGGGAAAAGACTGGTACATGCCGAGACTTTCCAGACATTCTCCCTGGGTGAAGCCAAGTTGCCGGCCCCACACCTGGACTCCATCACGCTGTCGGACAACGAATTCACCAGAACCTGGCGGACTTTCCATCGATTCTGGCACCACAGATCACGGCAGCCATGCCCAGACACGGGGTACAGCACCACATTCCGACCCAGGGACCACCCCTCCACGCCCGCGCACTAGGCTCCCCCCGGAAAAGCTCCGCCTGGTGAAGGAGGAGTTCAAGAGGATGGAGGAATTGGGGATCGTACGGAGGTCCGACAGCCCATGGGCGCCCCCCCCCGCACATGGTGCCCAAAGCAGCCGGGGGTTGGAGACCATGCGGCGACTACTGCAGACTGAACGAGGCTACAACTCTAGACCGCTACCCCGTGCCGCACATACAGGACTTTGCAGCAAACCTGCACGGGGCAAGAATATTTTCCAAAGTAGACCTTGTCCGGGAATACCATCAAATCCCGGTGCACCCTGGAGACATCCCCAAAACAGCACTCATCACCCCGTTCGGCCTGTTCGAGTTCCTCCGAATGCCGTTCGGCCTGAAGAATGCTGCACAGACATTCCAGCGGCTAATGGATGCGGTGGGACGCGACCTGGACTTTGCGTTCATCTATTTGGACGACATCCTTATAGCCAGCAGTCGTCGTCAGGAGCATCTGTCCCACCTCCGCCGGCTCTACTCCCGCCTGAGTGATTTCGGCCTCACGATCAACCCGGCCAAATGCCAGTTGGGTCTCGATACCATCGACTTCTTGAGCCACAGGATTACCAAAGACAGGGCAACACCTCTGCCCGCCAAGGTATATGCGATCCGCCACTTTGCCCGGCCCAACACGGTCAAAGGCCTGCAGGAGTTTGTTGGTATGGTGAACTTCTACCACCGTTTCCTCCCCTCAGCAGCCCGTATCATGCGCCCTTTGTACACCTTGATGTCGGGTAAAGGTAAGGACATTACTTGGGACGAGGAGGCCGCAACTGCTTTTGTTAAAGCCAAGGAAGCCTTGGCAGATGCCGCGATGCTGGTGCACCCCAGAATGGATGTTCCAACCGCCCTCACGGTGGACGCATCCGACTCAGCAGTCGGTGGGGTGCTGGAGCAGCTCATTGAGGGGTGCTGGCAACCCCTGGCGTTCTTCAGCAAGCACCTACGACCACCCGAACTCAAGTACAGTGCTTTCGACCGGGAGCTGTTGGCACTGTATCTGGCAATCCGGCATTTCAGGTACTTCTTAGAAGGCAGGCCGTTCACCGCGTTCACGGACCACAAACCATTGACCTTCGCGTTCACGAAGGTGTCCGATCCCTGGTCGGCTCGCCAGCAGCAACATTTGTCCTACATCTCCGAGTACACGACGGACATCCAGCATGTTTCGGGAAAGGACAACGTCGTGGCGGATACACTCTCCAGACCAGCTGTCCAGGCCCTGTCCCTGGGGGTGGACTATGCAGCACTGGCGGAGGCGCAGCAGGCAGACGACGAGATGCCCAGCTACAGGACCGCAGTCTCGGGTTTGCAGCTGCAGGATTTTCTCATAGGCCCAGGTGAGAGGACCCTCCTGTGCAACGTGGCTACCGGCCAACCTCGCCCCATCGTCCTGGCAGCCTGGAGGTGGCGAGTTTTCGACTCCATACACGGTTTGGCGTACCCATCTATCAGGACAGCCGTCCAGCCGGTCTCCAGCAAGTTCACGTGGCATGGACTTCGCAAGCAGGTCAGTGAATGGGCCAGAACGTGCGCGCAGTGCCAAACAGCCAAGGTGCAGCGGCACACTAAAGCCCCGCCGCAGCAGTTCGAACCCACCCACCGGAGGTTCGACCACATTCATGCGGATATCGTGGGCCCCCTACCTGTGTCCCGAGGAGCGCGGTACCTCCTAACTATGGTAGACTGGTTCACGAGGTGGCTAGAGGCGGTCCCGCTCACCGACACATCTGCCGATTCCTGCGCCCAAGCACTGATCGCAACCTGGGTAGCACGCTTCAGGGTACCGGCCCACATTACCTCCGACAGAGGCGCCCAGTTCACCTCCAACATCCTCATGTGGCCAGCCTGTTGGGAATGCAGCTACACCACACAACTGCCTACCACCCACAGTCGAACGGACTAGTGGAACGCTTCTATCGTCACTTGAAGTTGGCTCTCATGGCCCGCCTGAGAGGACCTAACTGGGTGGACGAGCTTCCCTGGGTCCTGCTTGGAATTCGTACAGTGCCCAAAGAGGATCTGCACGCCTCGTCGGCCGAGTTGGTGTACGGCACACACCTGGCCGACCCAGGAGAGTTCATACCTGCCCCAAGGGGGTAAGAGGAAGAACCCGCAGCAGTCCTGGACAGACTACGCGAAAGGCTCAGCAACCTGGCCCCCGTACCAACTTCACAGCTCGGACGGACCTCGACCCATGTACCCAAAGACCTGCAGAACTGTAAGTTTGTGTTTGTACGAAGGGGCGGACACCGGGCACCGCTACAGCGGCCGTACGAGGGGCCATTCAAGGTGATCAACAACAACGGGTCCATGTACGTTCTGGACGTTGGGGGGAGAGAGGAGGTTTTCACGGTGGACCGACTCAAACCAGCCCATGTGGAGTTGGCGCAGCCGGTCGAGGTTCAGGCAACGCGGCACAGAGGCAGACCTCCCAAACAGTGGCTGATCCAGTCTGTGGACATTGGGGGGTGTATTGCCGGTTCTTGGGGGGGTTATGTGGTGACCCACTTCCTGTGCGGACGAACCGGCTCACAAATAACCAGCGCGCGGGGAGAGACTTTGGTAATGCACCTCTGACGTCATTTCTGCCTGGAGAGGGCGGGTGCTAGGGATTAAATGCCAGCGCTGCGAAGTTTGAAGAAACTAGTCTCCAAACGACTTACCGACTGCGTGTCGTTACTTCAGCGCTGTGTGTAGCACATCGCTACACATCCACCATTTCCACTGGCAGCTCATTCCACACTCTCACCACCCTCTGAGTAAAGAAGTTCCCACCTCGCCCCCCCCCAGCCAGCTTCCCCTTAAAATTTTCACCTTTCACCCTTAACCTGTGGCCTCTACTTTTAGTCTCACCCAGCCTCAATGGAAAAATGCCTGCTTGCATTTACTATGTCAATATTCCTCAATTTTGTATACTTCTATCAAATCACTCCCCATTTTTGTACACTCTGAAGTCCTAACCTATTCAACCTTTGCCTATAACTCAGGTCCTCAAGTCATGACAGCATCCTTGTAAATTTTCTCTGTGCACTGTCAATCTTACTGCCTTCTTTCCTGTAGGTAGGTGACTAGTACTCCCAAAAGGAAGTGTGAAGAGAATAAGATGGGATAGCGTAATAGAGCTTTGACCAGCGGCCAGTCCGGGCGTCAGAAGTTTGCAGAGGATGGGACTTCAGTCAGATCCACTGCCCAAAGATAAACAGCAGCAGCAGCAGGTCATGGCAGCTTTGACCAGTGACCAGTCGGCGTCTGGGATTATTTAGAGAGAACACATTACAGGAAGATGGGGAAAGTGCAGTGGCTGTCATCTGTATCTTATGGTTTTATGGATTATTGTGAATGGATGGTTGAAATATGAATGAGACATGCCCTCTTCTCATTGCTACAATCAGGAAGGAGGTAAATGAACCTGAAGACCTAACCTCAGTGTTTTAGGAACAGCTTCTTCCCCTGAGCCATCAGATTTTTGAATGGTCCACTGAATATTACTTTGCTATTCCACTTTTACACTACACGTTGCATGGTACTGGCACAACACACCCAAATTTGTGACATTTGTCAGTGGTAATAAAGTGGATTGTGATGGTAGGTAGAGACTCAGTGGGCTGTAAGGCCACCTGACTTTGTGTCTGCCTTTATCTTCCCTGTCTGTGACTGTATAATACTCGTTATCCAGGATGTCCTCCTCAACTGCTCCTTAAAACACATTCTCACCACACATTTGCTTCCTTGTGGTCCCAAAAACTCCGGTACTTCCATAACCTACTTAATTGGAAAATTATATTTTCAAGTTCAAGTTTGTTATTTCAATCACACATGGACACCATGAGTACAGCCAAAGGGTATCACAGCCGGGGGAGTGTGTGGTAGCGGTGGGGATAACTTTCCACTATCTGTTAAATGCTCCCAATGGCGTGTGCCTCAGCTAGCTGCTTGACCACCAAGTCCACCTCCTGGCCTTCATATGGCTTTCCTACTAATCCTGGCCGAACCGTTTCTACTGATGGGGGAAGGGGCAAAGGCGGGTTACTGGCCCCTTAAAACCAGTTGCTTTGGGCAGATGGGGCTTGTCAGCTGTGGTTGGCAGCTCAGCTGGAAGGAAAACTGATCTCAAGCCTCCACAGTCTTGGGGAAGGCTTTGGGAGCAAACCCCCAAGAGAAAAATCCAGAGCTGGGACTCCTAAGGCTGAGCTGATGCCTAACTGTATCTGTTGGTGCTGGTACTTTTGGGTTCACGAAGAGGGGGAGCTTACTACATGGACAACAGCTTGCTCTCCATGTCGTACTGCCCAGGCTTGCATAAATAGACAGGACGCAACGTCCATAGTTGACCTTGATCAATGGCGGCCTCGGAACAGCCAATTGACACTGTTTATTCTGAGGACAAGGTACACAACAGAGTATCAGCCATCACACAGCACAATCCGTAAAATGCAGGCACATGAGAAAAATTCTCAAGGCCCTGAGTGCGTGAACTTTGCAGTAGTCTGTAGTCGAACACAATACAGCTTGTCTTCTGCCGAGTGAACACTGTGGCACCACCACCTCCAGCTTGTATGCCACACCACACTGCTCCAGTGGAGAGCAGCAACAAGTTAAACATTTGGAAAGCTTATGGGGAGGACACAGGGAAAGAAGGATGAGAGGGAAAATAAATCAGCCGTGGTTGAATGTTGGAGCAGACTCAATGGGTCGAATGGCCTAATTCTGATCCTATGTCCTGTGGTCAAAGTTATATATCAGATACAAGAATATCTTTTTGTTTTAGAAACAGCTCTTGGTTAAAGTGAAGGCAAAAGCCCCTGCCCCAGATGTATACAGTACCCAGTTTGTTCAGGAAAAACCCTTAAGGCCACATCCCCTGATCTTTCTGGTTGACCATTTCCTGGGCAGTAACATGGGTCTGCATCTGCTGAGTGGGGTGATTGGGTATCTATTCCATGCAGCCGCAGGAATTCTGTGCAGAATATGCTCCATGCATTCCAATAAGCTCCAGTTGTTATAACCTAATTAAGCACCTCTTATCTTGCCTCCAGGTTGTACTCGTGTCTGGCTAATGGCAGTGCTGATGAATTCCAACGAGGGGAACAGCTTTTCAGAGTGCGTGCAGTTAAGGATCCACTTCAGATAGGTAAGCTGGTGATTATAAACATCATTTCTTGACCTCTTCCTGCTTGTTGATCACATGAAGGGTTTAATGAGTGGTGGACTGTAGCTGATTGATTTTGTGCCTTCTCTTGAGATGTTCTCAGAGCCTGAATAGACAGGAACAAGTCCTGATTGGAGAGGGTTTATTGTGCCTCACTATTCAGTTGCTCTTGTTGAGGGGCTGCTGTTGGGACGGAGCAGGCTGGGTTCTAAGGCTTTATAAGGTGTTGGTCAGAGTATTGTGAGCAATTTTGGGTCCCTTATCTTAGAAAGGATGTGCTGGTGTTGGAGATGGTCTAGAGGACATTCACGCGAATGATTCCAGTAATGAAAGTGTTAACATGTGAGGAGTGTCTGATGCCTCTGGCCTGTATTCACAGGAGTTTAGAAGAATGAAGGGGATCTGATGGAAACCCATCAAATACTGGATAGAGTGGATGTGGAGAGGATGTGGGAGAGTCTAGGACCAGCCGATACAGCCTCAGAATACAGGACATTTAGAGCAAAGATAGGGAGATACTTGTTAAACCAGATGGAGGTGAATCTGTGGAGTTCATTGCCAGAGGCAGCTGTGGAGGCCAAGTGATTGGGTCTTCTTAAAGCAGAGCTTGATAGGTTCTTGATTAGTAAAGGCGTCAAAGATTTTGAGGAGAAGGCAAGAAAATGGAGTTGAGAAGGACAATAATGTGACAAATGGCCTAATTCTGCTCCTATGTCTTCTGGTAATGGAATTAACAGTTAAAGTCAAAGTAAGTATATTATCTAAGTCACCTTGAGATTCATTTTCTTACAGGCATTTTCAGGAAAATAAAGAAATACAACAGAATTTATCCAATGTGTGAAAAAAAAACAGTTGTGCAAATAAAAAATAAATAATACTGGGAACATGAATTCTAGAACCTTGAAAGTAAGTCTGTAGATTGTGGAATCAGTTCACAGTTGGGGTCAGTGAAGTTATCCACGCCGGTTCAGGAGTTTGATGGTTGAAGGGTAATAACTGTTCCTAAATGTGATGGTGTGGGACCTAAAGTTCTTGTACATCCTTCCTTATGGAGATAGCAAGAAGGGATCATGGCCCAGATGATGGGGCTTCTTGATGATGTATGTTGCCTCCTTGAGGCAGTATTCCTTGTAGATGTGCTCAATGAAGCAGAAGAAATTGAGGATCTATTAGCACTGGGAGATATTGAGGCCTAGGTCTTGGAACCTAGTCTTTAGTTTTGAGGGGATGATATTGTTGAAAGCTAAGCTGTAGTCAGTGAAAAGCAACTTGATGCATTCAGGCTGCTGTACCTCTTCCCTGATGGTAGTGATGAGAATGAGTCACAGGCTGGGGGAGGTCTTTCACCTTTTGAAAATGTCCTCGATGGTGGGGAGGCGATTTCTCATGCTGGCTGTGTCTGCAGCTTTTTCTGATCTTGTGCATTGACACAGTTGAGAATGGTGGACAATTTAAACAGATACTCGATTTCTGCATAGTATTGGGAATTAAGGATTCGGGAATGAAAATGCAAGGATTAAGCAATTGATCCAAGAAAGAGTAGTGTCAAGGCACTGTATGGTCACCTGCCATTCCCATTGGAAAATCTTGATGAATTTCTTTCCCGAAGCTTGTTCGTT